>NC_140504.1:144906416-145509916 GCF_964339955.1 Pipistrellus hanaki | reverse complement strand
AGAAGGGTAAGTCAGCTGATAAAATGCAGGAGCTGGAAAAGTTCCTCTGAGACCAAACAGTAAACAGCAGGATGAGGTCCCCGCCATTGTGTATGATCTTATGATTCTGTTCTCTGTCTTCCTTTGCTCTGTGCTCCTTCTTGGAGCAATGTGCAGCAACTCAGAGGGCTATTGTGAGGATGGCAGTATAAACCAGTGAAAGGAGTTTTAGGGGGTAAAATGGAAAGGTTTAACGAGTTTTAGAAATAAAGAGGGTCCATGGGGGAGGAAGGCTTGGAGAAGCTGAAAGGCATTCACAGAGAACAAAAAGTGCCATAGGATAAGGGGAGAGGAAGACAGTCCATTCACAGAAGTTGGGGAAAAGCCTCAGGGTATTTGCTGAAACCCCTTTTGGCTCAATGGATAGAGCTAGAGCATTGGCTTGTGGACTGAAAGGTCCTGGAAAGGGCATGTACCTTGGTTGCAGGCACATCCCCAAGAGGCAACTGATCGATGATTCTCTCTCATCGATGTTTCTAACTCTCTATCCCTCTCTCTTTCTCTCTGTAAAAAATCAATAATATATATTATGCCTCAGGGTATGGGGAGAAAGAGGAAACAAACATTCACAAGGGACAGAGAAATGCTGACAAATGGGAGAAAGAGGAAAACAGATTTAACAGGAGATAAAGAATTCTACCACTGAAGGGGGAGAAATAGTGAGGTGGAGGGGAGGAGGAAGTGGGATCTGAGCTTTGAAACTGCTATAGTGACCAATCAGAAGGGAATATCAAGAGACCAATATCTACAGCCTTTATAAACCTTAGGAAAAAGGAGCTTAGTGGGCTACCCCCTTTGGGACCCCCTTCCTACCACCTTTTATCAGGGAGTAGGTGGTAGGTGCTCATTTAATATTTATTCCAATGGATTCAAAATAATGTTGTAAATGCCATTCATTCTGAGTGAGATAATTGACTAGATGATCAGTAGCACCAGAAAGTTCTTTTGCATACGATAAAATACCATATAATTGGGAGTGGCCATTAATCAATTACTTACACCATTATTTTAGACTATCAAGCATAGAGTGAGTAATGAGGGTTCAAAGGTTAATAAAGTCTTAGTTCTAAAATATGCAAGTTTTATGGAAAAGAAATTGTCCAAATAATGTTGTCTTAAAAATGGACAATCATCCCAAAAAAAATAAATAAAAATGACTTAGAAATAGCACTTGAGACTCTAGTATCCTTTTAGCTGAGCTTGGGATGTTGTTTTCCAGTCCCTCTGGAGATTATCTGATTCTGGAAGGCTGTGTCTTTTCTATTGACCAGGCTCATTTACAACTCTGTAGGGATGGAAGTTGCGTAGTAGAAAACGGAATACAATGTAATGTTTCTTGTCCATAGAAATGCAAATGAATTTGGTCCAGAAGAGCATAAAAATTAAGACATTTTCATTTGAACCAGTTTTAACATCTTCCTAGTTTCTTCTCCATTAATGAGCCTAATAAAATCTCTGCTAAGTGTTCATTTTATGCTTGTTGAGAGCCATGATTTTATCATTTTGAAAATTATACTTTCACAAAAGGTAAATACTGAATGCCTCTTAGGCATCCAGCAATGCCATTTATGCTATCTTGCTGAATATTCCAAACAACTTTTACGGGCTGGTAGACTTCCACGTACGGCCTGTGTATACTGATGTTAAAGACAAAATTATCCAGTGGCACTTGCTGAAGAATGGTAATGCAGACTCTTCATTCAGGACCATCACAGTAAGTATAGGGACCCCTGAACTTTCATGATGGGAGGAGAAGCTGAGTTTACCTTCAAACACAACCAGGAAAAGTGGAAATTTATAAACAAGAAGCAGGGTGGGAAGCAAGAGGTGGAAAATTACCAAGAGAAACATAGAGGATAAGGGGGAAGTCTGGTTAACCTGACGGTCAAGATTCTTTCTGAAGGCAGACTTGAATGGTCAGACATCATATGGAAGCTGGTGGAGGATGAGGAATTCAATAATCAGATATCATGAGTAATCAGATATTGAGAATATTGCTTTAGCAATTTTCTTGCTAAAATTGGACAATGTAGAGACAAACACAGAAACCCAAATTTGGGGGACTACCTGAGAAGATAGTTCAGAAGAGCCTGAATAGACTTTGGTCAAAAAGAAAATATTTTCATTGATAAGAGCTCCAATGTTTCAAGAGGAAAAGATACATTAACAAATATTGTGAAACAAACTGGTAAGATTTCTATAAAGGCTGGTCCAACTAGTGAGTACCTGGTAGAGGTAAATTGGAATTTTGGCTTAATTTTATATATATATACTAATCCTAAATAATAAAGAGGTAATATGCAAATTGACCCTCACTCCTTCACACAAGATAGCCACCCCCATGTATGGCCATCACAAGATAGCAAGCAGGGGCAGGCAGTTGAAGGCAACAAGGCCTACAGAGGAGGGCAGTTAGGGGTGACTGGGCTGGCAGGGGAAGGCAGTTGGAAGCGACCAGGCCTGCAGGGGAGGGTGGTTAGGGGCAACCAGACTGGCAGGAGAGAGCAGTTAGGGTGGGGGCAGACTTGCAGGGGAGGGCAGTTGGGGGGGGACCAGGTTGACAGGGGAAGGCAGTTGGGGGAAACCAGGCCAGCAGGGGAGGACAGTTAGGGGTGATTAGGATGGCAGGGGAGGGCAGTTGGGGGTAATCGGGCTGACAGGGAAACAGACTTCAATCAGGCTGAGAGGGGAGTGGTTAGGGGGTACTCAAGTTGGCAGGCAGGCGAGTGGTTGGGAGCCAGCAGTTCCAGATTGTGAGAGGGATGTCTGGATTGTGAGAGGAATGTCCAAATGCCAGTTAAACCCCTGAGGGGTTCCAGATCGGAGAGGGTGCAGGCTCAGCTGAGGGACAAACCCCCAGTGCATGAATTTTATGCACCAGGCTTCTATATATATATATATATATATATATATATATATATATATATATATATATACACACACACACACACACACACACACACACACATACACACACACACACACACACACACACACACACATATATATATATATATATATATATATATATGAGAAACATGAGGGTAAGTAGTGGGAGGGAAATATATATATATTAATATATATATATATATATATATATATATATACTATTAATTTCTTTGAGGTAAAACATTATATTTTATAAAATACACTTTTTCATTGAAATATCCAATTAATAACAATGTAAATCAACCACATAAAAGCACATTTACCTATTTGATTCAAAAGCAGCAATAGCAATATTAGGAAAACAAATGAAAGATTAAAAAACTGAAAATGGAATATCTTACAATTTTGACACATTTGTCAAAAATATAAAGAACCTAGTTTTTCCTCTGTAGCAGGAAATCACACACTATTTCTCTCCAGTTTTCGTACCTTTTCTTTACTCTCTCACTCCATTCTCAGATTCACTTGCGTTATGGCCATAGCTATAGTTAAAATGTATTTTCTCCATTTAAATGGAAATACTGGGCAAGGACAAGCACAAAAAGGACAGCAATCAGAATGAGCTTCATATCTTCTTAAGAAGGAAGATTAGGCCCTGATCAGGCAGCTGAGTTGGTTGAAACATCATCCCATACACCAAAATTTTGCAGGTTCAATTCCTAGTCAGGGCACATTCCTAGGTTGTGATTTCTATCCCAGTTGAGGCTGGTTATGGGAGGTAACCAATTAATGTTTCTCACATTGATGTCTCTCTCTCTCTCTCCCCCTTTCCTTTCTCTCTCTAAAAGAGTCAATAAAAACACATCATCAAATGAATATTTAATAATAATAATAAATAGGATTAGTGTAGGTAGAAGCAAAAAAAGTCCAACCCTGTATAACTCCAGATCTGGTGTGTTCCTTCATGGTTCGGCAATGATCAGTAACCTAGTTTCTTCTACTACAAATGGCCCTTTGATTCTTTATTAAGATGGAGACCAGAGAGAGTCCTGTGGGACAGTAAATGGATTTTAAAGTCAGGTGTACCTCTCTGTCACTGCTTTAAGTTTGGCAAGTTTTTAACCCACTCGAGCCTCTTTCCTTGCTACAAAATTAGTATGATAACATGTTTTTCAGGAGGATGTTGTGAAAGTTAGATTAGAAGAGGAACGTGCTGCATTTCACAGGTAGTTAATTCTTAATAGTGGTATGGACTCAATTGAACATTATGGACACAGTATAAAAATCAAGTATAATCCCTGCCAGAAAGAGTTCCACAGAATTTTAGTTAGCAAATACTGTTCGTTTGTTGTGGTGTTTGGGGAAAAAAATAAATGATATAATTGAAACATAGAGTGTGGAGGTGATAGGAAAGGGACTAGCCAGAGATGATGTTGAAGGCATGAACCAACATTAAGGCGTATTCTAATGAAACGGAATTTTTGGACTGGAACCTGGATTCTTTGTCCACCGGAGTCTAAGAATGAATCCACAGACAGAAAGTGATATAGCAAAGGTGGAGATTTATTGAATTACAAGTACAGACTCCCACATGGGGAGAAGGGAAAGAGTCTTACAGAATGGACAACCAAATAAGGAGGGAGAGAGGGTCCCACTGAGTTCCTTTTCCCTATGGAAATGTGCCTGTTTGCAGCTTTCCAGCTCCCCCATTCTATGGAAACACACCCTCTGCTGCTCTGCAGCCCTGTGCTTCCTCCATGTCCCCTTAATTTCCAAAAAAATTCTAAAATTTCCTAAACCTGTCCTATCTTATCCCTAAACTTTCCATTTCACTAAGAAGCTGGAATTTCATCTGGAAGGAAATAGGGAGCTGGTGAAGGGTTTTAAACTAGAGACTGTTCACATAAGTCCTTTATAAATATCAATGCGGGCACAGAGTAGAAGACATAATGGGCAGCTGACTTTATGTTAAAATGACCTTATTTCAGAAATCCTTTCTAAAAATAAGAAGGATAAGAATAATCCGAGGTACCATGTAAGTTGGGGAAACAAATACAATTTGGGGAACTTCTTAAATCACACCCATCCAGGATGACCCCTTTAACCATGAGGGTATAGCATAGCTGCCAGTTTCTGAGTGCTGTACTGATTCAGGGAAATTATGTCAGATCCTTACCATGCTCCCAAAGACACAATTTGAAGCATATTCCTCCTTATACTTGCCCACTTTAGTCCTGAGGGAGCAGGTGTATGTTGTCTTTCTTGTTACCACCAGAGGGCACCCTTTATCCTTAGACACACTAAGTTGGTGCCTTCATTGACAGCTTGACCAGACATCACAGACCCGACAGGGAAATATAATTGTAAGCATTCAGCTCTTCTCTCAAGAGTTGGAAATAGAAATATCTGAGTGAATTTGTAATTTACTAGGAGGCAGATGCATCAAGAAACAAAAAAAAAAAAGGAGAAAGACAGGTAAGCTAAATGCGAATAAATCTTATTAATAAGCAAAGCACTGACGTTCACACCCAATGGCCTGGTACTCCCACGTGTCACATTCTCACTTGGGCTCAGCTGGGGGCCTGTTCTTGCTGAGATCAAGGTGGGTTGTTCAGATTTCCCGGGTACATGTGTATACACAGTCTTTCAGGAAAACTTCCATTAAGTAAGGCCGTTAAATAAGCTTCACCGAGGGATAATGCAAACCCAGGGTTCTAACTTCAAAGCCTGGATGCTCTCTTCTTTGTTATCTTTCTTCCATAAGCAGACAGAACCATGGTACTATATCATCTCACCAGCTTTACTGTGGGTTTGATTTTTAGAATAGTTTAGCCCTTGACCAATCGCACTGCACATGGTTTATCTGCTTTGTACTCAGAGTGGATAAAGTATAATAAAATGCATTTTCCCCCATCTAAAGAAACAGTTTGAACAATATGGTGAGTAGGTAGACTAGAGGAGCCTGCCAGAAAGTCGGTCGGATTTAGTCAGAATAATTTCTAGATCCATATGACGCTGTGCTCTTGAGCTGCACTTCTATCCAAAGGTTCTTACCAAAGTCAGAGGCGTTGTAAGCTACTTAGCACCATGAAAATAAAGCTTTGATGCAGGAAAAATTACAGCAATTATGAAATTAAGAGGGTCAGCGTGACCATGTGCTGGGCCAGGCTGGTGTGATAGCTATTTATGCCATCACCCTAGCCTTTCCGCTTTTGCTTTGTGAGAGTACTTTACGCACAGCATTTCATCCTGAATGCCGCTGCCCCTTAGAAATGGGCTCCATGGGGCACAGGATCGAAAGAAACCCTTCTGCAGTGCAAAAGGGACAAATTGTTCCCTGCAAAACTGATGCTTAAAGAAACACCAGTTCTTAGATGAAATGATGTAGACAGAGTGGGACATGCTTAAAATACAGGGACCTATTTTACGCCGATAATCTACATGGTCTTGCATAGCTCAATGGATGCTGCTTTCATAGTTATATCTCACTGGCTTGAAATGGAATTCCAGGGTAAGAAGGCGCATGCCAGAGACAGAGAGAAAGAATGAACACTGATTGTTACTACTGTCTGTGCCTGCTTTGCACTAGGTAGATGAACAGCACTCAGCATTTTCCTTCTTGTTCCGTTACAGAATGACCTCTATCACCTGAGAGAAAATTAGTAGTGTGCAGGAAAAATATTTTTTAATGATCTTGAAGAAGAAAGGTTAATTACCTTAACTGCTCGATTCTTCCAAAACCCCTTTTAAATTCCCTTTGCTGCTGCACCTTATTTGTCAGATATTTACATCCAAAGGATTGTTCTTTTCTTTAAAAGAACTCACCTTTTTTTAAGGTTAGAACTTGACAGGGCTTTCATTTATCTTGTTATAAAGGATAAGATCAACAATATCTGCAAAGTATGTTGATATTCTTTTCATATTTACCTTAAAGATGAAGATACATTTAAAGCTGTCTCTTAAAGGTATTCCCACTCATTCGCTTGATAGATAAGCTATCCAATTAATACAAACTATGCCTTCTAAGAGGGAATCTTACTCTATTTTCTGTATCCAATTACTTGTTTACCCCTAATGTGCTTTTAAAAAAAATATCGATTGTGATTCTTTTTATTACATTATAGGAGTCCCTAGTAGCACTATTTTCCAATGAAATTTAGGATTCCATCAATCCCTGTGTAGCAAATGAAGGGGAGGTGGTATAGATAAAGGTGTAATTAGCTAATTTATCCCATGCATTGAATGTAATAGGGTACACATATGTAAAAGAAAAAGGAATTGACCCTGGCTGGAGTGGCTCAGTTAGTTGGCTGTTGTCCCAGGAGGTTGCTGGTTCGATTCCCACCCCCATCCCCCGCCCCTCCCTACAATCAAGGGCACAAGCCCAGGATGCTGGCTTGATCCCTGGTGGGTGATGTGCAGGCGGCAGCTGATCACTGTTTTGCTGTTTTGCTCTCACACCAATGTTTATCTCTCTTTCTCTCCCTTCCCTTTTCTCTAAAAATCAATATACTATTTTTAAAAATAAAGGAAAAGTTGGGCAACTTCAAGAGGTATGCTTACTCTTCTATTTCACCTGGGTTATATGAATATATAACCCATGATGAATATCTCTCATTTCTTTCCTGAAAACTTTGTATGAATAATGATTTTTTTATTGGATATCTATGGTAAATTAGATTATCACTCCATATATTTATTCTCCTATTAGACTTTTGACTAGCAGTGTTAGATAACCTTGTTTCAGTTGTGTACATGAAATGTGCACATGCAGCATAGCTTCGAAATTATGGTAACCAGGACTGAAGAGAGCTGCCTATTAAGAGATTTAATCACGGAGATGCTTATGTTCAATAAAAGTTATCAAAAGGCATTATCATAATGAGGAGCTTTAGTGCTCCTCAAGTGCAACACTTTATGAATTATGCGGAGTTATTTTTGAACTACAATGCAACACTAAATTAGGTTCTTCTTTTGTAAAAATAAATAAATAAAAATAAATAAAAATAAATTAAAGCATAATCAGAATCAGATACTAGTCTATTCATTTCTAATTTCTGCAATGCTGTCTTGATTTTGTAAACCTACAGACATTGTCTTTTCTTAACTCTCTTTTCCTGTTTTAATGCCATCTTCCATCAGTTTCACTTTTTTTTTTTTTTTCTAGCTGGCTTATGAAACCAACTGGCACTGGTAATGATCCTTCCCGGTGGAACCCAGCAAATGCTGTTGCCATTTCTCTTAAGCCAGACTAGTCTCGCAAACATACTGCCTCCACTTAGTGAAAATAAAAGGGAAGCACAGAAAGAGGAGATCATGCATATCTTAAAATAACAGCAGCCATATGACAGTTTCAGGCCTGTGCTGGGAGAATTTGCATATATCCCATTAAGTCTGCCTGAGCTTCACTTTCAAATTTTGTTGTTGCCAGTCAATTTGCAGAGGTCAATACTTTCTTTTTCTAAATGCAAGTTTTCTTATAATTGTACCTCAATAACTGACGACTGGCCCTGACAAAAAAAAGACAAGAAAGACAAGTGTTTGCTGCAGGAAAACATCAATATATGGCATTTTGCAGACAGAAATGCTTCTGAAAGACTCTGCTATTTTTGGACCATTAACATCAAGTCAAGGTTTCAAATGATAAATCCAATTAGAGTGGAGTTGACTAAGTGATCTAAAATAGTGTGCATTAGGAGCGACGTACAAGCATGGAGTTCATTAACTGGCAGTATCAATGTGATCACCTTTTAGTAACACAATCAATTTGCCGGTCTTTGAATAGTAGTGGTGGTCAGACTAAATTAAATTTAATGTACATTGATCAAGTGATTTACAGTATCTAGATTTACAGTGTCTCAGAATAAAGAATGGTGACTTTTCAAGTATTCCTGGAGCAAACAGGGGAATAAATCTAAAACGGGCCAAGTAAGGTGAAGAAACTTGCTTTTTGTTTGCTTCCAAGTTTTACGATAGTTCTTTTCCTGAAGTCTGCAAAAAATGTCAGACTAATCGAAATCCTGTGGACTCCACAGATACTACAGGCTTGAATGCTGCATTGGCAAATTGGTATTCCATTTGCATTCCCATCAAAGCCTTTAAAGTTTATATTGCTGAATTCCTACTGACAGGTGCTATGCAAGCAGCCCTATTATGATATGCTGAAATAGTCATTGTTGCTTAATAAGGAAACCATGAAGATTCAAAGATAGGAAAAGCAAAACAGTTTAAATTTATTACAAGCACATCAGAATTCTTCCATTTTCAACTCTTTCCTTAATGTATGATATATGAATAAAAGAATAATCGTAAAGATCTTATCTGAGGTGGCCACATGTGTCATATTCAGACACACTTTTGAATGTTATACTTTTTCCCCCCTCCAGAGCTGTTGCCTATTTGCATAAGATTTGCTGATCACTATCATAGCCACATCCTATATTTCACACTCGCACTCCAAGAATCTGGCTCTTTGATGATTAATGGGTGGGGAGTGGATTTTGAGGACTAATGGAAATCTGTTTGATATGTTTATGCTCTATAAAAATAAATCAACTTCCTAGACTTCACCAGCAATTGGTACAATTCAGAGTTAGATCAGATTATTTTTATTTATTTACTTTTTATTATTTAAAGTATTAAATATGTCTCATTTTTCCCCCATTGATGCCTCCCTGACCACTCTCATCCCCCCCCCCCCCCCTCCCGATGCAGGACAAGAAAGCCAACTGCATGGGAGAATACTTTCAAAAAGTTCCTTGGTGTTACATACAGTAGTCTTTCAAGCGCCAGAATTGACTGCTATTCTGTTAGGAAGGGCTAGGGGGTGCCATAACCTTACAGCTGAGTGAAATCTGGACACCCGCCCCCGCCCCTCCACCCCCCCCCCAATGAAAACAGCTTCTTGGCAGAGGTAAGGGGTGTGTGTGTGTGTGTGTGTGTGTGTGTGTGTGTGTGTATATATATATATATATATATATATATATATATATATATATATATATATATGTTTCTTTCCACTTTGGTAAGGTCACATAAAGAAGACATTTTTAGCAAGAATATTCGCAACTGTTGATTTTTACAGAGTATGTTGATGCTTCAAAACTTTCCAAATTTTTAAACATGTGAATGTCATATCTTTGAAGAACTATTGATGTTAGTTTTTCTTAAATAAATATGTATTTCTCAAAAATTTTAAGATAGGATGTTTTTAGAATAACTGAAGTTCTAGACAGTAAGTATGCCATTAAAATCATTGTTATTTTTTATTAGTAAGCCAACTGTGTTTAGGTTAACCTATTAATATTGTATTTTAGAGACAGAAAAATTCCATTACTTAATTTTCTAAATTTCTCACATGTCAGGTAACTAAAATATTTTTGGTAAAAATCATAGTTTTGTTAAGTTAGAAGACATTATAACTAATATTGACTAACTATCATTGTTATTTTTACCTCTTCAGAAGTATTGATATCATTTAGGAATTTTGATATTTTGATTGCAACACTTATTTAAATGACATTTTTCCTAGTCTAGTAATTAATTAAAGCGGTGTTTGGGAAAAGTCTATATAATAAAACCTCCTTATTTATATTTTGAGACTCAGATTTAGAGTTCATTGAAAAGCTTGGATCCTGATGTTTTCTTTATGGCATATATTGTTTCTTGTAAGGCTGCTTTCATTGATTGATTGATTGATTGATTGATTGATTAAGGTATTACATGGGTCCTTATCTGCCTGGTACCCCCCCTGCCTCCACACTCATGCCTTCACATCCCTGGTGTCTGTGTCCATTGGTTAGGCTTATATGCATGCATACAAGTCTTTTGGTTGATCTCTCCCTCTCACCCCCACCCTCCCCTACCTTCCCTCTGAGGTTTGATGGTCTGATTGACGCTTCTCTGTCTTTGGATCTGTTTTTGTTCACCAGTTTATGTTGTTGATTATATTCCACAAATCAGTGCACATGCTCTGACCAGGGCCTCGGATCAAACCTGTAACCCATATATGTGCCCTGGACCAGGAATCGAACCCATGATTCGAGTGTGCAGACCGATGCTCTAATCATTTGGAACACTGTCCTGGGCTATCCACGAACTTTTAAAGACAAATTCTGAATCAAACATTTGTTGAGGAATAAATGTTTTGTTTTGTTTTTACATTGGTTGACTTAAGTTTAGAAAAGCATTTTAAATTCCTTCAAAACTCCAGCTCTGTGATAGACCAGATGAGCACAGAGTGAGTGAATGCCAATTCCTACTCAGGGGAAGCTCCGCCTAATCTTTCCCACAAACTGAAGAAGGAATGTGGACCCCAGATAGGTTGAATTTCATAAGCCCCAAGAAAAGCATCCCCAAGTTACTTTATTTGGCAATAAATAAGTTAAATAGCCCTACACCCATTTCATAAATAAGAAAGATATGGGCTTTCTCATCTATAAAGTCAGCCCTTTTAGTACTTCTGAGAGGAATACTATTTTGTGTATCAGCAATTGTTTCAACTTCTGGGAAGGCTTCTCTTAGGCTTACTATGGGTGTGTGTGTGTGTGTGCTATAATTATTTAACTAATTAATTTAGCAAATCATTAATGAGGAGTTAAGATATGTCAGTCACTGCACATCAGCTGGAGAGATAGGTTGGTCGCTACTTTACTGGAACCCACACTTCAGTTGAGAAAATGAGGAATTCTAGAGAAAATTAACAATGTACAACTTTCAATAAACAAAACAGGCTAAGGAGATGGTGTGAAGGTATTTCTAACGAAAATTGCCGGACCTATATTTTTTAACATGAAGGTCACATGCTAAGAAAAAGAAGATAAAAAGTGTGATTAAGCATTACAGTTGGAATCACCTAAATTCAACACGAAATTCCTGATTTTGTTCAGAAGAATTATCAAATTACAGGGTTTTAGGAAACTCTTAGTGCTAAGTAGATTATATTTTCACTGACCAGTCTAGAGAGGGACCTTTCCCAAAACTTTTTTGCAACTATTATGACTCTCAACATTGCTAGAATATTAAAGGGCATCAATAAATATTTCCAACTGACATTTGTAGTTGAAATAGTGTTTTCTTGACATAATTAACATAAGCTTTTGAGAGATATATACTACTACATGTAATACTTTAAACAAAAAATATTTAGCTGAGACTGGTTTGGCTCAGTGGATAGTGTGTTGGTCTGCGGACTGAAGGGTCCCAGGTTCGATTCTGGTCAAGGGCATGTACAATGGTTGTGGGCAAATCCCCAGTGTGGCGTGTGCAGGAGGCAGCTGGTCGATGTTTCTTTCTCATCGATGTTTCTAGCTCTCTGTCCCTCCTCCTTCTTCTCTGTGAAAGATCAATAAAATATATTTAAAAAAATAAATAAAAATAAAAAATATTTTTTAAAAAATAAGCTTTTGAAAGAAGATCTCAAACACGTAAACTTCTTTGACATTCAGGTTCTCTTAAAACTTGTTTTTCCAAATCACTAATGCCCTTTCTAAAATGTAGTTGTTTGGATATGGTGTTTGTGAATGGGTGTGTGTTCTTGCTGAACTGTGTGTGTGTGAAAGTGATTTAAGAGGTCAGTGAGGGTGCCCTTTCTCCAGGTCAGTTTTTACAGCTATTCAGCCCTTGCCAGTCAGAAGGTGATGGATGACTTCAGGAATTGAACTCTGACCATCACTGGGAGAACATGCTCCCTGTCAGAAGGATCTCAAAGGATTCCCATTACCCTTTAATTTAAAAGACTCTTGAAATTACTTATAATTTTTGCCTTAGGTAATGAAAACTTCCTTTTCAGTTTATAATAAGTTAATAGCAAAATGATGTGTACTTCAAATACTCACTTATGTCATAAAATTACTATCTGATTTAGATAATATTAATATTTTTAGCAACAAAGCACTAATTGCTACCCAATTATTGTCAAAATAATTGACCAAATTAATCTAATGTATACAATTTATTTGTAGCACTGAACAACTCTTGAAGAAGAGAAAGCATATTGTGATAGAAAAAAAATTGTACTGAATTGTTTTTAAGAACATACACAAATGTTATGTATAATACATGAACCCCTTTGGGGGAAAATTATAATAGTATACATAAACACAAGCTCAGTCAGTATTAGCATGTAATTAATTGATTCCCCCAAAATAACTAAAGGTTTGGTTATTTTAGTCTCATGTCAATGCTGTCCTTTTCTGCATTTTATTATATTATAATGAAATAAGCCCACAGAATAAAATCTCAAAACCCAAATATAGCCCCCAAATATTCATCTAAGATACTTGCCAATACATAAGATATTCCTAGTTCAAGTAGACATGTTTAATCAATGGGAAAATTACTAAACTTCAGAGAAAATTGTTAAAACAGTGTAAAACAGTGCATATGCTGAATCTACCTCAGTTCACATTATTTTTTTCTATGATGTGTGGACCAGCTAACACTAAAATTGACATTTTTATATAAAACTATTTTAGAACATGATGAATTTTAAAAGCAAAAATTAGCATCATTTCTTATTTCACAGAATTTATCAGATATTAGAATGCTTTTAGGACTATGTCTGGGTGACCTGATTATGACAGATTTATTTTCCTTATAAATTGCTTTTAAAGATAAATATAAGCCATTTGGAAGGAGATTTATCCTTTTCAAAATCAAAAACTCTAGCTACAGGGGAAAGCTAGCGGTCGAAATAAAAGCTGCACTTAAATATTCAACACTCAATAAAGGGCAGGGCGAAGTTAAGTCTCTATATAATCAGAAAACATGAGATTGTACCAAAAAATTATTCAAGAAGAATGGGAAGGTTAAGAGAGGAGAAATGCATAAATCTTACAAATTAAACCTCAGGAACACAATTCAAGAAGAGATTGAAGCAACATTTTTTCACATATATTGTATTAAGTGCATAGCTTAATTCATTCATGCTGTCAGTGGTTTAATTTGGTATTTCATTTCCAAACAATGATCAAAATAAAAGATACCATTTGATTGTCCTTTTGTTTGTAAATATACTTCTTTATAAATTTATTGATGTCATCCCTTTCCCCCAACATTCTCTCTTTTACCCTTTTTACTTAGCATGTGGTGATAACTTTCACTAGTGCATTTAAAAATGCGAATGAAGCATTATTTAGTATTTGACAGTATTGTATCAGCAATGCTTTATTCTTCAATATATTTTTATTAATTTCAGAGAAGAAGGGAGAGGAAGAAAGAGATAGAAACATCAATGATGAGAGAGAGTCATTGATCGGCTGCCTCCTGCATGCTTCCTACTGGGGATCGAGCCCGCAAACCCAGCATGTGCCCTTGACAGGAATCCCACAGTCCATAGGCTGATCCAGGTAGGGCTTCTCAGTAATGCTTTATATAGCATTTCTGGGAACACAGCTCTAGGTGGAGCAAAGTGCATTAAAAGTCTGAGAGTGGTGTTCCTTGGAGGCATGCATGCAGAGTATTTGTGGTCAGTTCTGATGTATCTAATAAAATGAGAGTGCTTAGCTTTCAGCAGTTGCTATTAAAGGCTGATTTAATGAGTGCTACTTCTCAAGAAGAACACAGGTTTTCCTATCCCTGTCTATGCTGTAACGTATAATAACACCTTCTTATCACTTTTTGCTTGGTAAATATCATGTTATTAGCATGCATATTTTTTTGACATTTCTATGTAAGAGGTCTCGTGCTAGGTACTGCAGTGGTTGGCAGATAACCCTTGCATTCTTTCATGCTCAGTGTTTTACTGGTGGGATGACCTGGTTTCAATCCTGCCAATTGTACTTGAAAGATACTGAGATAGCAAAATTGGAGGCAGCTAAAACTGTGAGTGAGGTATAGGAAAAAACATTTTGCTGTCATTTTCTTTCATCTTTGCTTTTTCACCTCTCCCCCCTCAATATGGGAAATACACTCCAGATGTGGGATACCTACTGAAATAACCAAAAAATGATGTTTTGTCCTTTTTATTAAAAAAAAAAATAGGGTAGACAGACTATGATTATCTTTTATTTGCTCTTAGGTAAGTACACAAAGGTATGTATACCGTTTTTTCCAAAAATCCCCCTTGTTCAAAACTTCTCTCTTTAAAAACTGTCAAGAAGTCACAGAATTGCTGCGTTCTTTTTCTCCTCTCTGAAAATATAGAGTAATTTTCCTTTAGTGTCCTAAATGAAGTAAGGAAATTATAATTGAGTATTGAAATTAAATCTGTCTCAGATGATGGAACAGAGCTAAGTTTGCATGTGACCAACATCTTCAATTTCTAGCCCAGGGTGAAGACCATAAATTATCAAACACCTCCCCCCTTAGATGAGTTCTTATAAAACTTAGAATTAGGCTGTGGGTAAGGAAGGTTTCATAGGTGTACAGGCTTTACAGTTACAGGGACCTGAATCTTGTGCAATGCCATCCTACAAACATTGTAATTTATGAACAAAGAGCCTTGAATTTCTGTTTTGTACTTGGTCCTGCAAATGATATAGCCAGCAGGTTGTGGGTTGTGGTAGAAACTCTTTGCATCAGTTTAGGTTCTAAATGCTTATAAAACAAGGACATTCCACCATCAGCAAAAGACTAGAGTG
Source organism: Pipistrellus hanaki (assembly GCF_964339955.1). Classification (NCBI taxonomy): domain Eukaryota; kingdom Metazoa; phylum Chordata; class Mammalia; order Chiroptera; family Vespertilionidae; genus Pipistrellus; species Pipistrellus hanaki. Next base: position 145,494,407 of record NC_140504.1, on the reverse strand, counting down.
TAAATGGTATCTCAAAAACTGAATATTGATGATAGTGTTTTAGACACAAACAGAACTTGTGGACCTTCTCTGTTTCTTGATTTCCTGAATGTACTTTCTCATTCAAATTGAAATAATTAAAATGAAGCCTGCCTTTTATTTTGGCTAATTCTAAATCAACCTTTTTCCTTCCTGTTAAGTCTTTCTCTTTGGGTGTTTTTTTTTCCCTGCTTTCTCTGAAAATAAGCAAATTTTCAGAGGAGGGAGATATACCTGACCTATTAAAAAAATAAAAATAATAGTAGTATATATATTTTATTGTTTATGGTGATAAATGGGATAATGCATGCAAATTTTAACAAGTTTTGGGCACATATTAAGTTATCAATACATTTAACAATTTTTGAATCATTAAATTCAACTTGTATGTGAATCATTTATATATACATGTGTTATATGAACTAAAATAACTGGATAAAAAATGTTAAAGTGTCATATTGATAATACTTTTATTAATCATCTTTTTTTATTTATATTTTACTACTAGCACTATGTAAGTGTTGCCCTCTATCTCCTTTTCTCCTTCATTTGAAGTCTTTTAAATAAATAACGTTTTAGAATAATTATTTTATTTGGACAAATCTTTTCCTGGTACTTTCCCTTTTTTCAAGATTCTACATTTTTTGTCTTCTTCAAATAAACATGTAAAATGAAGCTAAAATATGGAAAAGTATGCTTAATATTTTTATATTCATAGCTTGAAACTAAATATAGTACTAGCTTCAATATATTAAGTCAATCTACTGGTTATTTCTATGAATCATAAAAATAGCATTTTAAGAATTTTACTTTAGATCACAAAGAATTGATAACATTTTCCTTGCGAAATAAGATTTACATCCACTTTTCCAAGCAAATGAATTTGGAAAATAGTGCAGGAGAATATGGTTGGCAGAGATGCACGGAAAGCAGCTATGCATTTTCTCTCAGGCCTCCAAAGGGGAAATGTTAACAAGGAGCTGTAAGGTAGCAGAGAAATCCTAATGAAGTTCATTTCCCACCAGTCAAAGAGATGAACATTTTAGGAAGCCCTGCAATCGATCAGTAGGCTTATTAAACATTAACACATCTTTCTCACTTTCTTCATTAGAGATTTTGCAAAGTAACTAAGAACGTGACTGCGCCAATGAGTCAAATTCTTTCAAGTATCAAGACAGGCATCAGTAATGATGTTTGATATTTTTTTATAATGTACTAGAGGTCTGGTGCATGAAATTAATGCTCTGGGGTTGGAGGGGGGTCCCTCAGCCCAGCCTGTGGCCTCTCTCAGTCCAGGACCCCTCAGGGGATGTCTGCCTGCGGTGTTAGGCTTGCTCCCCAGAAGGAGAGGGCCTAAGCCGGCAGGCAGGCATCCCTCTCACAGTCTAGGACATCTCGCTCCTTACTGCCTACCTGCTTGATGCTCTCTACCACTTGGCTCACTGCTCCTTAGTGCTGCTGTGGAGGATCCTGGCACCACTGCTGCACTTGCCAACCATGAGCCCGGCTTCTGGCTGAGTGGTGCTCCTCCTGTGGGAGTGCACTGACCACCAGGGGGCAGCTCCTGCATTGAGCATCTGCCCCCTGGTGGTCAGTTCATTTCGACCAGTCATTCCACCATTCAGTCGATTTGCATATTAGGGTTTTGATATATAGGATAGGAAATTGAATGGGAACTGTAAATGAAAAATAAAATTTAAAAAAGAACCAAATAAAATTTTACATCTGAAAAAAATTTTAAAATATGTATATTTTAATTCTCAGCTGAGGATGTTTTTAAAATTGATTTTTAAAGAGAGAACCATCTATGTGACAGAGAAATATCAACAGGCTGCCTCTGCACCTACTGATCCACCTAGATATAACCTAAGCCTAAGCATGTGCCCTAATCTAGAATCCAACAGGAAATCCTTTGGTGTACAGGTTGAGACTCCAACCAATTAGAACCACCTGGCCAGGGCAGATCTAAAATAAAATTTTTAAGTGTACCTCCAGGCCCTGGTGGGTGTGGATCAATAGTTGGAGTGTCCTCCCGCACAGTAAAGGGTCATGGTTTCAATTCCAGGTGAGGGCACATATACAGGTTGTGGGTTCCATCCCTGCCAATTGCTTGGGTAACTGATTAATCTTTCTCTTTCTCTTTCCCTCTCCTTTCCTCTCTCTCTAGAATCAATGAAAAAACAAACAACAAACAAACCATATCCTTAGAGGAGGATTTAAAAAAATGTTAGTTTGTTGGGGGGAGTGGGGGGCAATGTTAAAATATGTACACAGATAATAATTTAATAAAAATAAATAAATAAATAAAATAAAAAACTAAAAAAAAATAAATAAAAAAAAATAAAAAAATAAAAAAAATGTTAGTTTGGTTCAGTGGATAGTGTTTCTGCAGGCAGACTGAAGGATGCTGGGTTGGATTTTGATGAAGGGCACATACCTGGGTTGCAGGCCCCATCCGGGGCTCTGGTACGGGATTCAGCAAGAGGCAACCAATTGATATCTCTCACATTAGTTTCTGTCTTTCTCCCTCCCTTCCACTCTCTAAACAAATAAATAAATAAATATCAATGGGAAAATGTCCTCAGGTGAGGATTAACAAAAACAGACAGACAAACACACACCTATCCCCAGTGAGATCACTGAAGGAATATGTGAAGTGTATATTGAATGACTGGGAAGGGATGGTACTTTGTTTTCTAACTGTTTTAGCAACTCTGCAAGCCAGATGGTCTACTTTTTATTTTAATTTTTATTGATTTTTTTAGAGAGAGGAAGGGAGCGAGAGAAATGCCAGTGTTTGTTCCACTTGTTATGCACTCTGTGGTTGCTTCTTGTCTATGCCCTGACCAGGGATCCGACCTGCAACCTTGCTGTATCAGGAGGGATTAAAGGGGGGATAAATAGTGATGGAAGATTAAACTAAATTTAATACTAGATTTAGGAGGAGGTAGAACCCACTGTGCTGCTGGCTGCCTGTCAGGGCCCCCTCACCAAATCCCAGCTAATGTGCCCTGTGGGCCGGAGCTCCTCTGCCACAGCAAAGGTTTGGGTTCCATTCTGTCAGGGCACCTACTTGGGTCTCGGGTTTGATCCCCGGTTGGGGCTGACTGCTGCTCAGGAAGTGACCGAAGACTGTTGAGGTCCGTGTGCGCTATGTTATTTGGCGGGGAGCTGGGGTTCCATTGCCGACATGGCCTACTCCAATCCTGCTAACCCTGCTCCTCCACCGAAGAGGACTTCAACGATGGCAGCTACATGGCCTCTGCCAGCGTACACATCTGCATGGGTAGGTCGACCTTTCCAAGGCCAGTCCAGCTGCTGTGCATTCGCCCCAGGAGGTGGATTTCTGGGTTCAGAGGGAGAGCACCCTCCATGCCAGACTCCCAGGGAGAGCGGGTCCTGGAGAGAAAGCACTTTGCTCCGCCTCCCCTTGGGGCTTCTGGGTTGGAGCTCCTGTCCTGTGCTCAGAGGGGAGAACTGCTCCAGGGATGCCTCCTAGCTGGGTGCTGTGAACACGAAACTGGATTCCTTCCTCCTTGAACCCTGCCATGCTCGTCCTTGGAGTAGAAAGGGACAGATAAAAGCCCCAGCAGCCTTCCTGGGGCATGCTGCATACACAGCCTGCTAAGCGGTGGTGACATTACTATGTCCTGGACAATTCCTCTATTATTAGTATAGATATTTCTTTATCTCAGAAATACTAGCAATCTTGCTAGTATAATGCTCTAAAGAGTAAACACATAACCACCATCACACACACACACACACAGACACACACACACACACACATACACACACACCCCACACACACACCTTTGTCAAAGCGGTAGTCATTGTTAAGAATAAACACTTATCACATCAGATGCATTGTGTTGACTAAGGTCCCAAGGTAGTCCTGGTGATCTTGGTTTCCAGGCTTCTGGAACCCTTGCTAACACCCTCTTTCTGGGTGAGGTGGCGAAGTTTATCTTGACTCACTTACTGGACATCTTAGGCAAGATGTGGGCAATCATTCAGTGTGGGCAATGGCTTTCTGATGTTTTGGAAATAGTATCCTGTTTGATTTTCAAAAGTTTTCAGGAGTCTCATCTATTCTGATTATTGGAATGTAAGAGTATAAATTTTCACCAAGTGACTGATTTCTGTGGGAAGTTGAAATACCTCTTTACAGACTCAGATAAAATGTTTTTCCTAAATGTCCTTAATTCTTTTAGCTGAATGATAAATTTATACTAACAAATAATTCTGTGTCATCCCATTATCAGATCATTGTGAGAAGCATATAACTAAAAACTTAGTTTGACTAGATATAAATATAAAAACATTCTGAGCCGAAACCGGTTTGGCTCAGTGGTAGAGCATCGGGCTGCGGACTGAAGGGTCCCGGGTTCGATTCCGGTGAGGGGCATGTACGTTGGTTGCGGGCACATCCCCAGTAGGGGGTGTGCAAGAGGCGGCTGGTCAATGTTTCTCTCTCATCGACGTTTCTAGCTCTCTGTCTCTCTCCCTTCCTCTCTGTAAAAATCAATAAAATATATATTTAAAAAAAAACATTCTGAGCTATAAATATGTAATTATTAAGAAACATTTTTTTCCCCTGCTGAATTGAGTTTTCAAAATTATGCTTTGGGAATGTATGTTCATGTTGAAATGCCTTCTGTCACTCCTTATTTCTCAAAGATCAAATCCAGACTTCTGGGAAGAGTTTTACAATTGGACACTTTTTCTTCTTTATGTTGATTCCTAATAAATGTAAATGTTGGTCAATCAAACCAGCATACTTAATGTACTCAATATATTCTGTCTTCTTTACGTCTATTATTTGCTTATCTCACTTTCCTTGCTTTACTTCACTTTCTTTTTAAAATCTATTTTTTATTAAATTTATTGAAATGACAGTTAATAAAATTATATATGCTTCAAGTGTACAATTCAATGATACATTATCTACATATTATAATGTGTGTTCCCCACCAAAAGTTAATCTCCCATCACCGTTTATCCCCCTTTAACCTCTCCTGCCTTCCCCACAACCACCGTTTCCTCTGGTAATCACCATATTATTGTCTGTGTCTGAGGCTTTTGGTTTGTTTAAATTGTTTTTTTCTTAATCCCTTTACCTTTTTCAACCAGTTCCCAACCCCGCTTCCCTCTGACAGATGTCAGTCTGTTCTCTGAATCTATGAGTATTTTGTTTGTTTATTTTGTTCATTAGATTTTACATATAAGTGATATCATATGGACACTTGGGCTGCTTCTAAGTCTTGGCTATTGTAAATAATGCTGCAATGAACATAGTGATGCATATATTCTTTGGAATTAGTGTTTTGGAATTTTTTTGATGTATTCCTAGAAGTGGAATCATTGGTTCTTAAGGCAGTTCCCTTTTTAACATTTTTAGGGTACTCCCTACTGTTTTCCACAGTGGCTGCACCAATCTGCCTTCTCACTAACAGTACAAGAGGGCTCTTTTTTCTCTGCATCCTCACCAACACATATATCTTATTAATTTATTAATGACTAGAGGCCCAATGCATGAAGATTCATGCAAGAATGGGCCTTCCTTCCCCTGCCTGCAGCACCGCCTTCACACTGGCTGCCTTTCTGCTCCAGCCCTGAGCCACCTTTCTGCCTTCCCACACTGCCCAGAGGCCCAGAGCAGCTGGAGTGGTGTGGAATCCCTGCGTAGTCACCATGGCGATAATGCAAACATTTCGCTCTGCCCCTGGCCTCTGGGCGCCTGCTTATGCAAATTAACTCACCAGGTTTGTTGTGTTAATTTGCTTACTCACTCCTAATTGGCTGGTGGGCATCACAAAAGTATGGTTAATTAGCATTTTACTCTTTTATTAGGTAAACTCGAGGCCCAGTACATGGAATTTGTGCACTGGGAGAGGGTGTCCCTCAGCCAAGCCTGCCCCCTCTCACAGACCAGGAGCCCTCAGGAGATGTCCTACTGATGGGGAGCGGGTCTAAGCTGCAGTCTGGCCTTCCTCTACAGGAGGTTGTCTGGGCTGATCAGGGGAAACTGCCAGCCTCATCACCCTGCTGCTGCTGCCATTGTCACAGCCACCAAGGTGTTTTCATCAATAAAGACTCCAGTCCCTTCACCGTGAAAAAATGACAACTTTCAAGATGTGTCTTTCATAGGTTATGACATTTCTTTTTCTTTTTTATCTTCACCAGAGGATAGCTTTTTAGAGAGCTTGGAAGAGAGAGGGAAAGACAGAGAGAAACATCAATGTGAGAGGGACACTTCGATTGGTTGCCTCCTGCAACCTAGGTACATGACTTTAATCAGAATTGAACCCAGACCCTGTGATCGGCAGGCAGAGGCTCTATCCACTGAGCCAAACTGGCTAGGGGAGGATATGACATTTCTTAGCCCCTCTAGCAGCAAGCCTTAGTTTTTCCTCCAGGAGTGTGGTGAAAAAACCCTAGATCACCTTCTTGCATTCTTATTACTCAGGTTACCAAGAACATTGTGAGAGGCAGCTTACAGGGAGCTTAGCCAATGAGCCTTCAGAATAGGTGTTTCCTCTGCAGCTCATGCACAGAGGACGCCCCACATTGTGTCCGCAGGCTTCTGTCCACTGGGATGGGGGCTGCCGAGGACATGTCTCCAGCTCAGAAGCCCGCTTTCTGTCAGCTGGGCTTCTGTCTGTTGGGCAGGGTTTGTGTCCCAAGCTGCGTGGCTGCGGCTCAGAGCACGCCCCCAGCCCAGTGTCTGTCTGCTTAAGGTGTCCCAAGTGGCGCTGCAATGGCTCAGAGCTCACCCCCAGCTCAGCACCCACTTTCTGTCAGCTGAACTTCTGTCTGCTGGGCCAGGGGTGTATCCTAATCTCCATGGCAGGAGTTCTGAGCATGCCCCTGGCTCAGCAGCCCAGTTCTGTCAGTTGGGCTCTGAGCAGACACCCTGCCCAGCATCTGTCTTCTTGGCATGTCCCAAGCTCTGCAGCAGCGGCTCAGAGCCTTTCCCCCACCCAGCACCCGCTGGACTTCTGTCTGTTGGTTCAGGGGCATGTCCCAAGCCCCACAGTGGTGGCTCTGAGCAGTACCCAGCCCAGCGGCCCGGTTCTGTCAGCTGCGATGGGCTTATGTTCCAAGGTGCGTGGTGGCAGCTCAGAGCATGCCCCCGGCCCAGCAGCCCAGCACTCTGCAGCTTTTCCTCCTTCTTCGGCCTGGGAGTGGGACACTAACGTCATCACTATGGGCTCTGCCATCTTTGTAGCAGAGTGATGGCTAATTTGCATATTACTCTTTTATTAGATAGGATAACCATTCTGCCAGGTGTAAGGTGATATCTCTTTAATTACTGACATTGAGCACCTTTTTATAAGTCTATTAGCCATCTACATGTCCTCTTTGGAAAAGTGTTTATTCAGGTCATTTGCCCATTTTTTTATTTGAATACTTATTTTCTTTGTTGCTGAGTTTTGTAAGTTCTTTATAAATTTGGATATTAACCCCTTATCAGCTGTATCATTGGTCTGTAAAGCTCCACTAATCTTCATGCAGCATTATTGGGAGTCTACTATCTACAAGGAACTATGCTTGAGGATTTTACATGGATTCACCAAGTGGATCTCTAAAACAATGGATTATTTTGAAGGTTGAAAAACTAAAGATTAGACAACTAAATTAAGGCACAGAGCTCTGAAATGGCTGAGCTGAGATTTAAAATCCAAGTTCATATATATTTATGTATATAATTTCACAGTTGCCTCAAGCTAGCTTAAATTCTATCTTCTCTAGAAACCCATTCCTACTAAACCACAACTAATTTCCAAACTCCTAAACAAAATTGTCTGTATAATTAACTGGCAATTGCAGTCATATACAATTCCCTCTGTGACTGCCTTCTCTATGTGTATGCTTCTTGAATTCAATGGTTCTGACTTGTTTTAACTCCCACAGTACTTTGTAAAGCTTATTTTTTAAAAAACTAAATAAGGCTAAAATAGCAAATGGCATTGTTTAAAGTTATACAATTTTGTCACTTATCTCAGCCCTCTTTTGTTAAAATGCGAAATATAGGAGGAATCTTTCTGTAAGATGAAGCTTTATGGTTACTCCTAAATGCATACCTCTACCTAAGGAACAAAAAAAGGGACTTCCTTTATGTATAGATTCAGTTGTCAGCATCAATTTGGTTGTGTAGGAAGCAGTGTGTGCACAGGTATTGTGACAAACTGGTCTGGGGTATAAAAATGGACTGGGGGAGTAGACAGTACTTGGAAAGAGAGAGGATAGCAAATTTCCACTTTGGATAAACACTTTGAATAATTATTAATTCTAATGGGTTAAATCTGAAAAGAAAGAAACATCAATTGAGCTATCAGCCATTAAAGTGTGTATATATATTTTTGGGGGGACATCCCAAATATATATTTTTACCAAATAGATTTTTATTATAACAAAAGCCAAGAATTCTTAGATACTCATTTGTTAAGATTAATTTTTGTCAGTGAAAACTAGGGCTGAGTACTTGAGGTGCCAGAGAAGGTTAGAGACATGCTAGTGAGTTTGTTAGAGGAGTGTATTCAGACTCCAGAGCACTGTATATAGCTCAGCATCTTGTTCATGTCAACTGAAGATGAACAGAAATAGTTTTAAAAAATAAATAAATGATATCCAAAATTAAGTTAATCTCAGGAGCATGATTTTATCAGGATAATTATACACCTTCATAACAGTTCCTCTTTATTCCTATGAGAAACAAGCATATCTAAAACTTCACTTTGTAATATTTCTTGTTTTTTTTTTAAGGACAGACCTTTAATAGAAACAAACTGAACACCCAGAATAAATTTCTCTGGGATGACTTTGAAAGCTGGAAGAATTTAGTATAATAAAAGTTTTCCAAAATTAATGAATGATTGAATGTTACTAGCTTAGATATTAATAGTGGAAACTCTATATTTAATCCCTTGGAGGTCATGATAACTTTTAGAGATATTTTAAACTGAATTTATTTGAGTTAAAAAATTGGTAGCTTCATGTTTGGAGCTACAATAAAAACAATTATTATAAATGGACTATTGGTGCCTGAGGAACCCCTATCAACTATAGGGATAGTCAGATAATGTAAAGGAAAATTCTGTATCTTGTGAAAGAAATGGCTTCAAGAATGTTCAGAGAAGGCAGGCAAATGTGACAAGAGAGCTAGTATTATCAGTCACATAGCTGTGCTTGAGGAATAATGATTTCAGGACATTAACACTGACGTTTGTATAATTATGGTCTGGTTCTACCTCTCAGATCCAGAAGTATACCTTGCTTAGGATAAATGCCAAGTAAACTATTTCAACTTTTTTAGAGATCCATTTAAAATATTTAAATATGAATTCCATCTGCAATTGGTATTAAATATATTTAATGCTGTCTGAGATCCATATAGTGAAAGCAAAACATTGATTTAAATAAACTGACTGGGAAAATGGTAGGTTTTGAGAATTGATGAAGTTGTAACTATGGCAGCTGTGATGTTGGGGAAGGAAACAAGATGTGAGAAGGAAGACCTGGGGTAAATTTCCATATCCAATCTCTAATGAGGGCCTTCGGGAAACTTTAACTTTTCTGACTTTGAGTTTATTTACAAAATTCGGCTAAAAATGATAACTCTTGACATTTTTGATGTGAGAACCTTATAGTCAAATAATATTTATGAATTTTTTTAGTGATTAAAGTGTATGAAAGTATTTGTTATATGTTCCACATAGTTTATCATGAAACATTGACACCAGTGGTAATTGATAAACTATTGGCACGTTTGGCAGAGAATGTAGTGTATGGGTAAGGCCCCTAGGCCTGACCTGTGATCAGGACTGATTGGGTGTCCATGCTCCCACCCTGCCTCCTCCCTCCCTTGCTCCCTCAGTGTCCTATTGCTGCTGCTGGTTGTTCACCATGTTCCACACTGCCCCCTGGTGGCCAGTGCATGACATAGTGAGCAATGAAGCTCCAGGTCTCCTGGTTGAACTTCCAAGGGGATAATTTGCATATTAGACTTTTATTATATAGGATTATCTCCTTCCCTTGCCCATGACCTATTTCTATTTATTTAATAACAAAATGAAAATGATTCTATGGGCTGGCAGGGTTTGGAGAAACATTCTCTGCCAAACGTGCCAATAGTTTATCAATTTATTGTTTTATACCTAACCTTCTTCTTTCCCACCTGTGGCATATAGGGCTTGATTGCAAATATCCCTAATTAAGGTGACATGTTATATTAATGGAATATGAAGGTGGAAGTAACTGATGAAAATTAATTTCTGAGATCAGTTTTGATGGAAATGGATTGAATAGTAGCATGAAACAAAACTTTAATATCTGAGGTGTAGGGTGTCTTGAAAGAGCAGCAGACTTAAAAAAAAAATGACTAAAAATTCCGAATGCTTTAAGTAGAGTTCACCCTATGGTCAAAAGTTACACAGTCTTTGACATAGACCAAAGAGAAAGTTTCATTTTCTCAGTATAAAGGAGTTTTAAAAAGTTGAGAAAACAAAAATGGAACCTCAAAACATGCCATTCAAGGCAGGGAAGATGTGAATTAAACCACGAAGAAACTGGTCCTGGGTTGGAAAGTTTAAAGAAGTCCCTTTTTAGTGTGGCTGAGCAAAGGACAGCACACAAACTGAAGAATAAAGGTAACATGCTTAAGAGGGAAACTTTAACACTGAGTGATACTGGTTTCAAGAGTATGTTTAAGATTTCCTTCGAGATCAAGGGCAGAGACTCTGTCTGGGCTACTGGAGTCAGGAGAAAACCTCACTGAGTGAGGGGAGAGATCAAAGTTATACCTCAAAGCTTCCCAGAACACCACAAACAAAGAGACTGAGGTATGTTTCCAAGGCACCCTGATGGCGCAGTTCCAGAGATAAGACAGTACCTTCAGGTTATTTTGTGGATAGTTATTAGAAGATGACCACTATTTTGAATTGTTTTCCAAGATAAGGGCGTGAAGGAAGCCATGGAATAAAAATGCATTCTCCACTTAGGTAGTTTCAGAGTATATTATAATATTTTTTGTATTTTCTACATTCTAATACAATTTGTACATAAAGTATCTTCAACCTGTGACAAAATGTACGCAAACTGGATTTTAGAGCTAAAATGCAAGAATTATTTTGAGTATATTTCCAATAAATATGTAGTAGTGAATATATGAATATAGAGATCATGTATTCAACTATTCAATAACTAAATGAAGAGAAATATGTGGTTGTTCTTAAACTGTGGAATTCATACCCTGACTTCCTTTTCTCTTGCATGAGCACATTTCCAAGTTATTTAATGTGGATGCCTTTATTTTTATTTTTTTAATATCACCTCTGTCACAAGACAAGACACCCTTACACAGAAAAAAAAAAAAAGTGTTAATGTTTAAATCCTTCAGGAAAACAGGTTTTCATGGAAGTGGTTAACATTATAGCTAACATTTTATTTCTGTTTTGCATTCAGTAAGAGTACTAAATATTCCAATACTAATATTAAAAATAGCATTAATAAATTAATAGTTAATGGTTAGTAATCGTATTTTTCAAAGAAACAGAAAAACAGTGCATAAAATTGAGGTAGATTACATTAATTCAGTGCATTAATACATTCTCATCAATGTGAGAATTCTGCCACATATAAAATAACTAATGATACAGCCTGGCTGGTGTTGCTCAATGGTTAAGCCTTGATCTATGAACCAGGAAGTCATGGTTCAATTCCCAGTTGGGGCACATGCCCAGGTTGTGGGCTTAGTCCTTGATGGGGACATGCAGGAGGCAGCCAATGAATGATTCTCTCTTATCATTGATGTTTCTATCTCTCCCTCTCCCTTCCTCTCTGAAATTAATAAAAATACACTTTTAAAAATTGACATAGTGCTTAGTGTTGTGGGCCTAACACATTTCTGTCATTACTGAGATCATGTTTAATACAATTTGTGGTATAGAAAACCAATGGATTGATTTCAAATAAAATGACAGATTTCTATGATAACACACTTTTTGCCTGCCTCCCCTCCCAACCCCACCCCGTAATTATTTTCTGGGTATTTTTCTCCCACACAGTCCCATTCAAGCCTTCAAGTGATTTAATCTCTACAACATAACTAGCGGCCCCTACTCACTGACCTTCTTACACTCATTTTCTTATCATGTTTGTTCACTGCTACATGCTTTTACATGTAATTATGTTAGTCCTAAATGTCCTTTCTCTTTCCCATCGGGTATGCCACTGCTTACCATTTAAGTTGTGCACTTTGCGAAGTCATTAACAAAATAACTCCCAAAGAGAATTGGTTGTTTTCTTCTCCATAATTCTACATTACTATTTTTTTTCTCTCTTGAAGATTTCCCCCCCTACAGCAATGTAATGCTAATGTACACTTGTTTCTACCTATTTAAAATGGGTCACCACCCAAGTTCAGGATTCCTTTTTGACTGCAGTCTTAGTTACCTAGTATTTTTTACTCTCTGTGCTTCTTCTTCCTTGCAATGGCAATGTTTTGAAAAAAGTAAGGAGTTGCAATAACTTAAATGATTATTTTTAAGTAGGCACTGGAATTATCATGACTTATATTTTTGGTTACAGTGTATGCATATAGAGATTTTATGCATTTTATGTATCTAGTTGATGGGTCATTTGACCAGTCTGATGAGGCCCAGATATTGTTAATGGACATGTCCTTCTCTTACATATGTATTTTCATGCATGACATGTGTTTAAATGTTTGTATTTAGTAACTGGATAATATTGGGATTATTAGCTGTTAAAACGGGAATCTTAAGGATGAATGGAAGGAATAGAGATGAATGAGAAAGTTTATGCTTTATCTGACCTTTAACTGAGTTTGAGTCAAATTAGATAGATTAGAATGAAGTGAGGTTTTTGTTTGCTTATTTTTTAAGGTGTGGATTCAATTCTACCCATAGAATGTGAAACAATTATGAAGGTCTAGAAATATTTGGTTGAAATATACTATATTCTCAAATGTACATGCAATGAAAATGATTTCTTTAAATTCTGAGTTTCAATTTCCTCATCTCTATAAGAGAATAGGGGCACAAGATCTAAAGATCTAGTTTAGAAATTATATTATTTTATGAGAAAAATCTCAAGAACTACTATGACAATGGGAACAAAATAAGAAACAAACCTTTGTCACCTCTGTGACATCTGAGGTATCCAGGAGGATTGTGTGTCTTGCTAAACTTGCCATTATAAGAACTGCAAATGTCTTTAGATTTATTTTGGCGTGACATACAATACATTTTTTTTTTTTTACCAACTTTGACTACCCACTGAAGTCTAGACTCTCAGATTCTTCAACATTTATATTCACTGCCTGAGGAAAAATGCGTGGGTAGAACAGGGAATGAGAATATGGCATTTAATTATTAAATCAATACATGCGCCTGACTTGCAGAAGCTAGGTACAATTTAAATCTGGTTAAAGGAAGTCAATCATCCATTCTCTGAACCTCCAGAAGCAGACAATCACACCTTTTGCATTTGAAGGCTTTTGAAGGCTACAGCAGTTTAGTGTATAACTAATTAACTAACTAGAAATGAAAACATTTCATTTGCATTGGGCACACTCATGGACCTTTTTCTTTTGAACTTTTCAAACAGTTTTGCAATATGACAGACAATTTCTTTTTACGTAGTCGCATAGTGGTCTTATAGGCCTTGAACAAACTCATGCAGGCTGGGAAAACATTTAGTGGTTTTTATTGCTCTTCAGAGGGTACCAAGCAGCTGTACTTGTTTTTGTTTTTGTTGTTGTTGTTATTGTTTCACTTTAAGAATCTGATCGTTTTCTATGAGCTTTATTGGCCATCGATAGCAGCTATAATTCAAGATAGTATTTTACTGTGAACTTAAAGTCATACTAGACATGATGCTGTATATTATACACCCATTACTTAAATTAATATTCAAAGCAACCCTAAAAGCGTTTATTACTATGTACCTCTTTTGAAGATGTGAATAAATTGTGAAGGTCTAGAAATATTTGGTTGAAATATACTATACACTTCCAAAGGCATATATCCTATAATTATTGTTGTTATACAACAAAAACTTCAAAATGAATATTCACAGCACGATTATTCAGAGTAGCTAAAACTCTCACTGACCTCAGAGCTCATTCTCACCATCATCAAACATAGGCCTCAGCGTGCTTACCATTCATCCATACGTGGATATTTTGGTCTCTTCTGGTGCATGTTAGATGGAAAGAGAACATCATGTTCAACTGTAGCTGCAGAAAATGGAAGAAGTGTTCTTAATAGCACATTAAAGTCAGTTCAAGGAAACTATTCTTAGATAATTTTCTAGCAGATTTTAAAAATGCCAGAATCACCCTTTACATGTGTCTGGCACTTCTGTATTTTTTCTATAACATGATTTTTTAAAATACAGAATAAAAATGTATTTTTTTTACATTATGAGGAGTCTACTCCCTACTTGCTCAATAGATTTGAAAAATCCAGTTGACTTCTTAGGTAGAATAGTACCTTTTTTTTTTTTTTTTTTTTTTTTTTTTTAATGTTTGTATAGATTGGATTTCCCTTTCTTTTGAGCAAAAATTTTCTGTGCTTTGGGCAAACTTTATTTTATTTTTATTTTTATTTTTATTTTTATTTTTTTTATTTCAGAGAGAAGAAGGAGGAGAGAGAGACAGAAACATTAATAATGGGAGAGAATAATTATCAGCTGCCTCTCATATGCACCCTACTGGAGATTGGTCCTGCAATTCAAGCATGTGCTCTGACAGAGAATTGAACTGTGATCTCCTGATTCATGGGCTAATGCTCATCCATTGACCCACACTGGCAGGACTGAGCAAATTTTATTTCAAAACCCATACTTGCTCAGGAATTCCATTAAGAATGTATCTTTCTCTTTAAGGCAAGCACATGTAGAGAGTTTTACTTAATGCAATGCAGACAATAAATTGCACTTATATTCTGAGTAGCTTTCCAGGAGAATCTTCAGGTGTTTTACAAAAATTAAAAATTCTTAAGGGCAACTCAAACATCTTTGGTTTAGATTTTAAAACAGAAATTTATTTAGCATTTTAGATCTCCAGTGGGGATTGCTTCTGCATTCATTGAAAGCTGCAGTGAGAGGTAGATATGCCATACAACCAACTGCTGCTGATCTAGGCAAAGACTTGTATAGTTTCCAGGAAATCACAAAGATGCTTCCAGAACAACTGAAGGCATTGACCACACCAATTTGTGAGAGTTGAAGATTGGAATTTAAACAGATGGTTATTAGTGCAGAGAGCAGTTTGCACAAGCGTTGTGGGAGTGTCCTCATTCAGCCTACTTCCTGTATTGCTACCATTTCTATAAAGCCACAAATGTCCAGAGCACCCTGAAGATAATGCGAAACAAACACACAATAAAACAGTATACCTATTATAAATTCAACCTTTGCTTACAATTTCAAGTATCATACCAGCCCTCGTCGGCTCACAGTTAGATATGGAGCCAGATACAATAAAATATTGTAGAGGTCAGTTTCAGTATTCCTAATATCACAAAAATAACTATACTTAACAGTTTGAGTAGCTTTTATGAACACTAATGTATTTTTAGGAGGTCATGAAAAATAGATGTTTTCTATCTAATCTTTTTTAAAAAAAAAGGAGTCAACAAGAAATAGGAAAGAAGGCACTTAGAAAACTAAAATGGAAACAAAAATAAATAGAATAAAAGAACCAATAAATACCAAATGGATTGTTACTCACATTCGGATGAAGGCAACCTCTCAAGTTATTAGGTAGAAAAAAGCAAAATAGTATAGATGTGGAAGATCCTAGGTTTGAGATAGAAAACACTGTTATACAATTAATATTATATTAATATAATGTAAAATCTTTCTTGATGTCTTGACTTATACACACACACATGCATACACACACACACACACACACACACACACACATATATATATATATGTGTGTGTATATATATATATATATATATATATATATATATCAATATTTTCAATTCTAACACACGAGAAAGAGAAAGTGGAAAGAAAAAAAGAGCAGACATTTAAAATGTGTGGTGTAGGAAATGTTATCTTATTTAGGTCCAATAATTCATATAGAAACAATTTGATTTTAATTTCCAGAGAAGAGAGACACTTGTGAATGCTAGCACAAGTCTAAGACAAAATAAAGTTAAATAAGTAAGAATACTAATTTCTGCTTAAATCTCTGAAAACTATCTTTACAATAAGTTAAGCATGTCTTAAGATAGGACATACTGTATAACCCAGCAATTCCACTCCTATGTGTATATGCAAGAGAATGAAAACATATCCACACAAAAACTTGGACAGGATTGTTCTTAGCACCAATATTGAGGATAGCAAATAAAAAACTATTAGAAACCTAAATGTCCTTCAACTGGTGAGTGGATATATACAACCTGTTATATGCACACGATGGAATGTTATTTGTCAATGAAAAGGAATGGAATATTAATGTATGTTGCAACATGAATTAATCTTGAAAACTTTATGTTACCTGAAAAAAAATCACAAGAAACTACATATTATATGATTCTATTTATAAGAAACTAGAGGCCCAGTGAATGAAATTCTTGCATGGGGGTAGGGGGTCCCCTTAGCCCAGCCTGAACCCTCTCCAATCCAGGACCCCTCAGGGGATGTCTGACTGCCGGTTTGAGCCTGATCTCAAGGATTGGGCCTAAATCAGCAATCAGACATCCCTCTCAGAATCCTAGACTGCTGGCTTCTAATTGCTCACTTGCCTGCCTACCTGGTCTCCCCTAACTGCCCCACCACCCTTGCCGGCCTGATCACTCCTCACTGCCTACATGTGCTGATCTGATTGCCCCTAACTGCCCCACCACCCTTGCCGGCCTGATCACTCCTCACTGCCTACATGTGCTGATCTGATTGCCCCTAACTGCCCCGCTGATGGCCATGTCACCCCCAACTGTTCCCCCTGCCAGCCTGATCACCCCTTACTGTGACCCCACCAATCTGGTCACCCTTTACTGCCCCCTCTGCTGGACTTTTTGCCCCCAACTCCCCCCCTCTGCCAGCCTGGTTGCCCCAACAGCCCCCCTCCCACTGGCTTAGTCTCCCCTTACTGCCTCCCTGCCAGCCTAATTGCCCCCAACTGCCCTCCCCCCACTGGCCTGGTCATCCCTAACTGCTCCCCTCCCCCTGCTGTCCTGGTTACCTGTAATAACAGCCCCCCTTGCTGCCCTGGTCGCCCCCTCCTGCTGGCCTGGTTGCCCCTCCCCCTGCTGGCCTGGTCACCCCATGCAGCCTGCTATTCAGTTGTTTGGTTATCCCTCACTAACCTCCCTGCTGGCCTGGTTGTAGGCAGCCATCTTGTGAGGACATGAGGATTAATTTGCATGTTACCTCTTTATTATATGGGATATCCAGTATAGACAAATCTTTAGAAACAGGAAGTAAATAAATATTTGTCCAGTATTAAGAAAAAGTAGGGTTTCTTTTTGAAGTGATGAAAATGTTCTAAATTGATTATGGTGATGATTGCATAACTCTCTGAATATACTAAATTGTCCATTGAATTGGACACTTTAAATGTATGGTATGTGAATTACATCTCAATTATGCTGTTACAAAATAAAATTATATAAATAAGTGTTGCAGATATTTCATTGACAGTTTGAATAGTCTCTTTTGTATGAAGAAAGCGAAACCAGATGCAAAGTATGAAAAGATTATCAAAAGATATTATTCTAAAAATAGAAATGTCATTACCACTGAATTGTGCCCAGAAAAGTTTGCACATTTATAAAAAAGCAACATACTAGTACTGTACATGTTCATCTATCCCTCCTTCTTCAACAGGTTTATAATTAAAAAAAAAAAAAGAATGAAAAAGAAAACCAGTTCTGTAGTGACATTAATCAATCCTAATTAGTGTTTCACAAATTTCTTATTAACCATCAATAATCGTGCTGGCCAAATTGTTCAAAAGCCAAAAAAAAATCAAAAAAAAAATCAATCTATTAGCACCCATACCAGAAGAGTACAAATTTCATGCTTTTATGACTGAATCATAGAATCATCTTAACATGCAATATTGGGAACTTGACAAAATCGGAGGTCAAAGAGCAAAACCAGTAAGAAGACTGAAGCAATAAGACAGGTAAAGTCATATAAATTGAATGAAACTAAAAAACTGAAAGAACAATGATAAAAATAGTTGTATAGCACCACCCTTTAAAATCCCTAAAAAAAAAATCCAGTAGCTACTGACAAGCTGTAACACACAATGAAGGAACATACGCTCTAACACACTTGTGTTAGAAAGACAATAATACCATTCCATCTGTAGAATGCCCCATTGCCATAACGTCCTCATTCTGGATTTGGAGAGA
Source organism: Pipistrellus hanaki (assembly GCF_964339955.1). Taxonomy (NCBI): domain Eukaryota; kingdom Metazoa; phylum Chordata; class Mammalia; order Chiroptera; family Vespertilionidae; genus Pipistrellus; species Pipistrellus hanaki. Next base: position 145,475,982 of record NC_140504.1, on the reverse strand, counting down.
GCTCCCTCAGCAGATGCATCTACAGCCAGCACCACATTCTCCTGAGGTACAAGTACAGGAAAGCGGCAATCCTCTTTCCTATACTGCAACGTACTGAAAAAGAAACAGCACATTGAACAACGTAGAAATGAAGATGTTAGCAGATTTTAAAAGGACCACAAGAATCGCAAGTTTAGGCAACTGTGATACATAATATAATGTAATAGGTTATAATAGATTGATTGCATTTGACAATTGTGGACACTTTGACAGTGTTCAAAAGCATTTCTACCTCCCTCATTAGATTCATGCTCAAACAAGGGAGCTAAGCTGGATGTTTTACAAACAAAACAAGGCAGCGGTAGGCAGGTTACATTTTGCTTTGGGTTCTGAAGCAGCAGTGCATGAGGAAGGATGCCGGTGGGAATGCAAAGCCATAGGAGGGAAATGGGAAAAGGAAGGTTTCTCCTTGAGCTTTAGTTCTGTATCAGTACAAATATGAATATACAAAGAATCTTGTGCTAGTTCAAAAAATGTGAGCGTGTTTGTGCGTTTACTGTCTCATGATACGTGGACGATTATGTAACAGGAAACATATAAATATATATATATATATCTCCCAATTCCAACTACACATTTCTCCAACTCCATCACCAGCACCCGCCAGCACCCCATACAATCAGAGCCTTCAGGAAACCTCACTCATGCTCCCGCCCATATTTAGTCACTTTCCTGTATGGCAGTCAGAGTGGATTCCTTCAATCTGTGAGTCAAATGCTACTCAAAACCTTCCAGTATCTTTTCATCTAACTCAGAATCAAATCGTGGAATGGCCCAAGGCTTTACATGATCAAAGTGCCTGATAGCATTGTCTTAACTCTTATCATTGGCTGCTGGCCTTTTGGTCTCTCCAGCATTCTAGCCATAGTCTTCTCCAAGTTCCTCCAATACAGCAAGAGCACTTGACTTCAGGACCTTGGTAATCATTGTTCCTCCATTAATTAAGAAATCTCTCCCTTGCCGAAACCAGTTTGGCTCAGTGGATAGAGTGTTGGCCTGCGGACTGGAAGGTTCCGGGTTCGATTCTGGTCAAGGGCATGTATCTTGGTTGCCCTTGATGTGCATGAGGCAGCTGGTCGATGATTCTCTCTCATCGATGTTTCTAGCTCTCTCTCTCTCTTTCTTTCTGTAAAAAAATCAATAAAATATATATTTTTAAAAATCTCTCCTGCCTTATATTCATGGCTTTTCTCCCTCACTTAATGCCAAATGCTTTCCTGGGTACCCTACTTAAGCCTACCTGAATACAGAAAAAAATTAAAAGAACTCATTATCTCTTTTTCCTACTCTGTTTTTATTTCTATGATTTACAGCTATCTGAAATAGCATAACTTTTATCTTAGTAACCTCTTGTGGGAACCCTAATCAGAGTACATCGGATATTCAAGGCCAATTTGCCATACCCATGTGCACATGCGTACCTTTCTATAACTCAATACTGACATCACTATTTGGCAACAAGCCTCTTTTGTCTGAGTTGGTACACAGATGTGTTACTGACCGGCCGGTGTGTGGCTGCTTTGCAAGGCTACTTTGAAGAACTGTTTTGTCTGATGGCTCCTTGTTAGTAATGGCTATTGGTCTGCAATAAAGTCTCACCCATATTCCTCCGACTTCTCATGTCTGATACCTGGTGTCTGAGGACTTGTGCATCCACCAATCGGCATAGTCGAGCAGGATCAAGGAGGAACTTGCTCCCACAACTGGCGCAGCGAGCAGGTGTCAGGGGTTAGCAATCCAACACCTCTCCACCACTAAAATATAGTATACTGTGTATGGCATATACATTCCTATAAATGAGTGATTTTCTGGGTTATTATCATGTTTATTTAGTAGCCACATTGAGGTTTTTTGTTTGTTTGTTTTTTGTTTTTTGTTTTGTTTTGTTTTTTACTTTTCTCCCAATGAATGCTTTTGTTATTGTCTTGTTAATCCTCACTGAGGATATTTTCCCATTTACTTTTAGAGAGTGGAAGTGGGGGTGGGGAGACCGAGAGAGAGAAACATTAATGTGAAAGAGACACATCAATTGGTTGCCTCCCACATGCACCCTCACCAGGGCCTGAGATCGAGCCTACAACAGAGGTATCTGCTTTTCACCAGAATCAAACCCAGGACCCTTCAGTTCAAGGGACAGTGCTCTATTCACACAGCCAATCCTGCCAGGGCTCCCAATGAATGTTTTTCAAAACATTGAACTCGGTGCTATGGGACATGCAGAGCTGAATAAAACATGCTCCTTTCCTTGACTGCTCATATATGAAATACAAATGGAAAATAAAATGGTTAGTATCACATTTCCATTTTGTGATACATCTCAGAACAATTTAACTTTAAATCAGGATATGGAAATCCTAGAACACAATCTAAACGTCAGAAGAATATTTGAGGCTTTTCAAATCTAAAGTATTTTATGTAGACTCAGTGCATGACAGCTCGTGTTTATAATTCGAAACCCACATTCTGCCACTTAGAGCTTACTGATTTCATACTTCACAATTCTTGTAGCTGTCTTTCTTCTTTTTCCCCTCTCTCCCTCCCTCTCTCCCTCCCTCTCTCCCTCCTTCCCTTCCTTCCTTCCTTCCTTCCTTCCTTCCTTCCTTCCTTCCTTCCTTCCTTCCTTCCTTCCTTCTTCTTTCTTTCCTTCTTCCCCCCCCCCCCCGTTTTTTAATTTTCAGTATAGTATTAGAAAAATAAAATTAAAAATAAGGAAAGGAAGCTAAATTAAATTCCTACATACATATGAGATCTGATAATCTGATAGGAAGAAAGCTGAGAAAACTTGGCAAACTAGCATATGTACCATAAAACATAGTTGCCTCAAAACACACTGCATGGCAAAATACATACATATCTCTGTTACAACTAAGGAGCCAACAGATAAAATTATGTTTTTGTAAGTTTCAGAACTTAAATTGGAAATCTCAATATTTGACAAATTTCTTTCAAATACTGTCATTTTTCTTACAGATATGGATAAATGATGTGATGTGTCATGGATTTTCAGTCATGTGTGAGTATGTGTATTTTACTGATACATTAAACCCTTCAAAGAAAATATTTCAAATGAACCAAATAGTTTAGTATACATAGAAAAAATGTAGATAGCACTACATTATAATCCTCAAGGTTTTATTTTATTGTTTTTATTTTCATGTTTATGGATAATGCTTTAAGATAACAGCTTAGTTAAGGTAATTAATGTTGAACTAGGGTAGAAAGCCAATTGAATTACTTGTGACATTCACATTAATACTAAATGAGTTCACTGTGATTAATGGTGTTAAATGGATACCGGAGGAATTAATATTGATTAGGCAATTATTTTAAAGTGTTACTGTTTATTGCAATTTATACGAACTTACTTTTTTGAGTAAACCTTTTTTTTATCGGCAGCCATAGAATTACCTGGGAAGCATGAATTGGCAGCACACAATGGTGTTTGTTTCCTTACCTATAAAACGGCAAAATGTGAAACTTTCCCTTACTCTCCCCTCCTTGATAGTGGTCCCCAACATCCCAAGGTTTTTAACAAGTTCTGCATGATTGCTTATAATCTGTCCCAAATGCAATGGGCCCCTGAATCACCTGTGTAGTTAAGTCTTATGTGTTCTTTAAGGCCTATCTCAGGTCCTGAACCTACATATACTTCTCTACTCTGTGTAACATCTTTACAGTACTTGACAAATGCTGGAGCTCTAGCATATCACTTCAGATTTAGGGTGTGATACCCTAATAGCTGTTCACATTTTAATATGTGCTTATATAAATGTGCCACACATAAACATTTTCAACAGTGGGAGGTTTTTTTACAGAGATGGATAATCTCATTTACAAATTGGTAAACTATCTGTAATTACCAGACACAAACATGTGCAGATCAGTGCTCTTAGGTGGTGGGAAAGAATAGTAATCATGTCTGTTCTTATCATATATCTGAGTGGGAATGTACTGTGAGACTGACAATCAGGTTAAGTTCCATGTTCATCTCTTAACGGAAAACTGGTAGGCCTATATCTTTGAGTCTCCATATGTTTTGTGAAAATGTGTAATTAAATATTGTTCTCAGGTATTTTCAAAAATTGAACAAATAAATTACTGTAAATGCAACTGTAAAAGATGGAACATTTTTACTCAGAAGCTTCTGATTACCCATGTTAGCAGAAATTCCTCTTTTTTTTTTAATATATTTTATTGATTTTGTACAGAGAGTAAGGGAGAGAGATAGAGAGTTAGAAACATCGATGAGAGAGAGTCATCGATCAGCTGCCTCTTGCACACCCCCTACTGGGGATATGCCCGCAACCAAGGCACATGCCCTTGACCTGAATCGAACCCGGGACCTTTCAGTCCCCAAGCAGACGCTCTATCCATTGAGCCAAACTGGTTTTGGCGGAAATTCCTCTTTTTAACACAACTGATGAGTAAATCTTCATCAGATGAGGATATGAGGGAAATGTTTTCTCAATAGCAGGAGAACATTTAGGAAGAGGTTACCCTCTGAATCAATCAAAAAAAACACAATCTCCAAAAAAAAACACAAAAATTTTATATCTATCATCTGTCTATCATCTATCTAATTTTCTATTGAGAAAGATTTATTACTTAGTTAAGATTTATTACTTAGTTAACGTGAGTGTGGGGACTAATAAATCTAAAATTTGTGGGGCAGGAGGATGGCAGGCAGGAGTTAGAAGAGAAGTTTATTTATGTTTCTCTTTTTAAAAGATTTTTTAAAAATTTTGATTTTTGTAGAGAGAGGAAGAGGGAGAGAGAAACGTCACGGTGATTGGCCGCCTTCTGCATTCCCTTGCCTCGGGGGATGGAGCCTACCGGCAATCAGGGCAAGTGCCCTGAACAGCAACAGGCTTCCCTTCCAGGCATGGGACAAACCCCAACCAGCTGAGCCACACCAGCGAGGGCAATGCTGCCCTCTCAAAGAATAACTTCTTATTTTCCAGGAATAACTTCTTATTTTCTCAGTTTTACTCCTAAGCCCTTCAAATGATTGGACAAGGCTCACCCACATTATCAGTAATAATCTCCTCTATTTAAAGTCAAATGATTATTCATCCTAACTACATCGACAATATACTTTTATAGAAACATTTAGAATAGTTATTTTATTTTTTTGAATACTATTGCCTACCAAGGTGGAAAATGAAACTACCCATCATAGGTGTTATGGGAGTAGAGGTGTTTAATGTAGAAACCTTTTAAAAGTTTTGCTTTATTTCTCTTAATATAATTAGTGCTTTTTAGAATTACTTTCTACTTCTTTGATTTTGCCAACTGGCATTCTTTAAAAAAAAATATATATATATATATATATATATATATATATATATATATATATATATTTATATATTATTTATATATTTATATATTTATATATTTATATATTTATATATTTATATATTTATATATTTATATATTTATTTATTTTTTACAGAGAGGAAGAGAGAGGGATAGATAATTAGAAACATCCACGAGAGAGAAACATTGATCAGCTTCCTCCTGCACACCCCCTACTGGGGATGTGCCTGCAAGCAAGATACACGCCCTTGACCAGAATCAAACCCGGGACATTTCAGTCCTCAGGCCAATACTCTATCCACTGAGCCAAACCGGTTTTGGCTAGCATTCTTTTTTAGTGGAAAAAATATATAAAAACACAATTATATATATATATATATATATATATATATATATATATATATATATATATATATATATTTATATATATATATTATTGTATATATATTTAAAAGTAGTTGTTATCTTTATGAAGAGGAATGGCTTGTTATTTGTGCTGTAAGAAGTAATTGCATTCATTACAACTATTTTAAATAAAAAAATTACTCAATAACTTCTTCATGTCATTAACATTATGACAAGTACTAATTGTCATAGAGGTTAGAGATAATAATCAAATGATAAATAATACACATCAGAAATAGAATAAAAGACATTCTGTTATTATGAACATGAAAATAGTTTTTTTATTCCTAAGCAAATTGATATCTGCATTGAATTGCTTCCCTTTTATTTGGGGCTTTAGATATTTTTTTTTACAAAAGCTTGAGGGAGAGCACTTTGCTTATCAAAATACATTCTCAGGTAATGTTCCATATATACAGGTTGGTTTATGTTTACGATTGATGCTCTTTTTTCTCCAGGCGTTAACAGATTTACTGAAATTAGGTACGTTTCCCAACTTGTCGGAATTGGCCTGGAAATTTTTGATATACTCTTATCGTTCTCAAAGGAAAAAAATCCAATCACTCACACAAATGCTCTCTGTTTGTGTCCATGTAAAATTCCTCAATTTAACTTCAAGAAATGCTTAATGTATTTCCATAGGTACCACAATTTATTGCATTTTTCTAGCCAGGAGTATATTTAAACTGAAAGTAGTTTGTCTTGTTGTCAGCACAGAAAACTGTTATTTCCCTTGTCTTTGCGTGATTGTGATGCCGCGGAGAAAAAGATTAGAAAAACAGAATAATATAAGTGGCTAAACCCAAAAGGGAATGTCTCCTGGCCTTCCACATGGATAGAAATATGGACAGGATGGGACTATTCAAAGATTATGCTCAATTTCCAGCTAATCAAAATAACAGGCAATGGAAAGTGAAGAAATATGTAATACATCTAAGATTCGGATCATGCCATAAGTAACAGTTATAAAATACATAGAGTCAGTATCAATCTAGTCCACAAGAGACAAATATTTACAACATTAAAAATAAATAAATAAACAGAAGGGACTGAAGTAAGTTTGCTCCCTTTGAAAGCCGAATTCTTATCTCTGAAGCATAACTGTTTTGCTACAAATCTTAGAATATCTTCCACGGCACATGTGCAATAACTGATCTTAAAAGATACATACCATTATGTGGCTGAGTATCTCTGGGGAAAATTCACCTCTTAAGTTAAAATGTAGTTAGAGGCTTATCAGGTGATATTTATGGCATAATTTGTTAGGGGGAAATTATCATTATTTCTATTAGTGATTAGTGCACCAGAAGCTAAATATTTTATGTCTTAAAGAATTCATTCCGTTACCATTAGCTTATTATTATTTTATCCTTTTCTAGCAGTATTATCAAGGTACAGACTGCTTTCATTTCATCAAGCTAATGTAGTGGCTGCTATTGCTATATTTCCCCCCCATTATTGCTTAGATTAGTATTTCTCCTAAAATGGCTTCTTGAGTGAGCCAAATATAAAGTTTCTGTTCATTTTTCTACTCTTCTTTTCTTAAAAAATAGGTAAATGAGAACTTGTACCTTTTATTTCTTTGCTAAGTAGGCAAAGCCATGCTTTGCCAACATATAATTTAAATTATGCAATTTATATAATGTTGCTAATGACACCATTATCACCATCGCCAAATTCATTGTGGGGGCAGATCATTCTGCCACAATGCACTTCAAGAATTCTCTCAAATATAGGCTTAACATTGTATTCTTTAGACAAAACTGACTTTCAAACTTTCAATCATGAAACTACTTTGTTCTGAAGTATTTTATATATATTTTAAATATATTTTATTGATTTTTTACAGAGAGGAAGGGAGAGAGATAGAGAGCTAAAAACGTCGATGAGAGAGAAACATCCACCAGCTGCCTCTTACACACCCCCCACCGGGGATGTGCCTGCAACCAACGTACATGCCCTTGACCGGAATCGAACCTGGGACCTTTCAGTCCGCAGACCGATGCTCTACCGCTGAGCCAAACCGGTTTCGGCAGTATTTTATGTTTTTACTAACGATTTTCAGCTTTGTAAAATGTCATGACTGGAGTTAAATAGCAGCCTGTGTCCAGTGTGATAAGTTATATTACCCTCAAAACAATCACAGCATGAAAGTTGTTATGTTATGAAGTCAGCTTATAGGAACATAACATTGCTGATGTAAAAGTTAATTTTGAGTGCTTTGTATGTCTTCTACAGTTTGTGCAGAGATATTTTATGAGTATAATCTATTTTCCAAAATCTACAGTTGTTAATATGGATCACGCACTATTATTTTTCAAGTAACATCCATTTTCATGAACACAGTTTATGAGGCCTGTCATGAGCTGGCCCCTGCTTCTGTCTTTGGTTTCTGCTCTTATCTTCAACCCACACCCCTCAGTCTTCTATTTGCTGTCCAGCCACTTCCTAGATCTCACTGTTTTCTTGCCATGGTGTATATCATTTGTTCTGCTGTTAATTAACAGCAAGGCCAATAGAATGAGTTGCTTCTAATGCCTTATCAACCTACGTAAGCAAAACAAATCATCCTATATAATAAAGAGGAAATATGAAAATAGACCAGCACTCCAACACACAAGATGGCCACTCACATGTGGTCAAAGCTGGCTGCCCTCATGTGGACACAAGATGGCCGCCACAAGAAGGCCAGCAGAGGAGGGCAGTTGGGGGGAGGAACAAGGCCAGTAGGGGAGAGTAGTTAGGGTAGAACAGGTTTGCAGGGGATGGCTGTTAGGGGCAATTGGGCCACCAGGGAGCTGTTAGGTGAAGATCAGGCTGGCAGGCAGAAGTGGTTAGGGGCACTCAGGCAGGCAGGCAGGCAGGCAGGCAGTTGGGAGCCAGCAGTCCTGGATTGTGAAAGGGATCCCAGATTGGAAAGGGTACAGGCTGGATTGAGGGACATCCCTCCCCACAACCTGTGCACAAATTTCATGCACTGGGCCTCTAGTAAACCTATAGATACCTCAAGGTTAAGAAATTAAAATCTAAAGACTATCAAATCAAATAGAATCAACTAGGGTTTCCCAAGTGTGGCAACTTCTTAAGCTAGAGTCACTCACATAATTTCATTGCTTTGCTTCCACACCTACCCTACAAATATTGTCTCCATACTGACTCTTACTGATGCATTTCTAATTACTTCCTGTTTTCCACTGCTTGATTTGATCAATTTTTGCTCAAACTCTTGAAATTTTTAACATGTTTCAGTTTATCTCTTAATGCTGCCTATAATATTATTTTTCCGGTTTCTTTAGCTTATTAATTATTTTCATTCTAGGTGTTAAGTATAAGCAATCTCCTCAGAAGAACACTTTTTCTTCTCCAAAGACTGAGTTAATCGTATAATCTTGCTCTTTCCTGAGCACTTTGTGTTCACCTGTTTTATAGCATTTATCCCATGAAATCAGAGCTGCTTGTAGCGGAGTGCCCTTATTATTCACTACTCTATACTCAGCACCTATCAGGAACACAGGCATTGTAGATATAAACTCATTGTTGATGGAATGAATGACTGGGTGAATGGTCTTTGCTTTGTAATAATAAAAAAATATGCTATACACATGGGCAGATAATGATCATTTTTCTTGCTCTATCTTTTCAACAAAGAATAATGTCTTGTTCTCATTTCCAACTCTGCCCCCTTTCTGAGATGTTTTCTAAAAGCGTTTTTGAAGCCAGGACAATGGGAGGTCTTACCCTAGTGTATGCTGACAACTGATTAAAAAATGCACTTAATGAGAGGTGCTCAAAAATACATAGTGATATGTTTGGAAAGGCTTTTCTCCTCCTCATCTATGCAATTAATGAAACATTTGTGTCCACGAGTACCCGTGCTGTGAAGTGGTTAGTTTTCTCCGTGAGCTTTAATTAAGTGTCTTCAGTTAAAGGAGACTTTTTAAAAAATTGTTTTTAAACACAAACAAATGAAAAATACCCATATTCCTTTGAGGTATTTACCCACGTTTTCCAACTGTGCTTCAACAAAACAGGTAGTTGAAGCCTCACCTGACTTTCTCACGGGCACAGATTTGACCTCTTGGGCTCCTTGTTGGGCTAGCTGATCAGGATTCACCAAGAACTATCTGACTGGTAAGAGGCCTTTACATCAAAGTGTGTATTACACAGAGTGAAACTGCTGCCTCAGTCCTTTGCATTTGACAATATTGCTAGCAGAAGTAAATTGGCAAGAGAGGCACTTGTAGCAAGAGACTGAAAGCAATTGACAAAAAAATTCTGAAACTGCTTTTGAGAGTTCATTGCTTTGTTTTGCTCAGTTTCATGTTTTCTTTCCTTCATAAACATGGAGATTCTGCAGTTCTTTGTTGCAAGGGGAAAAAAAAATCTTAACACTGTGGCATTGCCTTGTTGTTTGTCAATTTTGGAACTTAGTAATCCTTCTGAGGAAGTGAAACAATTCTTGACTCATGAGTAGTATCAAATATTAAAATGATCAATATATTCTATTTACTCTGCAACTTAACACTGCTCAAGTAAAATGAAAAACTTAAACATTTGTTTTTAAAATGACTAACAATTGTGTATGGCATTGATATAATGAATTAGCTTCTGGACTTTTTTAGAGAGAAATATGGTTTTTAATGAAACCATAATCAAGTTTTAATTATACATTTCCCTTGAATATACCCAGTACATATTTAAATCACCTAAAATTATACAGAAAAAAAATGTTTAAGATGAATTTGGCTATAACTTTAGATGAAAATAAATGAAAACTACCCAGATGTGGTTTTTAAACAGTCCATGTGTTCTCTGTTCTAGCAGTGCCAATATCATTTAGGAATTTATAATATCATAGTCCTGCATGAAATTTCATGTGGTAAATCACTAATCTAAAATTCATTATTCTACACTCAGATGCATTTTGGATCATTTATCACTGATCTTTTCTGAGTAGCTGTAATACATGGTGATAATCTGTGTACCTCAAATATCATTTTTTGTAATGTTCTTTTCCTTTCTCTGCTACTTGTCTTGAAATATTGGTTTGGGCTTGCATTTTTTATTTCTTTATGCTCTCTTATTATTGAATTCAAATTTGGCGTTTTGTTCTTCATTGTCCTTAACCTTTCTGAATATTTGGCCCCCAGGATTACTCACCTCCATGAAATTCTCCCTTGATTCAATTACACTACCCTCATGCTTTTCTTATGTTGCTTCACAGTCATCATTTTGTTTATATTCTCCTGAATCATCAAGATTCCTAGAGGTTTTACTCCACTCTCTTGTGTACATTTCCTCTCTTCCAATGACTTCAATTTCTGTCTACAACTGATCTATCTGTATTGAAGTCACATTCGCCGTGTCTTTATCCTTACGAGTTTTACAAATAAATTGCAAATGCTTCATTGTAATCTCCACATAAAACCAGCCTGTTGTTATTATGCCTCTCTTATCACTTTTTGTGCCAAATGAATGCTATTCTCTCCAACAGGATCATTACAGTTCGTTCTTCCCAGCCACCCAGTTTGGAAACTTCCAAGCTGTTTTGTTCATCCTCACTCTCAAAATCAACCATACATTTATTAAGATAATCTTTGATAGTAGTCTTCTCTTTTGTTCCCATTTATTCTTCAGGATTTCCATCTATTATCTACTCAATGGTTTTAATGGCCTCTTAAATATTCTACATGCTACACATTTACCTACAATTTAGAACATCTTCCACTCTACCTTCCACTCTATATTTTTCAAAATATCAGTTTGGTCATATCATCTATCTCCCCAAAGCATTCCTTAGTGCCACATTGCTCCCAAGATGTTCAAACTTCTTAGCAAAGACTAATTAATTCTGACTCCAAACACCTATTTCATATCGATGCTAAACTTCCCTATGCTTACTAGTCTTTTGTTCAATGTAGAATTCAGTTACCTTCTTTACTGCCTATCAACACCTTTCATCCTAACCTCTCATATTACTCTTTTTTTTTTTTAATATATTTTATTGGTTTTACACAGAGAGGAATTGAGAGGGACAGAGAGTTAGAAATGTCAATGAGAGAGAAACATCGACCAACTGCCTCTTGCACACCCCCAACTGGGGATGTGCCCGCAACCAAGGTACATGCCCTTGACCGGAATTGAACCCGGGACTTTTCAGTCCGCAGGCCGATGCTCTATCCACTGACCCAAACCGGTCCCGGCTCATGTTACTCTTATGTTTTCTTTTTCATGAAGCTTTCCTCAAACCTTATTCTGTTCTCTCCAGTGAATCTCTAACATCAGAATTAACCTTTTCTTCCACTGAACTCACATAGGATGTTGCTTATACCTCTTCCTTAGCATTCACTTTATTCTGTTAACTATGTAAAGTTACACTACAGTTAACTATTTGTATGTCTGTCAACACAACTAGATTATAAACATAATAACATTATTCATGTGTAAACTTCATAGATCCTAGTTGATGAATATCTGAGCCAATGACCACAGACTGAGTCAGAGTTACTAATATTCTATGTGCTCTGGAAAGCCCTTCTTTACATCATCAATTTCTACTGCTCACTATTATCCTATACTAGAGGCCTAATGCATGAAATTAATGCAAGGGGCTCAGCCCCTGACATGGCTTCACCCAAGAAGGTCTTTCGGAAGATGGTCTTGCCTAATTAGCATATTAGGCATTTATTATTATCCTATATAGTAAAGAGGTAATAATGCAAATTGACCCTCACACCCTTATTAGATGGCCACCCCCGTGTCATGACAATATGGCTGCCCCAACACTGTCACAAGATGGCCACCCCCACGTTGTCACAAGATAGCCGGCAGGGGAGGGCAGTTGGGAGAGACCAGGCCTGCAGGGTGGGCAGTTGGGGGCAACCAGGCTGGCAGGGGAAGGCAGTTGGGGCGATCAGGCTGAAAGGGGTGCAGTTAGGTGTCAATCAGGTTGACAGGGGAACGGTTAGGGAGTAATCTGGCTGGCAGGCAGAAGTGGTTAGGGGCAATCAGACAGGCAGGCAGAAGCGATTAGGGGTAATCAGACAGGCAGGCAGGCAGGCAGGCAGGCAAGTGGTTAGGAGCCAGCAGATTGTGAGAGGTATGTTCAATAACCGGCAGTTGGGCATTTCCCAAGGGGTCCCAGATTGGAGAAGATGCAAGCTGGGCTGAGGGACACCTCCCCACAGTGCACGAATTTTGTGCATAGGGCCTCTAGTAGATAATAAAAGCCTAATATCTAATATCCTAAGTTTCTGGTATTTCATTAACCAATCAAAACGTAATATGCTAATGATATGCTAAGGCCACTCAACAGCTCACTATAATGTGACAAGGAGGCAGACAGTCAACTGTTTGATCAGTCACTATGACATGCACTGACCACTAGGGATCTGGCACTCAGATTGGTAGGTTTGCTTGCTGCTGGGGTTCAGCTGATCAGAACTGAGTGAGATGGGCCGGACATGCCCTAGAGCAGTGGTCGGCAAACTCGTTAGTCAACAGAGCAAAATATCAACAGTACAATAATTACAATTTGTTTTCATATCCAAAGTTTTTAAACTTAAACTTCATCTAATGCCACTTCTTCAAAATAGACTTGCCCAGGCCATGGTATTTTGTGGAAGAGCCAAACTCAAGGGGCCAAACAGCCACATGTGGCTTATGAGCCACAGTTTGCTGCCCATGGCCCTAGAGTCCTCCTGCGGTCCCTCTCCAGATGGCCAGCCTCCTATGTCCCTCCCCAGCCCTGATCATGCACTAGTGGGGTCCTTCAGTCTGACCTGCACCCTCTTGCAATCTGGGCTGAAGGACTTCCTCCCCCTCCTCCCCCAGAATGCATGAATTTCATGCACTGGGTCTCTAGTGTTATCAGGAAATTCCAGTGGGGCCTTCACAGTTATAAAACACACTTTGTAATAGCTCCACTTCCTCTTACAATAAACCATTTGGATATTTCTATTATATAAGAGGCCACTAAAGAAGTGAAATTTTTAGGAGTTCTTGATGGGACTGAGAACAATGTAAATTCAAAGTCAATTGAATGAAGGAGTTGTGGACTCACTGACTTATTCCATTTGGGATAGATCCCCTTTTAGTTCAGAAAAGGTAGGAAATCATGTCATCTTACAGAAACATGGCTGGAAAATTGTTAGACAACTTGTCCAGGCTCCAACCACATTCCTGAATTAAGAAAAGATCTGAAGTCCTAGCCAGTTTGGCTCAGTGGATAGAGTGCTGGCCTTTGGACCAGAGGGTCCTGTGTTTGATTCTGACCAAGAGGTCATACCTCAGTTGTGGGCTCTTCCCCAGCCCAGGTTCTGGCTGGGGCTCATGCAGGAGGCAACCAATCAATGTGCTTCTCTTATATCAATATTTATCTCTATCATTTCTTCTCTCTTTCACTATCATCCCCCAGCCCCCCAAAAGAAAAAAATATCCTTGGGTAAGGATTTAAAGAAAAAGAAAACAAAAAACAAAAACAAAACAAAAAAACTGAAGTCTCAGAAGACCATTAAAGATTTTCATAAATTGATCATAGATTAGGCTGCAAAGACTTGCTACAGCAAGGACACTCAGGAAAGTTGAAGACACTTGAATATTGCTAATCCCAGAGCCTTTGCTAAAATTTGAATCATGAAGAAATTAAAGATTTAGACCTCTTCTCTAAACACATTCCGTTTTACCTATGACTCTTAACAAAAACAAAAATTTTAATATCTTATGATTATCTGGTTTCAGCTGGAACCACAGTTATTAGGAGGCTTGATTAACCTGGAGTATCCAACAGAGCATACTCAATTTTATTACTAGAGGCCCAGTGCACTGGAGGGGGTATCCCTCAGCCCAGCCTGCTCCCTCTCCAATCTAGGACTCCTTGGGGGATGTCTGACTGCTGGTTTAGGCCTGATCCCACAGGGCTGCTGGACATCCCTCTCACAATCCAGGACTACTGGCTCCTAACCACTTGCCTGCCTGACTGTCTGATTGCTCCTAACTGCTTCTGCCTCCCAGCCTGATCACCCCCTAACTACTCCCCTGCTACCTGATTGATGCCTAACTGCTCCCCTTCTGGCCCGATCACCTCCAACTTCCCTCTTTTGCAGGCCTGGTTGCCTCCAATTGCCCTCCCCTTCCTGCCAATCACCCCCAACTGCCCTTGCCTGCTGGCCTGATGGCTCCCAATTGTCCTCCCCTGTCAGCCATCTTGTGATGATCATCTTGTTATGGCCTTCTTATAACAACATGGGGATGGCCATCTTGTGGTGATGTGAGGATGTGAGGACCACCTAGGCATTTATTAGTATAGATTATTATTATTATATATTTTTCCATCACCATTTATCACCTCTATGCCCTCGTCCACCTCCATCTCTCTTCTTCCACCCCACTGTTGTCCATGTCCAAGACTTTTCTCTTATTTTTTTTTCTTTTTTCATCAATTCGCCGCTACCCCCCTCAACACCCACCATGCCTCCAGAGCTGTCTGCCTGTTCTCCATGAGTCTGTCTCTGTTTAGCTTGGTAATTCAATTTGTTCAGTAAATTCCCAATATGAGTGAAATCAATGGTAGTTGTCTTTCTCTAACTGGCTTATTTCACTTAGCATAATGTTCTCTATGTCCATCCATGTTGTCACAAAGGGTAGAATTTTCTTCCTTTATACAACAGTGTAGTATTCCATTGTATAAATATACCACAGCTTTTTTTGTCCCCTCAGATATTGATGGATGCTTGGGCTGCTTCCAAATCTTGAATATTGTAAATAACACTGCAAGGTTTTTAGGTGTACTATATTTTGAATTAGTGCTTCAGGTTTCTGTGGACAAATTCCCAGAAGTGGGTCCACAGGATCATAAGACAAGGGTGAACCCTGTGATTTTAAATTGATGCAGGCATGTTTTTGGTGCTCACCTGGGGCTATCCACAAGAGTGCCTTGCATATATTGAGGCCTTCCCATAGCATAGCCTCTGGTTTCCAAAAATGCCAAAATGGAACTTGCAGATCTATGATTCATCCTCAAAATTATAGTTTCATTTCTGCTTTATTCTTTTGACCAAAGCAAATTAGATGGTTATCCAAGGCTCAAAGGGCAGTTGACTTCAGCTTTTTATTTTTATTTTTATTTTTACTGATTTCAGAGAGGAAATAAGAGGGAGAGAGAGACAGAAACATCATTGAAAAGAGGGAATTATTGATTGGCTACCTTTTGCATGCTGCCTACTGGGGAGTGAGCCTGCAACCCAACATGTGCCCTTGACTAGAATTGAACCTGGGACCCTTCAGTCCGCAGGCAATGTTCTATCCATTGAGCTAAACTGGCTAGAGAGTGACTTCATCTCTTAATGAGAGAAATTAGAAAATATTTTCAGGCATCATTAATCCACTATACTTTCATAGTGGAGAACTATACTATACAAACCGTATTTTCCGGCTTATAAGATGACTTTTGAAACGAAAAAAAGTCAACCGAAAATCGGGGGCAAAAGACCAAAATTGCACAAAAATTACCTGCAGATCTTTTTTTTTTTTTTTTTTAAATATATTTTATTGATTTTTCACAGAGAGGAAGAGAGAGGGATAGAGAGTTAGAAACATCGATAAGAGAGAATCATTGATCAGCTGCCTCTTGCACACCCCCTACCGGGGATGTGCCCACAACCAAGGTACATGCCCTTGCCCGGAATCGAACCTGGCACCTTAGAGTCCGCAGGCCGATGCTCTATCCACTGAGCCAAACCGGTCCCGGCTTACCTGCAGATCTTGACGGCAAAGTAAGTCTTTTCTTTGAAGTGGGGGGTAGTCTTATACGGCAAATATAGGCCTATGTAAACCTATGTTCTGTAAAATTAGGGGGTCGTCTTATATGCCGGAAAATACGTATATTTTAACCAAAAAAAGTTTTGGGACTACCATCTACATATTATATACCCATATTTTCAGTGAGGACTAAAATTATGCAATATAAACACTTTGGGGAGAACCACATGACACAACTGAATCATTGAACAGATTGTCAAATTCATATTGCTTAATATATATATATATATATATATATATATATATATATATATATACACACACACATCTGTTGTCACAAGCATCCTAACTTATTTTTATTTTTGAGCATATGTTGAATCAATAATTTGTGCTTCTTTCCAAAAATCCTTTTACATTACTTTTTAGGATAACTAATTATCATTGAGTTGATATCTAGTAAATGACATGAATATCATCACTAACTGTGAGATTTAATAAACATAAGATTATTAGCTATCATTGTAAAATATATTTACTTTTTAAATTGCTATAAATCTCTGACCACTGAAGTATAAGTTTTTCAAAGTTATCTGAAATAATGCAAAACATAAAATTTACATTGTTTATCTTCTAGATTATATAATCTTTTGCTAAATATTATTTTATTACTTCAAAAATATCATTCTAACTTAAGCATTTATTTAAACAGCCATTGTAGAAGCTAAAGGATATACCACTTTAAAATCACTTGTAAACTTGCAAAATATATTTCAATGGAATATAGAAACATTCTTACCCTGGCCAGTGTGGGTCACTCCTTTGGGTGTCCCTGCATGCACAGAAAGGTTGCCAATTTGACTCCTGGTCAGGGCACATGCCTGCATTGCAGGCTCGATCCTCAGAAGGGGGTGTGCAGGAGGCCAATTGATGTTTCCCTCTCATTGATGTTTCTATCTCTTTCTCTCTCTTTCTCCCTTCATCTATCTCCAAAAAACCAATAAACTATTCATTTAAAAAGTAATAGAAAACAATCTTATAGGCTGCACACTTCAACTGATTATTTTACTCATTTGAAATTCCTTTAAAGCACACATTTTTATTTAAATTTTAAATTTTGTTTATATTTATAAATCTTTACATTAATAAGAAAACTGAAACCATAAGGGCAATTGTCAAGCTCTGAAATGAATTATTTAAATTATTTTCCTGAAGCATAAGGTCTAAGGAGCCTTTTTCTTAACGTGAAGTTGCCTGACAGGACGAAGCAGGTTTTCCCTCTTTCCAGGTGCTTTCATCATAAGCCAAACCTAAATGGCTCCTGTAACTCCAGATTTAGATGAGGTTTACAGCTGTGCTAATTTCTGCAACACCATTGGTTATTCAATTGAGACGGATGTTTCGAAGTTGGCCAAATTCTGGATTGCTATTTTAGACTTAGATATTATTGTTAGTGTAATAGAGCATGTGAACTCACAATAAAAATGTGTTTTCTTTAAAAAAAATGAAAAGAACTTTTGGGTTTTGAAGGAAATTTTATTGGAAAACTTTAGATCACATACATTCATTTTTAGGTAAAGAATAATCTTCATAAACTCAATTGAATGAAAGAAATCTTAAAAAATAATGTGGAATTGATTTCAGTTTAGCCTATTTCTTTTATTTAAAGCCAACCAAGTGACAAGAAATAATGAGTCTAAAAATATACTATACTCTTACATGCCTGTATGACTTTTAAAAAATCAATTCACTTTTTCTTTTTTGTGTGTATATGTCTATAGCTATTAGAAATACCAGATAAATGATAGATAGATGATAGATACTTTACCCTTTAAATTGTCCTTTTTGAATCCTCAACAGCCTTCAGTAACCTAGCTTAGCATTTAATAGCGCTTCAGTCTGTGTGAGTTACTGTAAGTCATTCATGTGGAATCCCTGAACTATCAGGGCAAATTGGCACAATGAGTGGCATTATTCAAAATAGGGAAAAGTCAGATTTTATGAGTATTATGACTGGCTTTGAGCAGTGAAAAACTAAATTTAATTAGCATTACAAA
Source organism: Pipistrellus hanaki (assembly GCF_964339955.1). Classification (NCBI taxonomy): domain Eukaryota; kingdom Metazoa; phylum Chordata; class Mammalia; order Chiroptera; family Vespertilionidae; genus Pipistrellus; species Pipistrellus hanaki. Next base: position 145,457,410 of record NC_140504.1, on the reverse strand, counting down.
AATACAGTCCCTGTGGTTTACCTTGGCTTGCCTATATGGCAAAACATCTCAAGCAATTAACTTGAGTTTGACATATACAGACATGACACAAAACAGTACATGAAATAATTCTATGTCTTATTCACAATGATCCAGTATGTGCTAAAATTCTAAGCATAAAAATAGTTGTTAAATACAGTAAAATAAAGCCTAAAAGACGTTAAGGTCTATGAACATGACCTTTTTTTTTCTTCTTTTTTTTTTTTTACAAATAGGATTATTGCTATATACCCTGTTTTTCTAAAACCAGCAGAATTCCTACAATCCCCATCTTTTGCTTTCATGGAAAAAGTCTGTATATACATTATTTTTCATTCACAGACATTGAATTTCCAACCTGAATTGTTTTGAAATCTGGACACTTCATATTCTAAACTCTAGTGTTGGCCATTTCATTCCATTTTAAAAAAGGCTTGGACATCAAGTTAGTTTGTTAAGTGCTAATATGAGTTGGATTGCTAGGTGAACCAAAGTGACCAGTTAATTTTAGCCTCCTATCTAGTCGAATATATGAAAAAGTATTTAAATTAGTAATTTATGTAAAATAAAAATTTAAAAACATCTGCTAAAAATAATCCCTTTCATGCATAATTGTGTTGACTGACCCAATCCCTGTGTCTAGAGAAGATGGAGTTACTTGGCTGATTCTGTGCTTTCTATAATATTGAAGGACTTTCCATACAAACACCACATGATAGATACAGCTCTCCTGGTTTTATTTTTTGTCTGATTGGCAGATAAGTACCTTATATTAATAAAAATGTAAACATTACATAAATATGCACCTATCTCCAAGTATCCTAAATTTGTCATCCTGCAGGGGAAAAAATCAATATTTTTAGTTCTAATTTTTCTTCAGATATTCATTTTAGGTCAATATATTCAGAGTTATCTCTACTTATTCTTAATCACTACAAGTGCAGTACAAATGCAAGAGATGTGTTTCCTGGGCTTTAACTTAGCAAGAAATCCATCCCTTTACATGCTAAAACAGACAAGAGAAAATGATTGTCTCTATACTTGCTTCCACTAAAAGAAACAATTTTGCAGCTATTTCTAGATGTATGCATAATTCAATAGCCGCCCAACAGTTAGACATTAAAGGCATATGAGATAATTCCCAACTTGATTTTTAAAAATTATCCAATGATTATATGTTACTGTTTTTTCTTTTATATATTACTAACTGGCATTTTGTTTGTATAGAACTTAAAGAACAGACTGCTTTGTGCATTGGATTAAATTAACTAAAAAAGGAATTTTATGACATTCTAACTTTAGTGTTAAATGTTACTTAAGAATATCTTCTTAATCATTAAGTCATTACAAAGTCTTCTTTTTCCTGAAGCTAATTCTGAGCAGGTCCCTGGATACCAGTTAAACCTGGCTTATTTGAACTGGTCAAACTGGAATTGTGTGAATGGGCAATTGTCCTAAGGCAGTCTAAGAGTGACTAGACTAAAAGTCACATGGAGTGTGGCCAGACAAGTGAGGGTAGTGGCTTGAGGATTAGAGTTGATAATTTGGGGGGAATCCAGGAAACACAAAATGCAATGTTATATTCTGAGCTTTGAATGTTTTGTGGCAATAGTGAATGATACACTTGTGATAAAGTTCTAAGAAAGCACACAAAGGTCAGAATCTATATATATAAAAGCCTACGTGACGGTTCAACCAGCCAACTGATTAACAGGTCCCTATGACGTGCACTGACCACCAGGGGGAAGATGCTCTCACTGTCTTCCCACAGTGGGAGCCCTGCTCAGAGAGCTTACCCACCAGCAGTGGCAGCAGGCACTGCAGGGCCAGGATGAGCGGGAGTGGTGCAACACTCAGCCTGGGCTCAGGCTCCTCCCTGGGAGCCTGATGCTTAGAGCACTACTATATCCCTTAGGGGGTGTCAGGCTGACAGTTTCAGCCCAATTCCCACAGCCTGGGGTCCCGCAGCCTGGCCTGTGGGGATTGGACTGAAACCAGCAGCATGACATCCCCTGAAGGGTCCTGGATTGTGAGAGGGCACAGGCAAGACACAAGACTGAGGGATCCCACTGGTGCACAAATGTGGGCACCAGGCCTCTAGTTAGGAAATAAAAACAAAGCAGAAGAACATATAGGAAGAAGTCCAAGTAAATTGGCTGTTTCAGGGAAGAAAAACATATCCTCTACCCTTTAAGGGTCTTTGGCTGGACCTAAGACTCAAACCAAAAAAAAAAAAAAAAAAAGATTAAAAGGAGAAAAACAGAAATTTGATTTTTATAAGGAAACCTTCACAAGAGAATGAAGACTGGAAAAAGTGAGCAGAACTGAAAATTTTTAATACTTTTTAGACAAAGAAACAAGATGAAGGGGGTTGGGATTGGAGCATTCAATTGTAGAGAAATAATTGGAAAGATAAGAGTTAGTTTGACAAGGAATTTTGTACAGATTTCTTAGCCTCAATTCTGTTTTTGGCTATGAGAATGTCTTCCTTCCTCCTGGTACATGGAGGAAGAATAATGATTTCAGAATGTCCTCTTGCACCTGCTCTTTCTCAATTGCCTTTAACTGAAAATAATCAATATGCCAAAGCAGCATATTTTGGGGTGACGCATTCTAAACTCTACTATTCAATTTCTATTTTCAGGGTTCGCACAGCAACTGAATGGCATAAGCAATAAAATTCTAGTTTGGTGGTTTTAGTATTTAAACAAACTTAATAAGGAATGGTGTATAGTTGGCTCATGAAACACAAGGTTTTAATTGCATGGACCTAATTATACATGTATTTTTTCCTGAACAAATGTACAGTTCACTCACCAATCCCCAGGGGTTTTCATCTGTGGATTTAGCCAACCATGGATAGAAAACAGTATTTTTTGAAAAATATTCACCCAAGAACGTTTCCAATATATATATATATATATATATATATATATATATATATATATATATATATATATATATATATATATATATTTTTTTTTTTTTTTTAAAGAGAGAGAGAGAGAGAGAGAGAGAGAGAGAGAGAGAGAGAGAGAGAGAGAGAGAGAAGGATGAGGAAAACATCAGTTGGTTGCCTTCTGGGTGTGTCCCAACCAGGAATCAAACCTGCAACTTAGGTATGTGCCCTGACAAGAATTGAACCTGAAACCTCTTTTGGGACAATGCTCCATCCAACTGAGCCACCAAGCCAGGACTAGAAAACAGTATTTTTGATCCACTTTTGGGACTCTTCAGATGTGGAGGACTAATTGTATGCATTGTTCTAGGCCAGTAGTCAGCAAACCCCAGCTCACGAGCCACATGTGGCTCTTTGGCCCCTTGAGTGTTCTAATGCCACGTCTTTAAAATAGACTCGCCCAGGCCGAAAAACGAATTCTGGGCCATGAAGTTTCTTTCTTTCTTTCTTTCTTTCTTTCTTTCTTTCTTTCTTTCTTTCTTTCTTTCTTTCTTTCTTTCTTTCTTTCTTTCTTTCTTAAATATATATATATATATATATATATATATATATATATTATTGATTTTTTTACAGAGAGGAAGGGAGAGAGATACAGAGTAGAGAGTTAGAAACATCGATGAGAGTCATCGATCAGCTGCTTCTTGTACATCCCCTACTGGGGATGTGCCTGCAACCAAGGCACATGCCGTTGACCGGAATCGAACCTGGGACCTTTCATTCCGGAGGCTGATGTTCTATCCACTGAGCCAAACCGGTTTCAGCTGGGCCATGAAGTTTGAATCACACTGTATGTGCACCTCCGCATGTGGTATTTTGTGGAAGAGCCACAGTCATGGGGCCAAAGAGCCGCATGTGGCTCGCGAGCTGAGGTTTGCAGACCACTTTTCTAGGCCATTTTGTATAAGGCACTTGATTTTGGTATCTGCCGTGTCCTGGAATCAATCCCCAGTGGCTAGTGAAGGACTATAATAGAATATGAGATAGCCAGTTAAAGTTGAGACCGTTGAAGCACTGCCCAATTAGATATCCTTGGGAAATGCCCTCTCAGTTTCTGCTGGAATTTCCTTAAGAGCTGGAATCCCTTTGGTGGCGCAGCCACTTTGCAGAGAAAAGTGCCCAGGAGCTTCAGATCCAAGAGGTAACGGAGTAGCCCTGAGGGACGGGTGCTGTAGTTTAAAGGCCCAGCTGCCTTGCCTTGATAGGTGACACACCGCAATGTAATTTACGCTTATGAGCTCTCTGCACCTGTAATTTACCATCGCTCGGTTTCTTGGCCTTAAGCTCTCCTGTCTTTCCCACTGCTTTCTGGTTTCCCCTGAGAACACGTGTACACACATTTTACTCTCAGTGTTGTCATCTGGGGATAGCAGATGACACCGTCTGCTAAAGAATTAAGACTGTACCAAAAACTCAATTAGAATTGTAGCCATAATCCAAGGTCAAATGTTAAACTGCTCCCTATGCAAATGATGCTCACCATGCGGCTATGGTTTCTACGCTTCTCAAACTGTAGTCTAAGAACCACCTGCGTCAGAGTCATTTTGGATGATGATCAACATTGCAGGTATTTAGGCCACATTTCTCTTGAATCAGAGTCACTGAGACTTGGAACAGTTAAGTGGGCATCTTTAAAGAAAGCCTCTAAATGATGTTTATGCATAGACGGTTAAGAAACTCTGGTCCCAGTCATGTATGAAAAGCAGGTTTATTTCATAGCTCCCAGATGGTCGGAGCTGCTATTTGTGGCATCGTCTAGGCTGGCTTTAGCAGAGAAACCAGACAGATCTGACGTTATCTGAAAGTATACACACTGTCTGCCAGGAATAAGTCAATTTCTCAGAGATAATAAACTCAGTTAAGACTCTTTTTAAAGATGAGGAATCTAAGATCTAGAGAGGTTAAGTGGTCTGCCCAACAACATGAAAAGGCTATCTTTAGATGGGACAAAGGCCCAGGTTTCCTAATTCCCAAACTCTTGTGCTCCTACTGTCGCATGTATTCATACTACCACTCTTGAATTAAAGCAAAATAATGATAATAAAAACAATATCAGCAATCGTGCTTGCAGTCACGGGTAAAGTTTTGCCTATGAATATTTGCATGCATGTACACACACACACACACACACACACATCTGCTTCAATGAGAAAAGATTGTTTCATACATATTTCTCCAGTTTTTCCTTTTGTTATGCCATATCCATCACAGAAGGTTGATTCAGATGGCTACAGAAGCTAGACACAAAGGAGTTTCATCTGGAGATATTTTCACATGGATATGGCTTTGCCTAGATTATATTAAAATATATAGTAGTTTAAATTAAGTGATAGACTAGTCGATATTATATATAAGCAAAATATCAAATTCTTGGCATTATGTAAATACAGCAAGCACTGACTGCCTGAATTGCTCACTGTTCAACCAGGTTTGCTATAATGTGAACTGTGCCTGAGGATTCATACAGTCATATACATGACCACATTCCACTGAAAATCACAAATGTTTGGGGGATTACCTTCTTTTTTGATATCATAGCTTTGATCGCATTAATGTGCATAATTAGTGTTGAGTGTATAATTTTAAATTTACACATTTATTTAAAAATATTAATCTAAGGAAGAAGTGAAATTTTTTAAAAATTGGATTATTTCTTACTTGTTTTTCAAAACATTCACAAGGTTTACACGAGAAAAGTGAATAGGCTGGCAGTTTTGCTTTATTACTACGACATAGTTATAATTTTATTTAATATGAAGTTAACATTTACAATGTTTAATCATTACTGTCTTAGATGAGTTTTACTAGGCTCAGGCTACATTCTCTTCTCTCACAGTGAAATATGACTTTTTTATGTGTGCTACTCTTTTGGAGTTGTGCTGTAGATACTAAGATGCTTGTATCGAAATGGCTACATTTAAAATGAATAATTCATGAGATTTTGTTTTGTGTAGTTCTTAAAGTATCTCATTGGATAAGGCATTGTGTTTGTTTTTTAAAAAATATATTTTATTGATTTTGTACAGAGAAGAAGGGAGAAAGATAGAAACATCTATGAGAATCATCGATCAGCTGCCTCTTGCACACACCCCTGCTGGGAATATGCCCGCAACCAAGGTACATGCCCTTGACCGGAATCGAACCCGGGACCTTTCAGTCCCAAGCCGACGCTCTATCCATTGAGCCAAACAAGTTTCGGCGGATAAGGCATTGTTAATATGCTTAGGATATTTTCCCTCATTTTAATGGAAACAGCAGCAAACCACATACTAACTGCACAGCACAGCTATTAGTATTTATATTTTGATGCCCAAGCTATAATCCAGAAGCTTTAGAAATTGGCTATCCCTGGAAAACCACAGCTTTGTCTAATATAAGTTTATATGGCATGTAGCTATGCTAAATCTTATCATGAAGTATCTCTATAAAGTGACCATTGAAACAATATGGTAGCTACTGCCAATCTATACAAATTCTCTCTCAATTCTGTAAGTTACAGTGCTTATCTTTACTCCAATTCCTATACTGTTAGTCCAGTGGATAGGACTTTTATCTCTCTTTATACTCTGTAAATAGTTTATTGTCTGAATTTTGCTTTCTCTCTTAAAATCTGTGCCTAACCACAAGGAAAGAAATAATGAACAGGGTACATTGGTATATATATTTCCGGTTCACCTGCTTTTCTTTCTGGCTACTGTACACCATTACTTTTCATTTTCATTATTCATTTTGTATGTAGATATACTGTGCACTTATTTACTTAATATTTATAAAATACATATACTTTTAACTCACTTATCTCAAAAACTACAATAGGTTTTATTTGTTTTTTACTGGATGAATTTAATTTCAATGCTAGATCCAGCAAGTCTCCTAATTATTGTTTTAGGAGATAAAAGTAACAGTTTGGTACAGTGGAAAGATCTAACATGGAGGACAGAAAGTCTTATTGCGGTTAAAGCTCTGTGATGAACACTTGTGAACTGTGGGATACTACATCACCTTCCCTTGTTTCATCACCAATAAAATAGAATTTCCTATGGTGACACTTCATGTGATACTAGATAATGGTCCCTAAACATGCCCATGTCCTAATTCCTGGATCCTGTGACTATGTTACTTCACATGTCAAAGACTTCCCAGAAGGAATTAGGACTTTGAACACTAAAATAAAGAGATTATCCTGGGCTATTGGGGTGGGTTCAGTATAATGGCATGGGTTGTGAGGCTGAAGAGGAAGACAGAATGGTGAGAGATCTGATGAGGGAAGAGGCAGCAGAGGTTTAAAGCATAAGACTCAATATACCATTACTGACTTTGGAGGTAGAGGGAACCATGTGCCAAGGAATGCAGAGGCTGGGAGTAGCTTTTAGCCCACAGCAATCACGGAAATGGGAACCTCAGTGCTAGAACCAAAACAAACAAACAAATAAAAAAACACCCCAAAACCCTGAATTTTCTCTACAATGAATGAACAAGAGCCTCCTGAAAGAAATGTAGCCTGCTGGTAATCCTATAGAACTATACATTGTACATTTGTGTTGTTTTAAGCCACTAAATTTGGGCACATTTGTTACAACAGCAATAGAAACCAATGTAATATAGTTGAAGCAGATGTAAGCTGTATATGAAAACATTTTCCAAGCTCCAAAGCCTGGAATCAATTCAATAAACATTGTTAAGAGCTACTGGACACTTTGACATGTACCAGGCATACAAACAACAACAACAACAACAACAAAACCAAAACAAAAATCAAGACATCATCTGTGGTCTCAAAGAGCTAATATGTTAGCAGGAGAGACAAGCATATAAATAGATGAATCAAGGCCACTCTATGTCAGATACATTATGTTAGAAGGAAAATGTAAGAAGCAGTGAGGGCACAGATGAGGAAGCTTGGTTTTCTTAGTTATGAATTATCTTGTATTTTTAATTCTCATTCGAAAGAATCTCTACATTTTTAATAAAACAAAGAGCTACTTTCTATTTTTTTTCTCTGATATTTTATAAAAGTATATTTGTGTGTAAAATTTCTATATTAAACACATCTATGGAAAAGGGCCTATATCTAACTGATTACAAAAGTGGTTTTCCTATTTTTTATTCCCAAACTGTAAACACTTTTTGAACTCTTGAGCTCCTGTGGTCAAAAAGACTTCAAGAATGAGGTTTTGTCTGTTAAGTAGATTGTTGAAAAGTTAATTTATTACTAGAAAATAGACTTACTTTCTGTACCCCTAATTTCATAAGATTATTATTCTTTTCATAGTTAATATTATGTGGTAACTTAATAAAGCTATTGTGCCCATTTTAGACAGCACTGTGAAGGCACTTTTTTAGACGTGATTAACATTTACATCAGTAGACTTTTAGTGAATCAGATTTACGTCTAAAATGTGAGTGAGCCTCATCTGATCAGTGGAAGTTCTTAATGGAAAAAACTGAGAAGGTCTTAAAAGAAAAAGGAATTCTGCCTCCAGGATGCCTGTGGACTCAAGATTGCAGCATCCATTCTTAGATTTCCAGACTGCCAGCCTGCTCTGCGATTTAAGACTTCCAGACCCCACAATCATGAGAATCAGTTCCCAAAATAAATCTCTCTCTGTACACACACTCATCCTATCGGTTCCGTTTCTCTGCAGAACTGTGACTAACACAGTTTTTATAATTGATGACACACCATTCTGTAAAACATAGTCACTCTCCTGCTATCTTTGTAAAATGACACAATTTTTTGGTATCCATACAATTTTGTGTGTGTGTGTGTGTGTGTGTGTGTGTGTGTGTAGAAATATGTATAAGGAAAAAATAGGAAAAGGACTTTTCTCATCAATAATAAACAGTCAAAATTAAAACTCTACCAACTGTAATAAATGACTAATAAATTATAACCTTTTCTTTTACTATTATATGTAGGTAACTAGAGACCTGGTGCATGAAATTCATGCACTCAGGGACGTGGAGGGAGGCCCCCCAGCCTTGCCTGTGCACTCTCACCGTGTGGGAGCCCCAGGAAAGATCGCCCCAGAGTTAGGCCCTGCCCACCCATCTGGGCTCCTTGATGGATTGCCCCAAAGAGGTAGGCCAGAGCCAGGGGTCACTCCTCTGTGATGGGCAGGTGCGGGGTCATGAGAACCCTGGAGGAAGCTGCGTGGAGCAGCCGCTGGGAGCAACCCCCACGGGGTGTGTGGGGCTCTGGGAAGTCCAGCAGAAGCATGGCCTCCACTGTGCGCAGCGCAGCCATCTTGTGACGGCATGAGGGCATCACAGTGTGATGGCATTCGGACCACTGAGGCTTTTATTAGTAAGACTAGTGACCTGTTCGGGAATATTCCTGCAAGACTTCCGGTCTGCCACTGCCACCTCTCCTGCTCCCCCACCTCTCCAGGTGTGGCGGGCAGGGCGGGACAGGGCAGGATTGGCGGGGCGTTCCCCCTCCAACCCACCCAGCCCACCTGCCCCACCAAACCCGCGGCCACCACTGCCATCATCTCCACAGCCATGCAAGTATTACCACTACCTCTGAGCACCTTGCCCCGCCCACCGAATGCACCACACCTGCCGACCCTGCGGCCTCCCTCCACCACAGCCTGTGGGGTTGATCCCCAGTGTGGGATCAGTGATTCCCTCCAATGATTGATGTTTTTAAATCTCTCTTTCCCTCTTCCACTCTGACACTCTGAAATCAATAAAAATATGTTTCTAAATAAATAAATAAATAAATAAATAAATAAATAAACAAAGTCTGTTTTTTTACCAATAATTTACTTAAGATAGTTTACACATTAGAGGTTAGAGAACCTGCTCATCCTAGTTAACTGGTGAGCTTGGCATATAATTATACTCAACTATCATTAACTGAATGTCATGTGGTCAATGGATAGATACAGTATATCACTATTAGTTTGGTGGGAAAATGCCATAGAACTTTAACAGCAGATTTTGAAGTTATATATCCCTGCCCCTGACACCCTGACACACACACACACACACACACACACACACACACACACACACAGGTGTTCTGTATTTCTTTCTTAGTCTGTAACCAATTGTTACATTTTAAAAATGTTGACAGGATTAGTATTTAGCACTTCACTTAGTGTTCACTTAGAGTTCTCTATCAGCCAGACTAGACTAGATTATGCTGCAATAACAACCTCCACATCCAGTGGATTAAAAGAAAAAAAAAATTATAGTTTTTGCTCCTATCTTACCTGTCATGAGGGAGGCTTTGCTTATCAGAATCTTTCAGGAACTCAAGGCCAACAAATCATTAACCATCTCATATGTTGCTGGCCAACATGGTAGAAGAACAAACATGGGATCCCAAATTGACAACTAAATTCTTTACATTGAAAACTGTCCCTCCACTTACAGTCTTGCAGAACTTTTCAATTGACCACACACCACCACAAGGGGTCCAGAAAATACAACCCTACTATGCTTTGAGAAAGTGAAAGGCAGAGACTACTTGATGTATAGCACACATTTTATTAACAGTTCTAGACAGACCTGTTTCAGAAAAAAACAAAAACAAACAAACAAACAAAATACCTTGTATAAGAAGAATAATTTAAAGCAGTGTTTCCAAAAACATGTGTCCTTAGAAATATTAGTATGCATTATAATGTTTAAAGCTGTTCATTAAAAAAGAAATGCTCATGAGGTCAAATTAATTGGGGCAATTTTACATACTAGGTCTAACATATTAATTAAGGATGATGAAAAATCCTTTCATACAAAAATCTCTTTAATTTTTCAGTCCATTATATCTCAGTTATGAAACACTAGTGTTCCAAGGGACAGTTTTATAAATCCTAGTTAAGATAAAGAACAGTGAGTGATTTACTACAAGTGGATTACTGACACTTTTCCCATGGATCACTGTCTGCTCTTGTGCCATGTTCTCCAGGAGAGCACGTCACTGGGCGGGAATGGGTTCTAGGGAGTAGTGGGACCAGGTCTTTCTGCAAACCAATTTTCACCTGTTGCCAGGAGTTGAAGTACCAAAGCCAGGGGCAATCTGGAAAAAATTTAATAGCATCTTTGTGAACAGAATATAATGTTGTGAATGGTATACATCCTTTTATTAGGATACATTTGTTAAACTTTTAAAAATAAGTTTACTATGAAAGAGATTCTATTGATATAAACATTTTATTTTGTTGATTGATGTTATTTATCCATGCAAAAAAAAATGAAAAAGTATCCCAAGTCAAATTTATAGAAAATATCCCTTTATTAACTTTTGGTGGAGAATATGTTTGTATATTCTCAGAAAACAACTCCGAGACCACGTGGATTCCTGCAACAGAGAGGAATTGACAGAAGTGTTCCAGCCATGAAGACAGAAGAGAAACAGTCCAGAGAGGAAAGACGGTGACAACGCCTAGCCATACTAGCAGACAGCTGTGTGTCACTGAGGGGTGCCCAGGACCAAACCAGAGACAGTAAGACCTGCATCACCACCATTTGTCCACCAACCAGATCTGAAACATCATGGCTGACATATACACATAAGGAACTCTTTGACATTGAAACTGGGACTCAAAAGAACTGTTGGCCCAGAAAGGAACTCACTACAGACTGATTCATGTGCCTCTCAGCATAACCATTATGGCTTGTCTCAGTTTCGGTTCTTATAAGGGTATTTCTTGAATCACATGATCTCATGCATCTAGGGGAAATAATGAGCAACATAAACTGATGAATAAAAACAGACCCAGAAACAGAGAAGCAGCAATCAGACTGTCAAACCTCAGAGGGAAGGTAGGGGAGGGTGGGGGTAAAGGGGAGAGATCAACCAAAGGACTTGTGTGCATGCATATAAGCCTAACCAGTAGTCATGGACAACAGGGAAGTGGGGGCATACATGGGGAGGGGTTTGGGATGGGAATGGGGGGATGAGGACAATTATTTGATATCATAATCAATAAAATAAATAAATAAATAAATAAATAAATAAATAAATAAAGTGGACACCAAATATTCACCATTCTAAGTAAGCAGGTGAAGTGCAAATAAAGGCCAGATTGCTTAAAAATGTAAAAGACCACAAAAGTAAAGACTCCAGAAGTTCCTAAAGTTTATATATTTAGCTTTTATCCCCGTAAATCCTTTATTTTCACTTATCAGCACTAACAAGATTATGTCTTTAGCTATATTAAAGCTATTTTTAAAAAATTTTCTCTTCCTTCTCCTCACTCTGTTTACTTCTTATAAAACTTCATCTTTTAACTGAAAGCACTATTTTATGGATAATTTCACCCTCAGTCTAAATTAGGTCACTTCCTATTTGTATACACTATTTATCTAAACTTGATAATATTTTCCACACTTCACAATAACTATTTATTTGTATGATTTTTTTTTATAACCAGCCCTGCAATCCTTCACATTTGTGTGAAAGCAGGGCCATGACACTTATGTACCCAACTGTGGATCTCCAGTGCTGTGCATACAACAGGCTCAGGGGAGGATTGCAGTGAACCCTGATGAGTGAAGGAATGAAAACCTTGATATACAGCAGTTATATCCTCGTATGTGCACCTTAGAATCTAAGCTCGTAGGTGCAAGCTTTATATCCTTTTTTCTTCATAGTAAAATAATAGAGCACATAGTTATGTATAAAAATATTGAAGGGTGACTTGAAAAAGAAATGCAAAATAGAAATGAATACTTCTTTCCATGCAATCTATTTGTGTTCAACATTAGCAGAAAAGATTTGCAAAATTTACTTTTGATTTTGTTTCACATGGACCACCATTAATTGCAATTTGCAAACATGTGAGGAAGAGGTATATTTTAACTGGGTTTATCAAGAGAGTGAAGTGCATTAGCCAATGGAAGTTTAAAAATTTTGAGGAACTTCTACATTCATTTACTTTTACATCCATGCAAAAAGGATCAGCAAAATCAATGTGAATGAATGAGTGAAACAGTTTGTTTTCGATTGCTTGTTTGGTAAACCTACAATTAATGAAAAAGGACCGGTTGTTTGGTTATTTGTTTGATTTTTTTTTTTTAGGTCAACTACCAACAGTTAAAGTACTACTATTATTTGTTAGGCCATAGTAAATTAGACCAAATTAAACATTTATTTACTACCGACACTAAAAGTGTCCCATTGTGTTTCTCAGGAATAGAGGGACTTGAAAGTGGACATTATAAAGAGAAAATAAAACAGGCATGATAAATTGGAAGTTAGTGCATACCATTTGAAAAGCTGAGGGATAAAATATGGAGTTTAACACATAAAAACTATTTAAGGAGAAGCATAACAATTTTTGGAGGGTAAAAGTGATTATGTAAAACAGCTACTTATTGATAATGATTTTGTCAATTGGTTCTAAATTGCAATAAGGCCTGATATTAGTCAGGTTTAGTGTTTAGCTGAGCCATTTTTCACTTAAATGAGTAATTTAGCTATAGATCTGTTTTTCCCTTTGCATAATTTTAGATGTTTATGTTCAACTTTAATGTAACAACAATACATTAAAAGAAAAGTATGACTTTAAGAGACTCATATTTTCATCTAGATTTATAGAAGAATACATATGGTGCTTGGTGTCCTTTAATATTGTAGCTCAAAATATTTGTAGGAACATTTTCCAGAAGACATTAGCTTGATTTTGAAATCCTTAATTTCTAAACATTGTGGTAATTCTATTGTGCATAACCTTTTATAGTTCAGGTCATTTTTATAGATACAGAATTCAAGAAAATTGAATTTCTAAAGTGGACAGTAGAATATAGCAATATTTTTCCCCTAGTTAGGAAATTATTAACAATGAAATGTCTTTTCTTATAAAATCTCTCATTAATTTCTTTAAGTAAATGTTTTCATTTATGGTACTAAAGTTAGTTTTCTTTTTTATTAAAAATAATCTATATATTCAAGTTATAAATTCTAGAATTTCAAGTTAGATTAAGTTTGCTGAATAAAAATACCATTAAATGTAAGTTTATATGATGGCATTTTTTTCTATAATGTCAAGAATATCATATCTTCAGTTTTAAGAGAGTAAACATAGAAAGTTTCTCAAAGCTTCCTAATTAAGCAATGAAAAAAAAAAAAAGGCAATGTCTGGCTAGTATTGCTCAGTGGTTGAGCATCAATTCATCAATCACAAGGTCAGGGCTCAAATCCCGGTCAGGGCACTTGCCTGGGTTGCACAATTGATCTCCAATAGGGGGCATGCAGGAGGCAGCTGATCAGTGATTATCTCCCATTATTGATGTTTCTTTCTCCCTCTCCCTTCTTCTTTCTGAAATCAAGAAAAATACATTTTCAAAAAAGTGACATCATTTTTTCTATGATGAGATGTAACATAATTCAATAGTGCAAATTGTATATATTCATAATAAAGAATTGAAAATACTGAATTTTTAAATATATCTAAGTAGTTCCCCTTAACTTGGGCCTTGCCTTTCACTGAACATATTTTGTCAGCGGTACATTCTAATCATCAGAATAAAAGCCTCACCCCTGGGCCTCTAAGAGGATTAATTATGAAAAGGATTAAGAAATAATATAATGATAGGATCTATATTTTTGACACTGCATTTGTAGGTGGAGTTTTATGAGGAATAAATACATTGCAAATGGACAAAAATGCAGGCAAACACCATGTTTGCAGCTGCTTTCCTAATGCTTTCATTTGGTTGCTTACCTCCATCCTTCATTTGTTTCATAACAATGGGTATGAAATCACATACCCAAAACAAGAATCTACTTGGGAGGGGCCTCTTGTCCTTGAAAAATTAAACAATGTCCATTGTGCAAATCAGAGGAAAGGAGGAAAACAATAGCAAGCAAACTGTTTGGTCTTGGCTCTAGTTTACCAGAGTTAAGGGGTGATGTTAGGTAAGAAAATGCATTGAACTCTAATGTCCACAACATGCCTGTCTTCCTGCTAGCAAAGGGATTTGGTTTTTGCTCAATTAGTTGTTTTCTCTTTCCAGCTTGCACAGTTTCCAACTTCCAAACCCTTCCCTTTCCTTGAAGCATCTGAGAGAAACACAAAATGTCAGATGTGATTTCTCAGGGTCTCCTTTTATGGCCCATGAGATAAGAGTTTTGAGGCTTCTTTGCAATCCAGCTAAGTTCATCGGGTTTGAAAATTATGTGGTTTTTGGGGCCAAAGTCACAGACAGAAATAAAGAATTTGTCTGAAAGTGTTCTGGCCTTTGTGTATTTCTCAGAAATCTTGTATGCTTTATCAATATTTTATTTTAGGTTCTAATTATTTCTTTCCTTCTTGGAGTATGATTAATCTATTTCATAAATACCTTTATAGGTTTTTTTAAACAAGCTTACTAAATACACACACACACACACATACACACACACACACACACACACACAAAAACACTAAGCTGGCAGAGGCATTTTTTATTTTAAGCTCTTCTCAGGGTAAAACTATTCTCTTTGGATTGATGGTGATATTAGGAGAAGTCAAACAAAGATTATTACATGTATTCCAATTTAAACTTTTTACTCATTTTCCAATAATTGCACTTCAGAAGCCTTGAAGATGTGTTCTCAAATTTTAAGAACCTTTGGGAAATTAGCCAGTTTTGTACTAATAAATTAATGATATAGTTGAAATAACCTTTTCCAAGGTAACATAAAGGGCTGTGGCATTGTTCTACTTTCTTAGGGATAAAGTAAGTTTTTAGTTGACCTGGAATAAAATCTGTACAATTTTCTTTCAGAAAAAACAATGTCAGTTTAAATCCTCTGAATGCCATTCTATTTTGTATCCTAGTAGGAAAAGTCTTGGTTTTTCTTTCACGTTTTTAATTATTTCTCAAATTACATAGTGAATCTAACCTATTAATCATAGTATTAAGTTCTCTTTTGGCAAGGGGCATATATTGAGGAATAGAAGGGGGGGTGATGGTGTGTTTGATATCATCAAATACAGTGTTTTAAACTCTGCTGTAGAAAACTATGGTATCAACTTCTATTTCCTATAACATAAAATTCTTTTTTTAAGGTTACAATTTACTTTCCTTTGTTATTACTCTACTGTTTCATTAAGCAAACTGCTTTATTATAACACATTATAACTTAAAATGTCTTCAAGGGATACCCATAAATTCTGTCTTCATGAAGTTTCTATATTATTTGCTTTTAGAACATGAATAATGTAACTTATATAAAATAAGTGAAAGGACACAATAATTTGGAATAAATGATCTTATTAATTTAAAAGATTATAACACATGTGAAAATGATCAGAAATTCTAAGGTATATTTTTCATATTTATTTTTAATCTTCATTGCACTGTCTTTAGCATATAATAGGCAATTGATAAATATTTTTTAAATGAATAGATGAAGAAGGACAACAAGAATAAACCTGATCTAAACTTAGAGACATCAATTATTCCATCATTGCACTTTCATTATATGAATGTGTGAAATATTAGGGACATATAAAATATGTGCAATAGAACCATTAAATATGCTATTATTCATAAATATTATAATTGAGTTAAATTAGTAAACTTTGCCAGTCAGTGTTTTGTTCTTAGTCTTCTTCATTTCTCTATCAGCTAGGATCACATTTGCAAGCTCAAGAGTATATAAAGAAGATGAGCTATTTGTATCACCCAATACAGAGAAAGAACAGAACTTGGTGATTAATAATAATTTATTGAATACCCATTGGGACATAGGCCTATATCATACTGAAATTAAAATGTAGCTAATGAATCCAAGGGATATCAAATAATAAAAGTTTATAAATAGGATAACGTACACATAACAAAAATTGTGGTATTTATATTGCATATGTCTTCATTTGATATTTTTCTAACTAATTAGTAATAAATAGACTATAAGGGTGCTGTGAATTGAATTGTGTCCCACAAAAAGTGATGTTTATGTACTAACCTACTGTGAATGTGACCTTCTTTGGAAATAGGGTCTTTGTGGATGAAATCCAGTTAAGATGAAGTGACACTGGATTAGACTGGGGCTCAAATCCAATGACTGGTGTCTTTATAATAAAAAAATTGGGTGCAGAGACAGGGGCAGAAAGAGGGTGAACATATGAAGTGGAAGCAGAGAATGAAGTTATGCTGCTACAAGCCAAATAATAAGAGTTGCCCACAACCATCAGAAACTAGGTAAAGACAAGGAGAAATTTTCCTCCAGAACCTTCAGAGATAACATGATAATGTCTACACTGTTCATTCAGATTTGTAAAGTCACGAAATGCAGGAGAATAGCCCCAACCTGTTTGGCTTAGTGGATAGAGTGTCAGGACTGCGAACTCAAGGGTCCCAGGTTCGATTCTGGTCAAGGGCATGTACCTTGGTTGTGGGCACATACCCAGTAGGGAGTGTGCAGGAGGCAGCTGATCTATATTTCTCTCTCATCAATGTTTCTAACTCTCTATCCCTCTTCCTTCCTCTCTGTAAAAAATCAGTAAAATATATTTTTAAAAAAAGAAAAGAAAAGAAATGTAGGAGAATAAATGTTGTTTTCAGCCACTTATTATCCAGTACTTTGTATGGCAGGCCTAGGAAATTAATACAAAGATTTAAAACAGGAAGGAAAGAAACATTTACAGGAAGAAAAGAAACACAAACAAAATGTAAGGTAATTTGAGGCATGCAAAATATATAAATGAATTGTTCATTATAGAAAATGTAGATTTGTAAATAAATTCAATTGCTAATAGTCCGGGACTATAGGATGGAATGTATTTACTAATGTCTCAACAAGACTCATGGAACTTTTCAATTTCAGACCTTTTTGTCTCCATTGTTTTCTATCATTTAAAATGTAACTAAAAAAATTAAAAATGGTACAACTATTTGACCCAGCAATCCCAGTTCTAGAACTATATTCTAAGAAAACCAAAACACCCATCAGAAAGAATATATGCCTCCTTATGTTCAAAGCAGCATCTCTCTATATAAAAGCCTAAGTGACCAAACAACTGGTTGACCAGTTGCTCTGATGCACACTGACCACCAGGGGACAGATGCTCAATGCATAGGATCAGACTTCCTTTTGTCTGGATCCGACCTGTGAGGATCCGGCCTAAATTGGCTACCCGACATCCCCTGAGGGGTCCCAGATTGTAAGAGGGCACAGACCAGGCTGAGAGTGTATGAATCCATGCACCTGGCTTCTAGTTATTTATAATAGCTAAGATCTGGAAAAATCTTAAATGCCATCAGTAGATGAGTGGGTAAAAAAGCTATTATAGCCCAGCTTGCATGGCTCAGTGGTTGAGCATTGACCTATGAACCAGGAAATCACAGTTTGATTCCAAGTCAGGGGCATATGCCTTGGTTGCAGGCTCAGTTCCTAGTATGGAGCATGCAGGAGGCAGCCAATCAGTGACCCTCTCTTATCATTGATGTTTATATCTGTCTCTTCCTCTCTCTTTTTCTCTGTAATCATATATATATATATATATATATATATATATACACACACACACACACCCTAGAGGCCCAGTGAATGAAATTTGTGCACTGTGTGTGTGTGTGTGTGTGTGTGTGTGTGTGTGTCCTTCAGTCTGGCCTGTGCCCCAGGACCCTCAGCGGATGTCTGCCTGCTGGCTTAGGCCCGCTCCTCATGGGGATTGGGCCTAAGCTGGCAGTCAGACATCCCTCTCGCAGCCCAAGACCCCTCATTCCTTACTGCCCACCTGCTCGCTGCTCCTTAGCACTGCCGAAGAGGTGGGAGAGGCTATCGTCACCGCCACTGCGCTTGCCAGCCATCAGCTTAGTTATGGCTGAGTGTGCGGGAGCACAATGACCACCAGGGGGCAGCTGCTACTTTGAGCATATTCCCCCTGTGATCAGTGTGCATCATAGTGACTGATCACTCTGGTCGTTCCACCATTATGATCATTTGGGCTTTTATATATATATATATATATATATATATATATATATATATATATATATATATATATATATATATATATATATATATAAAATAAGCCAGGGACCATAGCAGATATAATGACCACAACAACGGGTTGCTATGATGCCCACTGTGACCAGCAGACTGACTGATCAGGGGATGTGGCTGGCCAGCCAATCTCTTGGTCCCTAACCCCTGTCAGTCTGCCCCTGATCAGACTCTCCCATCGGATCAAGAGCTGGCCTCTGGCCAAATACCCCATCCTTCTCCCCACCACCACCAACCCCACCTCTAATCAGCCTTCCCCACCATGACAGGCCTGCAGTTCCTTCCCTGGCTGCCTTCTACTGATTGCAGCACACCAACCTCTTGCAGACCCTCCTCTTAGCTGGCCATGCCTCAATGGACCCGCACCACCCTGATGGACCCGAAGCCCCTCCCCCCAACCAGCCCCACCCCTGATCTCTCCCCATCCCAATAGGGGGTGGGGCCAGCCAATCTCATGCAGCCCCTCCCTCCATCTGATACCACCCCAGATCACCCCCCCCCCATCTCATCAGGAGCGGGGCTGACCTGCCAACCACCCACGGTCCTTCTGCAGGCCTCTGGCCCTTGATTAGCACCCCCCTCCCCATTCGACAGTGGGGCTGGCCACCCCACTACCCACAACTCCTCTCCATGGCATGCCCTGCCCCCAATCAGCCCCCAGGCCCCTTCAGGGGCAGGGCATGCCATGGAGAGGAGTTGTGGGTAGTGGGGTGGCCCTTCCCCCAGCAGGCCCAGCCCCATTCGGGCTCCAGCCAACCAATCTCCCACCATCTCCTCCTTCCAACATGCCCAGCCCCAATCCGCCACGAATTCATGCACTAGGCCTCTAGTATATATATAAAGTTGTGATACATTTTACACAATGGAATACTATGCAGCTGTAATAAAGAGGGATCTCTTATCCTTTGCAACAGCATGGATATTATACTAAGTAAAATAACCCAGTCAGAGAAGTACAAATATCACATGGAATCTAATAAATATAATAAGCTGAGAAACAAAAATAGGCCCAGAGTCATGGATGTATGAACCAGATTGACAGATTTCAGAGGGGAGGCAGGTGAAGAGAATGGAAAAAAATTAATGAAAGAACTGGTATATGTATATGCATAGCCCATAAACACAGACAATAATGTGTTAAAGGCCTAGGGAGGGGCAGGGACTAGTTGGAGGGGTGCAAAGAAAGGGAAAACAGGGGTTCTCTGTAATACTATCAGCAATAAGAAAAAATACATGCACAGATATACTATATACATATGTATAACTCATACCAGAGAAAGGCTACATAAGAGTTTCTCATAATGCAGTCTCAAGCTAATTTCCTGATTCATATCCCTACTCCACCATATACTAGCTGGATGACCTTGGAAAAGTTATTGCATTAGTTTGCAGAGTGACTATAACAAATACAGACAGAAATTTATTTCCTCACAGTTATGAATGCTGGAAGTGCTAGTAAAGGTGTGTTGGATTAGTTTGTTTAAGACCTGAAGTGGAATTACTGGCTCATATGGTAGTTCTATTTTTAATTTAAATATGTGTGTATGTGTGTGTATGTGTATGTGTGTGTATACATATATATGTTTCAAAAATATTATTTTGTTTTATTAATCAAATTGTCTAACCTTGAATTCATGCCACATTATTTAATATACATTTATGCTAGTAAATTGAAAACCTTGATATTTGCATAGAATATTCAGTACTCTTTCTACTATCTTAGCAACATTTATTCATACAGTGGGTTTTTCATTATTTACTTACTATGTGGTTAGTATTGTGATATAGCAATGGACAAAATATATAAAAAAATCTCTTACCTTATAAAGCTGAATTTTTTATGCAATGTAGATAATAAGCAACATAAACAAAATAATATTCATAATATCTTACATAATAAGCACTGTAAAAAGAGAGCTGATGTAAGAAAGCCTTACTAAGATGGAGACATTTGAATATAACTATGAAATAAGTGGGGAGAAAATCATAAGGATTTGTGGAATAAAATTGTTTGGTGGAGAGGAGTTTGAGAAGACAAGTGTGAAGAATGTGAAAGGGATGTGCCTAAAGTATTCAAAGAGATTGGTATCTCACTAGAATAGTATTTCACATATCCAACAAATATGTGTTGAATCAATAAAGATAGAGTAAAATTTTCCCATGAATTCTTGGGAGCTTTGGGAACATTAATCTGTTGGAAGTAAGGATTAAAGTGAAATGAATTTGGAATAAGAATTGTTATATATATATTTTACATGTGTGTGTATAAACACACACACAATTTTTTATGTCTGCTATAACAAATTTTCATGAAGTTCTTGGCATAAAACAATAGAAATATATATTTTTACAGTTCTAGAGGCCAAAAGTGTCACTGGGATGAAATCGAGGTGTCTGTACGGACTTCTTCCTTGCAGAGCAGTGGTTCTCAATCTTTTTAATGCCTTTGTAATGCCGAGATGCTCTTAGGCAACCCTGCTAGCAGTTCTCAACTGTTTTTGCGACCCCCAGGTTGAGAACCACTACTGTAGAGCCTCAGACCATTGGAAAACACAGATATTTGCATTACTCTTTATAACAGTTGCAAAATTACAGTTATGCAGTAGCAATGAAAATAATTTTATGGTTAGGGTTCACCACAACATGAGTAACTGTATTAAAGGGTTGCAGCATTACAAAGGTTGAGAACTACTGCTCCAGAGGAGGTAGGGAAAGGAAGAATGTATTATTATTATATTTTTTATTTTTTTATTTTTTATTTTTTAGTTTCTTGTGGCTTCCAAGATTCTTGGTTTATAGTCCCATCAGGTCAAAGCACAAGGACATGTGATGGTTTCTTTTATGTCAACTTGGCTGGGCCATGGGGTGTTCATGTTGAAAGGATTTTTAGAGACAGGAAAGGCAGTTTTAGGGAAGGAAGGTCCATGGGAAAGGAATGCATAAGTGACAGGCAGAGGCAACTCCAGGCCACCAAATTGTTTATAACAATATTAAAAGGTAAGAAGAAGAAGAGAGCACTGGGTTTTTTTGAAACTTTGAAACTGATAACATGCAGGGAAAGGGGGGGGGAGGGGTAGCCAATTAGGAAAGCACTGGGAACATAAAATGGAGGAGTCAAATCAGAAGGTAGCATATATAGACAAAAAGCTTCCAGCATTGATAAAGCCTTAGAAAAAGAGGCTTCATTGATTAGCCACTTGGAAACCCCTCCCTATGCAGGAGTTTGTATATGCTTCCAACACATTTCCACACTTTTACTAAAAAAGCTTTTAGTCTGGGAATTTATTCTTTAAACTTTGTAAGACAAGAACCTGCATTGAGAGTTTGACTTTGGCATTCCATCCCAGCTAATAAAAGAGTGATATGCAAATTGACCATCACTCCAACACAAGATGGCTGCCCCCATGTGTACACAAGATGGCCACCACAAGATGGCCAGCTGGGAAGGGCAGTGGGGAGGGACCAGACCTGCACAAGAGGGCAGTTGGGGGCAATCATGTCTGCAGGGAGGGTAGTTAGGGATGATCATGCTGGCAGAGGAGGGAAGTTGGGGGCGACCAGGCCTGCAGGGAAGGGCAGTTGGGGGCAATCAGGCTGGCAGGAGAGCAGTTAGGTATCAATCAGGCTGGCAGGGGAGTGGTTAGGGGGTGATCAAGCTGATAGGCAGAAGAGGTTAAGGGCAATCAGGAAGGCAGACAGGCAAGCAGTTGGGAGCCAGCAGTCTTGGATTGTGAGAGGGATGTCTGACTGCCCAGTTAGGCCCGATTTCAGTATGATCGGGGCTGAATGGGCAGTCAGACATCCCTCTAGGGTGTCTCAGATTGGAGAGGGTGCAGGCTGTGTTGAGGGACACACCATCAATCCCCCGTGCACGAATTTTGTGCACCGGGCCTCTCGTGTATCAACATTAAGCATTATCACTTAATATGTCTCATAGGTTGTTTTTGAATGATATTAATATTTTAATCAGTAAATTCCCCTTTATAATGTAAGTGAAACATCATCCTGGCCATTGAGTATCTGACTAGAACAATAAGTGGAGGAAGGAAGATATCCTGGAGGAATATATCCTTTTGAGCCAGGATATCTATTTTCTCTTGAGCTTAGACTGGGTTTTCCACTGTTTCCCCTGATTCTTAGGCTTTCAGACTTGGACTGGAACTATACCATCAGCCTAGAGACAGGAGATCATGTAACTTCTCAAACTCTATAATTACCTATAATTACTTACTTAATTAACTAATTAATTCAACTGGTTCTATTTCTCTGGAAAACTCTTCAAATCTTTCTCTGTCCTTCTTCACAATATCTATTTCAATTTGTGCGGTCAAATCTCTGTCCCTGTGGTCATATCTTTATATGTTATAAAGATACATGAATCCTCCCTGCAAATCCAAGATAACCTTCATTTTTAGATCTTTGATGTAAACATATCTGAAAAGATCCTTTTTCATTAACAGGTTCTAAAGAGAAAGGACCTGTTATCTTTGGAGGAGCATTTTCCAACTTACCAATAGACAATGCATCAATAAGTTATTTCAACTTTATTCTCAGAGAATATTCCAAATAAATCCACTTTCCTCATCTCTACTTTTTGATGCTAGCTACTATGGCCTTTCACTTTGACTACTATAATAAATAAATAAATTATTTATTTATTTATTTATTTATTTATTTATTTATGCTTTCACTCAATTTTTCACACAGCAGCCAAAGTGATCATTTTAGAAAGCAAATCAAAGTTGCTTCCCACCAGAAGCAGATGCTTGACAAAGATTTATTTATAAAGACCTTATTTTGGAAGTACAACAATATTTGAAATGGGAGTGGAAAAGTGAAAAAAGAAAAAGAAAAGAAAACAAAAACCAGCCAATAAAGAATGTGTTATCCAGGCAGCTACCTTTGTGGTTTACTAAAGCTTAATCTCCCCAAAAGACTGGGAAATGGCCAGAAGGAAAAGGGACCCCAGGTAAGTATACTAGTATACAGCACTCATTGCCTGTGGGCTACCTCAGCCCGGTGAATTTCCCATGGTTGGCCTATTGGTATGAGAGCAATCTAGCCTTCCAGAGCTTCAGAGAGAGCCCCAGGCAGAGAGGTGTGGATATGGGCAGTTGGAAGTCAGCCAACAAATATTTAAGTGGTCAGGCCCAGGGAATATGGACAGAGCACATAAATCAATTTTTTTTTTTTTTTTTTTAGACTCTGCAAATACTTATTTTATTTAGAAAAATAGTGCAGCTCCTCACCACAGTCTAATGGCCCAGCTTGTTGGTATATTTTCAAGCCACTATCATCCACTGCAGGACTTTACCTGAAATCCTCATTCTCATCATTTGGAACTCAACTCCCATACTTTGTAAGTGAAGCATCTATTACTTACCCAAATGGACTAAAATAGCCACCAATTCCATACTAGCACATCCCTTTTTTATTTACATACTCAATTTATTTTTTCTTAATAGCACTATTATGATTGATATACATATAAAATTTACTCTCTCTCTCATGAAAAAAAATAAAATTATCTGGTTCAGCACTATATCCCTAATATTTTGACAAATGCCTGGCCCTTAGTAGGTGCTCTAAAAATTATGGGATATTTGTTTTGATTAGGTAACTTAAGACATGACAATTCATTTTTCATTTTTTTATATTGTTTCCCTAAGCATGGTATGTATTTGGAATTTTATAACATAACATCTGGGTTCAAATGACAGTTCCAGTATTTATGAACTGTGAACCTTGGATAAGTTATTTGACCTGTCATTTGTAATATTTATTTCATTCTGTTGTATTATATCATATCATATATGGCTGACAGTAAGTACCATAGAGCTATTAATTATTAGCTATTTCTTTTTAATAAACATTATTGATTCATAACCATATATACATTTTATGCTAAAATTGAGTTAAAACCTTGCTTTATATTTTTTAATGAAAATAGTACATTATCAGCTTTGGAACCAAAATTAGGTTTATTCTATACTAGAAGCCTGGTGCATGAATTTGTGCATGGGTGGGGTTCCTTGTCTGGCCGGAAATCGGTGCCATCAAGGCCAGCCAGGCAGGGGGAGGGACCACAGGAGGTTGACCAACCACAGGAGGTTGGCTGTGGAAATGCACTGACCACCAGGGGGCAGCTCCTGCATTGAGCATCTGCCCCCTGGTGGTCAGTGTGCATCACAGCTACTGACCAGTCATCCAGTCATCCCATTGTAATAGTTGCTTAGGGTTTTATATATATAGATAATAGCCTTATGACTTAACTACTTCCCTTCATGAAACCTCCTTCTTTATTTATAACTAAAGGCCCAGTGCATGAGATTCATGCATGGGAGGCGGGGGTGTCCCTCAGCCAAGCCTGTACCCTCTCCAATCTGGGTTCCCTCCAGGGATGTTCGCTGCCCATTTAGGCCCTATCCAGGACTGCTGGCTCCCAACTGCTCACCTATCTGCCTGTCTGATTGCCCCTCACTGCTTCTGCCTGCCAGCCTGATCACCTCTAAACACTCCCCTGCCAGGCTGATCAATGCCTAACTGCCCTCTCTTGCCAGCCTGGTCACTCCTAACTGCCCTCTCCTGCTGGCCTGGTTGCCCCCAACTGTCTTTCCCTGTAGGCCTGGTTGCCCCCAACTGCCCTCTTCTACCAGCCTGGTCACCCCTAACAGCCCTCTCCTGCTGGCTTGATTGCCCACAACTGCCTTCCCCTGCCAGCCATTGGTGCGGCCATCTTTGACCACATGGAGAAAGCCATCTTGTGTTTAGGTCAATTTGCATATCACCTATTTATTATATAGGATGGGGATAATAATAATTATCATTTAAAGTTGTTATGAAGATTAAATAAGGCATGTGTAAATTGCCTAACATAAAGAAATGTGCTATAATATTAATATCCTCTGCCTCTCTCTAACTACCACTAATTATTTGTGTAAGTTTAGAAAAGTCACTTATACATCCAATGATCATATGAAATAACCAGTGTTTGTCAAATATATCATGGGGGAAGAGTTCTTCAAAAGTTTAATATATCTGTCTAATAGAAAAAAATAAGGGACACGGAGATCTAAGAAGTGCAGAAATATTTTTGTTCTCCATATTAAAAAAGTCTTGATGTACATTGATTAATTATAATCCCTTGAAAGTCTTACAGTAAAGAAGACAGATCAACTTACTTTAAGATAACTTTACACAGCACTGTTTTACAATGGAACAACTTTTTAGTGTAAAAAGATCTATTTACATCTTCAGTGACTCTGGAACTTTCTATAAAGTAACATCTAAAACCTTCCCAGGTTTAATATCTAAATTCTATGTTTTTCTCTTCTCTCTTAGTGTTACAGTTTTTATATCATTTTCAATTTCTTCATCCCAACACTTTCATAGGCTACGGACATCATTCATTTCAGCTATGTTCTTTTCCAACTGCTGCCCCAGGCTTTTCTTCCTTATTGCTTTATACCCTTATACTACCTTCCAAACCACCTTGTTGCTGTAGTTATCCACATTTCTGCTTTCAAATAATATCATATCATTTTAGATGTTATACAGGTCAAAATATGCAAGGAATATGGGCAAATTCATACCAGCTGCCTCCTGCACACCCTCTACCGGAGATGTGCCTGCAGCCAATGTACATGCCCTTGACCGGAATCGAACCCGGGACCTTGTCAACAGACCAACGCTCTATCCACTGAGCCAAACCGGTTTTGGCTATATCTGACATCCAAAGAATGGAAATGGGGAGGCAACCATTTTTTAATTATTCCAGAGTGGCATAAACATGCTATGAAGAAAATAAAAAAAGATCTAAATTTCAGAAATAAAAATATGAAATGACCTAGATATTTTTGGTAGTTTTTCTCATAAATTATTTTCATCTTCTTACTATTATAGTATTCTAGGGGCATGTAAGTCCTCCTACAATATGTTATATTAATATGTTATATTAAGATCTACTCAATCTGGTAATCAAACTATGCCAAATTTTGCAGTGGCATATTTTATAGTACAATATCATAATTAAATACCACTAACAATAGACAAAAGAAAATTTCTTGTTAGCACATTGCAGAAAATAGGAAAATATATATTTATACAGGAGGATATAGTATACATGTAATGCAGTAAAAAAACAATATAAACAAAATAAGATTTTAAATTACAAAATAAACCTTAAAATTAAGTTAAAGAAAATCATATATAAGTCAAACCTGACAAAATCTGAATAAGTCTCAGCTGCATTTTAAATATTTTAATGGTTTCAGTCCTGGGTGATATGTATAATTGTTGGTAAGAGTTTTCTTAGCAGCTGAGGAGCATGTGGGTGTATTGAAAGAGAGTGATCCGCTGCTCCTGGTGGTCAGTCTACTTCCTTGTGATCTGTCTTGAAAGACAACATGGCATTTCTTATTCCAAAGACCAATCTCACACTAATTTTTATGCAACTGACGCCTTTTGATTGTTTAGAATCATTCTCCATCAATCTTTACCTCTTTTCCATTTATTTATCTATTATCTATCTATCTATTTATCTATTTATCTATCTGTCTATTTATCTTTCTATCTATCATCTATTGTCTGTCTATCTATCTATGTTAATCCTCACCCGAGGATATTTTTCCATTAATTTTTAGAGAGTGGAAGGGTGTGGGAGAGACAGAATGAGAGAGACACATCCATGGTTTCCTTGTGCATGGCCCCTCCCCAGGTCAAGGATTGAGCCTACAATTTAGGTGTGTGCCCTGGACTGGGAATCAAAACCGGGACTCTTCAGTCCATGGGCATATGTTCTATCCACTGAGCAATACCAGCTAGGGCTTTTTCTTACATTTATAATCTCTCTCTTTTTTTTTCTTCACTGAAATCTACATTTAATCTCTAGCTGTCATTCCTATGAATCCCCGTTTTGTACTGAATTTCTTTTTTTTTATTAAATATATTTTATTGATTTTTTACAGAGAGGAAGGGAGAGAGAGAGAGAGAGTTAGAAACGTCAATGAGAGAGGATCATCGACCAGCTGACTCTTGCACACCCCCTACCAGGCATGTGCCTGCAACCAATGTACATGCCTTTGACCGGAATCGAACCTGGGAACCTTTCAGTCGCAGACCGATGCTCTACCACTGAGCCAAACCGATTTTGGTTTATACTGAATTTCTTTATCTAATTATATAATCTAATAATAATAAGATACATTTACCAGCATTTTCTAAGACATTTAGTTGCTTTTGTAAAAAAAACTTAATTCTTATAACTAGATATAGTCATTAACCACATTTTACAACAGATTTTTCTGGTGCTCAGGCAGGATGAGAATGTGCACAGGCAGAGTCAGGTTCATGGACATCTCAGCAGAAGGGATTAGTTTAATGCTCTGTTGTCACTGCCTTGAATCATAATAATTTTACCTTTGGACCTGTGTTTTGTAAGGGAAGTCTGATTAAACAAAGGAACCTGTATTTGAACAGAGGAGATGCACACATTATGCATGCCCATTGCGGTCTCTGTTGCCCCACTTGCATACAGTGGTTCTGATGTCCCGCCAGGATTTCAGTTATGCTGGAGAATCCAGGATGCATGGGAGTTCAGCAAGACTCAAAACCAGTGGATTATGTTTATGACTGGATAAGAAGGGAATACAATAGCCCCAAGAAGTTACGTTTTCCTTTTTAACAAGAATTTGCTTCAAATACAGAAAGAGAGCAATGACATTCTTAGAACTATGCATGACAAATGGACTCTACCATATATATTTTTACTTATATATATTACTTTTCTGTATTAGCCAAATATGTATGCTGACATTGATGACAGAGAAGGAAAGAGAAAGATAAAGCAAATAGCTCATTTTCCTTTTTGTCCTTCCTTAGTCAATGCTAAGCCACTGACTCCACTTTGGTTAAGTTCCAAAATATATAAAGAACTCATATAAAAGGAAGACAAATAATCCAATTAAAAAATGGGCAAAGAATCTAAATAGACACTTCTCCAAAGTAGACATACAGAAGGCCAAGAGACAAGAGAAAATTCTCAAATTCACTAATCATCAGAGAGATGTCAATTAAAATGACAATGAGTTATTACCTTACACCTGAGAGAATGGCTACCATCAATAATCAACAAACAAGTGCTGGCAAGGATGTGGAGAAAAGAGAACCCTAGTGCACTGCTGGTGGGAGTGCAGACTGGTGCTGACACTATGGAAAACAGAGTGGAGTTTCCTCAAAAAATTAAAAATAGAACTCCCATTTGACCCACTTCTAAGAACATATCCCAAGAAACCAGAAACACCAATCAGAAAGGATATATT
The DNA here is from genome assembly GCF_964339955.1 of Pipistrellus hanaki. Classification (NCBI taxonomy): domain Eukaryota; kingdom Metazoa; phylum Chordata; class Mammalia; order Chiroptera; family Vespertilionidae; genus Pipistrellus; species Pipistrellus hanaki. The sequence goes on along the minus strand of NC_140504.1, from coordinate 145,428,165 downwards.
CACCCCTATGTTTCATAGCAGCACAATTTACAGTAGCTAAGATTTGGAAACAACCTAAGTGCCCATCAGCAGATGAGTTGATAAAAAAAAAACTGTGGTACCTTTAGACAATGGTATACTATGCAGATATAAAAAAAACAAGGTACTATTTCCATTTGCAGGAGTATGAATGGACCTGGAGAGTGTTATGCTAAGCTAACTAAGCCAGTTGAAGAAAGATAAGTATCACATGATCTCCCTCATATGTGGAATCTAGTGATGAAAATAAACTGATGAACAAAATAGATGCGGAGATATAGAAGCATAGAACAGACTGACCAATCTCAGAGGGAAGGCAGGATTAGATGGTGGGGCGAGATTAATTGGGGAATTTATATGCATATATGCATAATTTATGGACACAGACAATAATATGGTGAAGGCTTGGAAGAGGTGGGTATTGGATGGAGGGAATCAATAGGGAAAAATGGAGGACATCTGTAATACTTTAAAAAATGAAGATAAATTAAAAAAAAATAAGGTGGGCCAAAATTCCCAATGACCACTGATTTCTTATTATAGCATGAGCTAGCACACACTGTTATGTAAACTATTTAATTCTAAACTATGACTATTTATTTCACTTAAGAAAAATCCTCTGTAAACATACCTTCTTCATTTTTTAATGATTTACTCAGAATATACTTAGTAAACTTTTATATATTATATAATCATATAACTTTGAATAGAGTTCCCCAATTATATTAAAATTAGAGGCCCCATGCACGAAATTTGTGCAAGGGGCTTGGGCCCCTGCTGCAATGGTGGTGACCTTGGCCTCCTCTGCCACTGTGGCTGCCTCTCCCTTGGCTCCAAGCTGCCAGGGTTTCATCCAGAAGGTCTTCTGGAAGGACCTCTGGTCTAATTAGCATATTATTCTTTATTAAAATAGGGACATATTTTTCAACACTCTTTTTGTTTTAAAATATTTTTTTAAAATTGATTTCAAAGAGAGAGGAGGGAAAGAGAGCCACAGAAACATCAATGATGAGAGAGAATCATTGATTGGCTGCCTTCTACATGTCCCCTACTGGAGATGAAACCCACAGCCATGCCTATGCCTAACTGGGAATTGAGCCAGGACATCCTGGTTCATGGGTGGATGATCAACCACTGAGTCATTCAGACTGGGCTCAACATCTATTTTTTAATCACTGACAAATTAAATTTCCTCTTTCTCCACATGCAAATAAGTTCTTTTGATAAAGAATGTGATGTTGATTTCTATTATAGTTTTACTATATTTTTACAACAGAAAACCATAGAATATAAAGAGGATAAGAAAAAAAAATCTAGATTATTAGAACAACAAAGAAAGATAGTCATCCATTCATTTATTATAAATTTATTGAGCAACTACTATTTGCCAGAAGTTACAGACAATATGCTCATTTTCTTAATACTGAAGAAAATACCTTAACCTAATGTTAAGATTTTTAAGAACAAATTTCAAATGTTTAACTGAAGCTACAAATTATTTATTGATAAAACTCAGTTCTTGCTAATGGAAAAGATAACCTTTTATTAAGCACATAATCTGGACTTGTACTGTTGGGAGGAATAAAATCTGACTTCCTTGAGATGAGACAATGCTAAAATTATAAAACTAATATAATTTTGTGCATATTAAAGTAAAAGGGAAATTTAGAACATAACCTTCTAGCTTTAATTATATAGATTTGGTGAGTATTTCTTGGAATAGAAATTCCATTTTAAAGGAAAAAATTCAGCTTTCCAAATTGTATTATCACAATTTAAGGTAAAAGTTGCATCCTTAAAATTCTAAAAAAGATAACAAAATAATTAATTGACAAGCTATATTTAAATATTTTAAATTATGACTAAAATCACTCTCTGGCATTTCAATAAGGCAATATGTCATGGAGCACTTACAATAATATAAGATGCTCCCAAAGGGAGAAAGTTGCTATAAGGAATGGAGCATGTTGTTAAGCTCCTCCCTACTAATCTGAATACACAAAGCCAGGATCCTAACATTTTCCTCCTCTTCCTGTTTAGAGACTCTGATCTGCTTTGGAAGTCCACTTGAGGGCAAACTTGTTCTTTGTCTTACCTATGCACACTAAAAAAATCCATTATAGATTTGATTTAGCTCATAACGAAAGAGATGCATCACCTTTTAAAATGAATTAATTTCTCAATAAATAACCCAATCACTTTCGAAATCAGACATAGTCCCACCTCTATTAAATCAGATACATTATTCACTTAATAATCTCTCTCACCTCTTAGTTAAGACAAAACATTTATATTCCAGGCTTACACCAAATAAATCATCTATTAAATAAATATATCCATATTGAATAAAACAAAATATGTTAGTAAGTAAAACTAAATGTTTGCTGTTTATATGTTAAGTGATGATTTTAATAAATTAGACCTTTTACCTTAAAATATTAACATTTTAATGATTTTAAATTTTAATTCTCTTAAGGATTGGTTCACAAGTAGCCTACTTGGGTTTTATCTATTCACCATTTGTTTATTGATGATGGCAAATAATATTACAGCTTATTTTTGAATAATTGCAGGCGCTTCATAATAAAAGCCTACCTGACTATTATTTCCCCAACAAATAACAAATTAACATAAACAGGTTTGATATCAACCTACACAATTTTTTAAACATTCCTAATTGGGGACATTTTATATACAGGATACTGGGAAAATTAACTGCTATTTTTAGTGTCATGAGCAAACCTTTTTTGTGCTTGTTATTTTGTATCAACTTTATGGCACTTGCTTTTAAATCCAACCTGTGTCCTAGCTGCTCATAGTATTCAACAATGTATAACCTAAATACAAAATATTGCCCTAATTAATGAGACTGTACCAAAATGTTCAGTGATGTGTGGAGTCCCCAGCGGCCACTGCTGAGTGTGGCCCAGGGGTTTCTGCATGCCCTCCAGCCTGGCACCCATGATAGGGCTGGCTGCTGGCCTCAGGGCCTTCAGAGAGAGGGATGTTCCTGCCCTACCCCCAGCTGTTTGGGAATGTTCCCGCATCAAGTGGTGGTTCATGCCCCCAGCCCCACACCCATGACAGGGGGATGGTTGCTGGCCTCTGGAGTGTGCAGAGACACCGGTGGACACCACCAGGTAACAGGGACACATCCCTAGCCCAGTGGACACAATGTAACGAGGCTGGTGTCTTCCTTTGATCAGCCCAGTCGCCTGACATCCCTCGAGGGGTCTCAGATTGAAGAGGCTGCAGGCTGGGCTGAGAGACCTTCCTCCCCCCCTCCCCCCGGCCCCAGTGTATGAATTTCCTGCACAGGGCCTCTAGTCCTACATAATAAAAGCCTAATATGCAAATTTACCAAACAACTGAAATACCTGCTGAACAACTGGTCTTTATGATGAGCACTGACCACCAGGGGGCAGACGCTCAATGTGCAGGAGCTGCCCCAGCTCGCAGGCCCCAGGCCAGCCAAGGCGAGTACCAGTGGCCCCTCCTCCCCTGCCCCCATCGCTCTGCCGGTCACCCCACATATCAGCCCTGATTATCAGTCGGTCCTAGGGACTCTACCTGTGAACAAATTTTGTGCATCACACCTCTAGTATATAATTTATATGTCATATATGTTGTAAGAGTTTTCTCAAAATTTCTCTACCTGTGCCTATTTACAGTTCCACATAACCTAAAATTCTGCTTCAACTCTGATGTTTACCATTATCACCCTTGGTATATACTCCAGTGGTTTCTATCTTCCATAATGCAACCATCCCAGAATTTTCTTCTTAACATCAATACCTATCAATACTGCTAGTCCCCTACATCTTGTGCTACAGAACAAAATTTCATAACAACAATTACCCTGTAATTGTATATTTTAAATAAATTACAATAATATAAGCTAAATTTTCTATATTATTTCTTTCACAACTTAGGTTATTACAGAAGGCAAAGAGAGAAGGATCGGAAAGGTCAGATGGGTGTCATGGAAAAGAGAAAATAGAAGCTAAGCAACCATCCCTGAATTTGGAGATTGGGAGTCACTAGTGACAATTTATGGAGCAAGTTCTGTAAAGTTGGGGAAGGGATAGTCCCATTGGAAATACTTAGGAAAGAGCAGATGGTAAGAGAACGGAAGACATGAGGCCAGCAGATTAAAAGGAAGGCATATTATTTGTTGGTTCCTTTTCATTACATTTTAACCAACAAAGAAAATTCCATGCTGGGAATAAAAAGAAAAAAAAAAATAAGAGAAGAAAGTAATGCTAATTGCTTGATAAACATTATAGTAAAAGAGAAAGTTGTCATCAAACACAAGTGATGTATTTTTTTTTTTTAGAAAGAGCACTAGAAGTAATGGAAGATATTGTCACAAACAAATCCTGCTAGAAAAATACACTCATTCATGTCCTCATTTGTCCATTCATTCATCCAACAAGGATGCATTCTGTGCTGATACATCTAAAATTGTTATACATGGGGAAAGGAAAAATGAGCAGTTTTGTCCTTGAGGCTGACATAACTATAACAGAAGACCAATATGTAAGTGATGTCGTAGTAAATGTGCTAAATGCTTTAACAATTTTATAAACAATGTACATTATTGATGAAAAGTACCAAATATAGTGAGGCAGGGGGAAGTCAGCAAAGCTTTGCAGAGTGGTAAATACAGGTTAAGTTGGGGCCTATAGAATGAATAACCATTTACTCAGCAGCAAGTGGGAAAGGCCCTGGGAACAGTCAGAGAAAAGGCATGGTGCCTACACAGCAGCATTTCCATTATGGAACTGCTTTGTGAACACAGCTTTATCACGCTGGAGATCAGAGTAGTTGATAGAGCAGAATCTATCTATCATCTATCTATCTATCTATCTATCTATCTATCTATCTATCTATCTATCTATCTAAAAAGCTAATATGCTAAGTGTTTAAGGGTTTGACAGGTCGCTATAATATGCACTGACCACCAGGGGGCAGACGCTCAACACAGAAGCTGCAATGATGCTCACGGAGAAATGGCAGCACGGACTGGGCACCCACAAAAACTCAGCTTCTCCCAAGGGGGACATAGGCCCCACTACCATCCCAGAGTGACAGCCCACCAAATCGCAGCCAATGCTGCCAAGACCCCATGGTGCAAAATGCAGCCCACAGCCCAGCCCGGCCTGGAAACGGCCACTATGGGCACCAGGTAATAACATCACATAGAAAAGCCTGGCTTCCTCTCCTTGGCAGTGCCTAGCTTCCTTGCAGTTTCTTCAGCCCAGAAACACAACTTGCTTTACAGCCAGGTGCAAAGATTTCACACTTTAACTAAATGTCTATGAAGCATTTTCTCATGCCTCATCTCATTTGATCCTTATAGAAGTCCTGGAGTAGGTAGATAGGAGACTCAGTGGAATCCAATTTTCTTTTCATAGGCAGGAAAATGGAGATTTAGAAAGTTTAGAAACTTGACCCAACTGAAAAGAAGTAAGAACTGGTGGACCTTGAAAATGAGTTTAGATTTTTTCACTGCACAGAATATAGTCAAACACTGCTGCAGTTAAATATTTTTACCCTTTGTTCTCCCTGCATGATCTATAATAATAATCTGCTTCATGTTGATATTTACCGCTGTGCTACTAACAATTACCTGAAAGAGAAGTTGGGGTGCTTCACTGGGTTGGAAAAAATTTAGCTACATCAGAAAGTAGGTCTAATTAAGCAAGTTCATTCTATATATATAAAAAGCTAAGTTGCCTGGCACATGCACGATACATATAAAGCTCTCACTGGCCCCAATCACATGCCTGTGTTTCGATCTGTTTCAGTAAATCATGAATTTGGTTGACAATTCTATTATAGAGAAAGAATGAATAGAGATATTAAAATATTTCTTCTAATTAATTTCCATTCAATGTGCACAAATCTGTGCACCAGGCCACTAGTACAACTAAAAACTTCAGTAATGTTCACTGATGTTTCATTTCCTCTCAATCTCTCCTCCTCTTTCTTATCAATCATAACAAAAATAGTAACAACTAAATAATCATTAGTATTAATTATTATATTAATTGCTTCTTATGACTCTGCTTAGTAATTTTAGTATGCTAATGCATTTGAACTTTGAAACAACCTATTGTGTAGGTATTGTTTATCATAATCTATAGATGAAAAAGTTGGGGCTTGAAAAATTTTAGTCACTTCCCTGAAATATTAAGCTAGATAATGACAGAGTAGGATTGGAATCCAAAACTCTCCTGCTACCACAAAATCTTGATACCATTAATATAAAATCACTGTTCATCTCAATTGAAAGTGAGTTTGATACTAGAAAACCAGCTCACTCTGCTTTCAAGGATAATAGCTAGAGAAAATAAACCATATCCAAATTTTATACTATAAGGGATAGCAAATATTTTTTCCTTATGATGTTTTCTGATTATAAATGTTATACTTACTAGGAAAATTTCAAATAACTTACTACTCCTGCAATATATATTTTGTAAATACCGTATTTTCCGGCTTATAAGACAACCTTTGAAATGAAAAAAAGCCTGCTCAGATTGGCCAGAGTCAGAGAGGTGGTCTATTAAAAAAAGAACTGGTGTTGCCTCGGAAGTGGGGGGTAGTCTTATACAGAGAATATAAGCCTAAACCTATGTTTTAACTATAAAATTAGGGGGCCGTCTTATACGCCGGAAAATACGGTATGTGTGTATGAGTATAAACATGTCATAGGTCTAGGTCCTGTTAATGAATAATCAATTAATGAACAAGGGTTTAAGATACAGGAATAGTCCCAAGTTTCAATCTTAAATTCATGTATGCAGATAGCATGATAATTAGAAGCTGTTCTTCACATTCTTTAGAGGATTAAAACAAAAGCAAGTTTTTAGTAACATCAAAACAACCTAGGAAGCACTGGAACTTAGATGAACCACAGAGAAGAACGACTTATTTAAATTCCTCTGTAGCTAGAAGTATCTGCTTAGCATGTTAAAAATGCATACTGTATCAGGGAAGTAGCAAAATAAAATTTGTTATAACAATGAATCTCAGAACTCTGGGTTGACTAGAGCAACACAAGTCTTAGAAACTTGTTCAGTTTCTCTCCAGTGCAACACCATTAAATTTAATTACAAAGAGAAACTTATTTTTGTTATACAAATAATATCCCCACGTAGCCTAATTTAAACTAATTGCCTACACAGTTTCATTCCAAGGGGAAAACAAAACTAAAATAAGTGCTGACTTATTGAAAATGTCTTTAATTATATTATCACACTGAATTCTGCTTTGACCCTTCTTCAAGAGCTACTTTTAAAATGAGAAATGTTATTGCAAAATGTGGCATACCTGCACTTTGTAAAGCTCCGCTCCTGCCTGACCTGTTTTTATCAGTCGTTTTCCTTCTATCGTAGAAAATAACTTCTTGCAGAAAATTTTCTTAGTGTCTACAATGGGACATGAATTCCTGTGCCATTTTTTTTCATTTTCATTTCTTGTTATCTTATTATCTGTTAGGAGAGCTGAAACTTAACTATAAATCTGGAGGTAGGAAAATTATTGATGTCTGGGCTAGGGGATCGGGGCACTTTTGCATGCAAGCTCACCTAAGGATTTGACAGGGCCAGATGCACCTTCTCGAGAGCGCTGTGGTGTGACCACTCTGGGACAAAGGGCTGGGCCTCAGGTTTCTCTCACAGCATGGAAAAATGAGATTTTTAATTGGAGTCAATGATGGCCTCACCAGAGCTATGTCACTGACTGTCATTGAGACACCAGGGAATTCAGAATTGAGATTTTTTTTTTTTTTTAAATAAGCTTCCCTTTATAAAATGCTTTCTGAAAGACCAAAAATTTGTGTGAAATAGAGATGGGAAAGTTTCAAATTTGAAGTCATAATAAGGTGTCTCCACCTCAGCAATGCTGATGCTGTGAGTAGGTGAAGTCTTGGTCTCCAAGAGTCTATTCTGTACATTGTAGGAGTTTAGCAGATTCACTGGGCTCCACCCACGAGATGCCAGGAGCACCTCCCAGTTGCATCCATAACACAAACAGGTCTCCAGACATTCCCAAATGTTCCTTGAGGAGCAAATCTGCCTTCAGTGGAGTACCACAGAGATAGCTCTAGATCCATACAACCAGCTGCATTTCTTCTATCTTTCCAACCACTGAGTTATAACATTAAAGACCCGAATCAATGAAATCTTCAGCACAAACATTCCCACCAGATCTCCTCCCAATCTGTATGTTCTGTGTGGGGATAGGGTATGATTACATTAAACAGACTGAAAGATTTCTCCTTGGTGGATTTTGTAGAATGAGACCATGCATGGAAATGATCACGGGGCAGCGATAGAGGATCACATGCATAATTTTGCCATCCCTCTGGACTTTGTAAACCATTCTCACGGTTCTCCAGGGGTAATACATATCGATTCAACGCCCGTTAGGAGACATGAGACATCCTTCACTTGTAGGTGTTTGGGAGCACTACAGGGATCTGATCAACAGATGAATCACGGCTTCTACTGTGTTTCCCTGAAAATAAGACATCCTCCCAAAATAAGACCTACTTACAGGTTTCCTTCTGAGTGAAATATAAGGCAACCCCCCCCGAAAATAAGGCCCCCCTAGGCTAAACATGAGAGATTTGGTCCACTAATTCTGAAAGAAATGGAGTCACAAGAAATTCACCAGGAAATTCAGGAACTGGATTGTTATGATGATGTTCCAGAAGATGATGACATGATTGTCATTGAATAAGTGAGTAAATTCTTGATACTGTAGGATTCACAGTTTGTCTAGTCTGTGTTGACAACTACCGTACTACCATACCGTATACAGGTAATAAATTTCCTTTATTTTCATTTAACAATAAATGTGTACCGGATTCTTCTTCATGGAAAAATAAGACATCCCCTGAAAATAAGACCTAGCGCATCTTTGGGAGCAAAAATTAATATGACACTGTCTTATTTTCGGGAAACAGGGTAGGTGAATGGCCACACTTGAGCAGTCAGTTCCTTTCCACATTTGAAAATGTCCCCTAACGCACAGTGAGAGGAGGACAACCTGGGTGGTTTCTTCTTTCATCTTTATTTTGTTTATGTGTTCAATTCTCCAATCCACTGTAATGATAATGTTTCTCAATTACTTTATAGTTCTCATCATTATTGCCCAAATGTTAGAAGGACGATGATGCCCTCCACAGTTTCTCTCAGTGGTTAGACTAGGGTGTCGAACTCAATCAGAGAAGGGGCCAAAATCTAAAATCCAGCCTAAATCGCGGGCCGAATGGTTTACTGAACAGTCATAAACTGACAATGTCATAAACTGACAGCGGAGTGCAGTGATGACAGCGCGGTGCGGGACACATTGCAAGGCCTGGCGGGCTGGATTTGGCCCACGGGCCTTGTGTTTGACATATGTGGGTTAGAGTGTTGGCCCAGGACCAAAGGGTTGCAGGTTTGATCCCCAGTCAAGGGCTTGCAGCTTGGTTGCAAATTCAATCCTCAGCCCCAGCGGGGGCCAAGCAGGAGGCAACCAATTGATGTGTCCCTCTCACAGCTCTGTCTCTCTCTCCCCACTCCACCTTCCCTCCCATTTTCTCTAAAAAAATCAATGTAAAAAATATCCTCTGGTGAGGATTTATAAAACACAAAAGGCCAATTATATAATCAAAAGCTTCTTTTGTAAGCCAGCTTTTACATTTTCCTTCTTTCTCAGCCTTTGTCCACAGACACATGCAAATACGTTGCTGGAAAATAAACACACATAAAAAAGAAAAATTCATTTTTGTATTAATAATTTCATAATTTGCTTTGGAAATAGGTCAACAATCCTTTGTCATTCTCCTGATTTTATTTTGTAAAAACAGTTGGCTTTGTGGTTCTTATTTTGTTTTTATCTTTTTGGCATAAGAGAGAAGATTTTAAATGAAGAATTAAACTTTCAATAAAAAACTCATGACTGTATTTGTATACACGAAATTCTGACCAAGACTTAATCCTAATGTGTTTCTGAGATTGAGACACAGATGATGAGTTATTACTAATGCACAGCAGTCTTGTTATAAATGAGGTCTAATAAAAAATGACCACATGTTAGACAACAATTCATTGGATATTATACTCCTAAATTTTAATTTGGTAGAAAATTTGGCAGGAGAACAGGGTCATGTGGTGTTAAACACTGTTTATTTTGCTAACGGCTGTCAACTTGGCTTTTTTTTTTTGCAACGAGTTACAAGTTCTACTGCAGAGAATGAGCTTTACTGAGAATGCAGAGAAGGGTCATGTACACAAATTGGCTGACAGTTAGGCAGAATTATGTTATTCAGTATTTTTCCACAGAACCAAAGCAGCACAGAAAATAGTACAACTGTGTTCCTTACAGGGACCATTTACAACTCCAACCCTCTTGGACAAACTCTAAACAAGAGAAAGTACTTAGATAAGCAGAAAAATCATCTTACTGTCAAGAATGTGCAACCTATAATGCTGTTCCTGGTGTAATATTGTTTTTTCCTTTTGTTGTTGTAGATAATTTTACTCCATGCAGAACAGAAAATGTTTTGCTTTTTTTTTTTTAATGATAAGTATCTTTATATACTTCCCTGAATAAGCCATGTACATCATCTCACTTTACTATCATAGATGGTGAATAGTGTGCCCATAATAAAGGTGGGAAAACTGAAACCTAAAATGATGGAGTACATTGCCCTAGGATTCACAGCTGGTAAATTACTAAGGCGAATGGAGATATCATAACCAGATTGTCTTCAATTCAAGCCACTTGGTCATCCATAATCTTAAAAAAACACACACACAAACACAGCAGTTTGAGTAATATGTACTTTTTAATTTATTCCTTGTCTAAACTACACCTAACCTCGTCTCTTTAACCCATCTATGTGTGAATTGAAAAGCTGAAGTAGAGACATTCTGATTACCTGAGGAGTGAAGGTAATTGTCATAGCTCCTCTTAGAAAGCTTTTAGTGACACTGGTTGACCCAGGTATGGATAGCTTTTAGACCTGGGGTATTGTAAGTGCTATGTTTAAGTTTCCATCACCTTTGAAGATCACCAACTTGTTTTGTAATACCAGACATTTGTTATATGAATACCCTGCTAAAAGTAATATTTTCAATATTTACATAATGAAAATGAAACAAATTTGGCAGGAAATTTATCTATTTTTCCATTACCAAAGGGCAAAGCAGGCTAGTATGCAAACATCCCTGGAAGTTTTCTGCTATACTTTCTCAAGGCTCTTATTTACATAATTTGCTTGGACAGGTTGTTTAATAATGAAGAAAGGAGCATATTTGGGATGTTTAAAGAATTTGAGCTGAAAGAATGAGGTGTGGATAAAAGTGTGAACTTTGAGGGCAGGTAGAGCTGGATTGGAATCTTCATCTACAAGTTAGAGTTAAAATATAAGTTTTATAGATTTTAATAAGATAATTTACAACATTAAAACTGCTTAGCTGAGTGCAGCTCAATAATGGCATTGGGTTTCATGACAGGATGATTACAAATAACTATCTTTAAGTTAACTTTCCTCTTCTCATTTCTAGCTGCAGTAGAGGAAGAAGGTTTTCAGGTTGTAACTTACATGACAGAAGCTAGTGATGGCTATTGCTCTTTGTAAAGATTTTTGCAGTAACTTCTTAACTATCTCCTTGCTTCCTTACCTTGTCCTTCTTCACTTTGTCCTAAACCAGCAGGTATAAAGATCCTTTAAGCACAATCAGATCATATAACTCCTTTGCTCAAAGCTTCTCCATCTCATGTGAAAGGAAAGCTGAAGGATTTTGAATAGCTTACAAGACTATTGCTTTACCCTCTGGCCATTATTACTGATCTGGTCTCACAGGTGGTTACTATGTTTCCTCCCTTACTCTGTATACTGGTCAGGGTTCTCTGAAGAAACAGATCAATGGAAGATATATATTATAATGAGACATTGGCTAATGCAGATATGAAGATTGAGAAGTCTCATGATCTGCTATCCAGAAAACCTGGTGGTGTGATTTAGTCTGAGTTTGAGGCCTGACAATCAGGGAAGCTGATGATATAAATCTAAGTCCAAAAGCAGGAGAAGATGAAATGAGATATCCCAGTGCAAACAGTGAGGTGAGGGAGAGGGGGGGAGAAGGCATAAATTCATTCTCTTCCACCTTTTGTTTTCAAACCTTCAGCAGAGTGGAGCTGTCCAGTTTCACTGGGAAGGGCAATCTGCTTCACTCAGTGTACCAACTCAAATGCATCTGGACACATCCTCCCAGACCCACCCACAAACACAGTTTAACCTGGCACCTGGAGCCCACTCACAATTATACAGGAATTTATCATCAAGCTCTGCTTCATTTCAGAGGCCTAATTTCAATTTTCCACCTTGCCAGTCGCACTCCTGCCTTGGGGCCTTGGCAACCACTTTGCTCTCTGCCTAGACGCTTTACTCCTACTCCTCACCTACAAAGTTTGCTGAAGCACCATTTTCTCAATGAGACCTACTCTCAGTATCTTAATTATTATACAATTGTAACCCAGGCACATACCTTTCTTACTGCGTTTCTTAGTACCCCAACTTCAGACAGTCACATTTTATTTTAGATCATATCTAACATACTGTATAGTTTTATTTATCTTTTCTTCTTATCTATTTAGTTATTTTTTGTTGACCACATTCTCCTTTAGGCCCAGGTCAAAAGCAGGAGCTCCAAGATCCCAGTGGAGTACGGTAAAGATCAGAGGTCTCAGCTGGTCTTTCCAAGTAATGATATATTTTCTGAACAAAGTTGTAGTGTTCTTATAAAAGAGACCCCACAGGTTTCTCTAGCTTCTTCTGCTGTGTGAAGACATAGTGAAAAGAATTATCTATGAGGAAGTGGACCCTCACTAGACACCAAATATTCCAGTTCCTTGATCTTGGACATCCCCATCTAAAGAACTGTGTGAAATAAATTTTTGTTGTTTACAAACCACCTAGATCAGTGGTTGGTAAACCGTGGCTTGCGAGCCACATGCAGCTCTTTGGCCCCTTGAGTGTGGCTCTTTCACAAAATTCCACGTGCGAGTGGGCACATACAGTGCAATTAAAACTTTGTGGCCCATGCGCAGAAGTATTTTTTTTCTTTTTTTTCTTTTTTTTTTGCCTGGGTGAGTCTATTTGAAGAAGTGGTGTTAGAACACTCAAAAGCCCAAAGAGTTACATGTGGCTCATGAGCCGCGGTTTGCCGACCACTGACCTAGTCTATTGTATTTTTGTTGTAAAGCTCAAATAGAACAATAAATAATGTTGTATAAAGAAGAACATTTACAATCATATTCCAAAATCTGTCATAGTCTTTCAGAAAGATATCAATAGCATCCAGGACTATATGCTTTTTGAAAAAATATACTTTCTTGATTTTAAAGAGGAAGGGAGAGGGAGAGAGAGAGAGAGAGATAAACAATAACGATGAGAGAGTCATCAATCAGCTGCCTCCTGTACCCCCCCTACTGGGGATCAAGCCTGCAACCCAGGCATGTGCCCTGAACAAAAATTGAACTGTGACCTCCTGGTCTATCCTCCACCACTGAACCACACTAACTGGGCAACTATATGCTTCTCTTAAAGACTGGTGCTATGCTTTATTCATAGTCTGCCTGGGCTTACCAACAGACCTTCAGAGACAGATGAATGATTACTCTGACACAGGTTCCCTGTGAAAGAGAGGGCTAAGGGATGGCCTGGCTAAAGGAACCAGACAGCCTCGATTGCCTGCCTCTTCAGACTTTTATTATAACAGCAGTTTGAGATAAAGTTTATCTTTCAGATATAATTAGTAGGGTAAGCATTCTTGGCAATACACACATGTCTGTAGCATCCTTTAAGCAAGGACACCTAAGATTAAGCATGAAGTTTCTGGTAAACACCCAACGTCTGCACATGCACAGGATTGTTTGGAAAGGCCAAGGGACAATTAGGGGTGGCTGCCTTCGGCCAACTTCCCTAAGTCAGACTTTTTAGAAACAGGGGTGGGCCACCTTCAGCCAACTCCCTTAGGTCAGAATTGTCTCCTTACAAACTTTCCAACCAAGTCTCCTGTGCTTACTTACAATATTCTTTTCCTTTTTAATCCTGACCTGAGGATATGTGTTTATTGGCTTTTGTAGACAGAGGAAGGGAGAGAGAGAAAGAGAAAGAGAAACGTTGATGTGAGAAACATTCATCCGTTTCCTCCCATATGCTTCCTGACCAGGGATTGAATTTCAACCTAGGTGTGTGCCCTATCCAGGAATCAAAAACCCATAAACTTTTGATTGTGGGATGACTCTCTGATCAATTGAGTCACCTGGTAAGGGCTGCCTTATTCATTGTCTATATTCAGAAAGTCTTGCTCATTACCTTGTATATAATAGTCTTATTACATTAATAGGTAAATGGATTCTTAATGACTAGAGAGCCAAATTGTCATATTTCTATCCTTAAAGTCTATCCTGAGTCAGAACATTAATGTATACACACACACACACACCTAAAGATAAGTGAATTGTTTCTGTATTGCTATGAAGATAGGTTTTATTTATATAGCTAAATGTGGGCTCATATGAAAATGAAGCAAACCTTCCAAATTCAAGAATAGTGTGCCTAGCATAATAACCAGCTATGAAACTCTTGCAATGAGATTAAATCATTTGTCAGGGAAAGATAATGAACACAGCATGGTTCTACTAATGCTTTGCCAAATAAACTGGATGCAATCCAACTAACTGATGAAATAATATTGCCACGGAAATGAGTGAAACGTCCCAGCTGGACTAGTCAGACCACTGGTTAATCACAGCCATTTATGGGATCAAGACCTTGGCCCTCAATACAGTGACCCAAAATCTACTAAGTGTGTTAATTATTAACACCAATTATTCTTTTCTAAGGATTTTGGGCATTCATTTAGTTCATTTAAGGATTATAAGAAGCCAGGATTATATCTATTTTTTATATCAATATAGACTCCTGCTGTGAAGAAATCAGCTGATAGTGTTATATCATTATCCTATAATAAAGAAGTAATATGCAAATTGACCCTCATGCATTTTCTCAAGATGGCTGCTCCCATGTGGTCAAAGATGGACACCACAAGATGGCTGGCAGGGGAGGGTAGTTGTGAGCTATCAGGCCAACAAGGGAGGGCAGTTGGAGGGAGGGAAGGTAATTTCCCCCCCAGAAAATCTCTATTATTCTGCTTTTGGTCTTGATTCCCTTCAGTCCACCCTCCAAAAACTCGAAAATAATTTTTCTACAGTGAAAATCTGATTTTGTGACACTCCTGATCAAAATATTTTAAGATATCTCTGAAGTATTCAAATTATGTATAAATTCCTTATGATATCAATAGGGGCTCCCAAGATATGGCTTCTTAACTTTTTCTGTACTTATCCTCAATACCATAGATTTCCAACTTATTAAACTTTTCAATTTTATTCTAACTCAATTGATATAACTTATTTATTGATTCATAAGATATTTTATTATTTACTCTGTGATGAGCCACCTGATAGATGTTATATATACAAAGGTGATTGAAACATACATACTCCATTTGCTTTGTCATTCACTATTTAACAAATTTTTCCTATACTCTATTGCCTGACAAGATCATGTGCTAAGCTTTGTGGTATAACAGAAGAGAGAGAGGAAAGAGAGAGAGAGGGAGAGAGAGATCATACCATCACAACACTTTAGGTATTCTGAGGGAAAAGAAAAGTTAAAAACATTAAATTTCAATAGAAATATAGAGAAAAAATGAGACAAAACAAAATTTGACTTAGCAATGTTAGGAATGATAATCAAGAATAAATTACATATAGAATGGATTTAAGACTCCTCACCCAGAGAAAATATTTCAAAAGCATTTTTTTCAGGGATCATGCACAATTATACTATTTAGATTAATAATACTTTGGTATTTTGGTTTGTATGTATGTTTGTTCCTTTTTAAAAAATATATTTTATTGATTTTTTTTTCAGAGAGGAAGGGAGAGGGATAGAGAGTTAGAAACAACAATGAAAGAGAAACATCGATCAGCTGCCTCCTGAACACCCCCAAATGGGGATGTGCCCACAACCAAGGTACATGCCTTTGACCGGAATTGAACCTGGGACCCTTCATCCATAGTCCAACACTTTATCCACTGAGCCAAACTAGTTGGGGCTGTTTGTTCCTTTAAAAAAAAAAAAAAATCCTGTGTGTACTGAAGGATTGATAGAATCAGATCTGTGTTTGAAATGATCAGAACAGTTTCTATGTAGAGAATTAATTAGAAAGTCCTTGAGAGAATGCACACACATTATAGATATAACACAAGTTATATCGAAGTATAATTTGAAAAATAATGGAAGTAGGGCTAAGGTGATTGTGATAGAAATGGAGACAACTAGATGCATTCAAAAAACAATTAAGAGATAAAAATCAATAGAATTTATGAATGAATTTACAGTGGGTAGTCAAAAAAGAGAGTAATCAAGAATAATGTCAAGCTTTGTGCTTATGCAACTAGGTGTGTAAGTGATAATTATGAAGTAGTAAACACTTTTAAATCAGGTTTATGAAAAATAATGTGAGAAACCTCAACAATTTAGTTTGGGACATGTTTTGTTTGATTAGGTTTTAAAAACCCAAGCAGAATAATTAAGTAGTGTTTGAATTATAGAAAAAAAATTGTGCAAAATCTACTTATAGGTGATAAATTATGGAATATATATATATATATATATATATATATATATATATATATATTATATATAATAAATACATGCATACAGATGGGGTGCACACGGGAAGGGAAGAGAGTTTTTAGGAATAAGCTGGTATTTGAAAAACTATTGAAGTCATAGAATAAAGGGTTTAAAAATGTCAACAGTTCTGAACGTTTCTAGGAGATCCAAGTATGATATTGGCTGAAAATAATTCTTTCCATTTTATATTATAAAGTTGCTGTTAGTTCTTTGTGAAGTGATGATGATGAAAACCAGATGAGAGTGTTACAAAGAAATTAAAGTATACGCTTTATATACTTTAAAATATATAAAAACTATATAAAATGTTTTTAAAAATCTCTATTTGCAAACTGAGAAGACAATGAATTTCAGAAGAAATTCTACTGGAGTGGATAAAAATAAACAACATTTCTAGTAAGTAACATTTAGATTAACCCTTATGGAAAGAGAAGAAATCAGCAAAAGAAAGAGCATGACAAATAAGAGATAAAGGAAGTGCAAAATCTCTAGGGGAAAAGGAAACCAATGAGGCTGTATCACTGTTATCAAAAAAGATAATTTGCACCTCTAATATTTAAAAAGATGCACAGGACTAAGGCCACTCAAAACTTTAGAGACAATTTGATGGGCTTTTTTAAAACATTTAAAAATGAAAACTATTAAGTTTATTTCTAAAAATAGTCCAAGCAAGAAAGAGACATGACTTGATATGCATTTAAAAAAGACAGGAGGTACATTTGTGGGTTAAGATGAAAACCAGATTGTAACAGATTGAAATATGGAAAACTTACCTTTCCAGCAATATGGCACACTTGATTTAGAAGGGAAAATCTTCCTGCTTCTTCAGGTAAATAGAAGGAAGATTGGGATCTTTATTTGCCACAAGGACATCCATAACAATCTCTGTCTGAAGAGCACAGAAAACAGTAATAAAATTCAACTTAGTGGAAGTTTGAGTCAGAGTATTAATAGGATTGAATTTCATAAGTAAACCTTACTGGGCATTTAGAGAAAAAGCAGAAGAATGATTTGAGTCTCAAAAGAACAGAAATTTTGTTTTTATATTTTAATAAGATGAAAAGTTGTGAAAAATTCTGGAGGCAGTGATAAAAAGCAAAAGGACACTGACTTCTTCACCTAATTCTGTTATACTTAAGGTGTATGAGAATAGACTCCAACCAAGAGAGTACTAAGAGATGGAAATATGCCCTTAGAGAAGACCCAAATTGAAGCAAGGCTAGAAGATGGAGGAAACTTATTGAATAGAGTTTGAGAGTATAATGGAAATTGCCAACTACTAAGTGTTGCAAAATGCTGAGAGAGAGAAAGAGAGAGAGAAGAGGAGAGGAGAGGGGAGGGGCGGGGCGGGGCGGGGTGAGAGAATTAGGGGAATTTGTTCATTTGAGTGGATAAACTGTAAGAAGGGACTAGGGACTTTGGGAGAAAAATGGCAAGGAAGGATAGACCTATATGCCTTTGTCTATGCTCCTCCCTATTCATCCCTATTTCTTAATGCTCTCTATCTTCCCTCTTTAGAATATTTATCATAATTTAATCAGAATTTTTTATGTTCCTATACTCAAGGCAATTATTTTATTCACATTTCTCTCTCAATCTCTAATAGACAGTAAACTCATTGAAAATAGGGATTGGTTATTATTAGCTTTTATTTTTCCAGCATATACAGAATGTCTGTGGCTTATTGGGTGTTAACACATTTTAAAAATGAATGATCCCTTGACTAAGTAGATTTGTTATATAGGATCTATAGTTCCAAGAGTCACAAGTATAAGCTGAAGGCATTGTTTCAATGCCCTCCTCACTAAAGTGGAAGGGCTTGTCCAGAATGACCTCTATGGTTTTGTGCCACTGAAGATTTTATGAGCTCTAAATAACTAATCCTTTCATTTGTTCAAATGTCTCACCAGTGGCTCCCTTTCCATTTTCTCTGCTAAGATACTAAGCTAGCTGAGAATTTTTTTACACTGACCTCTATTTTGGGAGCCTTCTATGTCAAGTACCTTATCACTTACTTTTCTTTGAAACTTTCTGAAATGTAAAGTTAACTTTTATATCAACTATCTTGAAGGAGAAATCTAGCTCAAAATAACACTTAGATGCTATGTTTCTTATAATTCAGTCCTTTATTTAATTTTAGGTTTTAAGTTGTTTGAGTCAGTCCTGAAATGACTTAATACTGCTGTCATTTATAAGCTGTAATGCATTACAGAATCCTAAAATAAATACTATTTATGATAAATTATGTGTCTAGGAAATAGAGTCAAGAAAATTCCAACACAAATATTCACAAAACACTTTGTAAAATTAGTTAAATAGTTTATTTAGGGTACTTATATGCAACGATTACATATATATTACAGGAATATATACAAAGGGTTACTTTAAGCATATTCTCCAGGAGATAAAATGTGGAGAGTTGATATAAACAATCTTCTTCCTGTTTAACAAAGTTTTCTCTCTTTTGGCTTAGCGGTTTTTGTGTGTGTGCAGTCTCTGAATAATATTCATCTTGATCCCTGAAAATATGAACCCCAGTCACCAGAAATAATATTTAATTACATTTGAAATATTTGCTTCACACATTTGATATGAAGTTTGGATCCTATAAAATACTACTTTGAGAAGTGTTTATCACAGGTAGATGGCCAAGTACTCTGTCACCAAAATGGAATTACTAATGGAAATTGGGATAAAAATGGCTTTAAGAACATGAAATAGCAAACCAAAGGAAATTATAGATTTAACTCAAGTTCATATGGTCTGATTAAGTGACTGCTGTTCAGACAGATTCAGTACTCATCCACAAGGGTCTATGAGATCAAAGCCTATCGCCCATGTCAGCCATCAGTTAGCTGAAAAGAGTTTCTTTAAGACTTGAATTTCCCATCCCTATCTCTTAATTTGCTCTGTGATACACTGTATGAGATTAATGATAGCAGTGATCTTATATAATAGTTGCCAAGTGGCTTAGAACAGAGAAAGGATTCTTGGAGTATTATTGTTCAGAACCCCTGGGGTAAGTAGATGTTTCTTGAATCTGGAAAGTATGAGAGCTTCTGGAATGGAGTATTTCCTGTGTCAAAAGTCTCTCTTCTGTAAACATATTAATTTATTCACTTAATGCTGAAAGGAGGGAACAAATGAATAATGTGGCCATAAGTAATTCCCTTTAGTATCTTAAGTATTCTTCCATTCTTCCATTTTGTCCATGTTCTCTGATTCTCTCCTTTGCTGTACCTAATAGTCATTGCTCACTACTACTCTTCTTTTTGTATTTGTCATTTACAGATATGACAACAGAAATAAGGAGGGGTCACATAAATGCTTAAGTAGAGATATTTTTATTTGTCATTAAGTCAATAAGCATTATTTACAGAACATGATTCTATTGGCAACATGAAGAAAAGCAGTTTTGGAAACATTAAAGGGATTAATTACATTGACATGTTTGAAAGAATAAAACTGATTTAAAACTGCCTTGATTACAATGAAAATTAATATAAAATCATCAGCATAAATAATATAAAAACAAACCAGAGTAAATAAATATAAAATATTAAAGGACTGACTATTTTTGTAGTCAAAGTTGAAATCTTTCTTGAGAAAGTTTTAAACATGAAATTTAAGAAGAAATAAGACATGGGATGACACATTCCAATTCCAATCCATGGGCAAGTTTTTAATGACCAATAAGCAGCTGAAACAAGTAAATCCCATGTCATGATATAGATAATAGAAAGTGCAAAAGCTAGGAGATGTAAATTCAGCTGCTTTCTTATGGACTCTTATGGTAGGTGGCCTTTGGTTTGCCACACCAAAATTTCAGTCATCATTTCTGAGCTCTTCTCACTAAATATTAGGGCTGTTATAAAAATTGTCAAAAAGTTAATGGCTTAAAAAGCAGAAATTGGACATGTACACATAAGGAACTATTTGACATTGAAATTGGGTCTCAAAAGAACTGGTGGCCCAGAATGAAACTCACTACAGACTGATTCATATGCCTTTCAGCATAACGATTATTGCTTGTCTCACTTTTGATTCTTATATTTCCAGTAGGACATGATCTCACTCATCTAGGGGAAATGGTGAACAACATAGACTGATGAACAAGAACAGACCCAGAAATAAGGAGCCATGGGTCAGACTGTTGGACCTCAAAGGGAGGGTGGAGATAAAAAGGAGATATCAACCAAAGGACTTTTGTGCACACATATGAACCTAACCACTGGTAAAGGACAATAGGGAAGTGGGAACATGAGTGGGGAGGGGTGGGGGATTGGAATGGGAGGTTGAAGCCAAATATGTAATATCTTAATCAATAAAGAAATTAAAAATGAATAAATAAATAAATAATGAAACAAACAAACAATAAAGCAGAAGTTGATTTTCTCACAGTGTTGGAGGCCAGAAATATGAAACAAGGTGATACCAGGGCCATTGTGCCTCCAAAGGATTTGGAGGAGAATCTGCTCCACTCCTCTTTGAGCTCCTGGTGGCTGTAGACATTCTTTGACCTTTGGCCACATCACTCCAATCTTGGACATTATGGTTACCTTTCACCTTCTTTTTTTACATTTAATTTTATTGTTTTTTTTTATTATTATTGATTTTTTTACAGAGAGGAAGGGAGAGAGATAGAGAGCTAGAAACGTCGATGAGAGAGAAACATTGACCAGCTGCCTCTTGCACACCCCCCACTGGAGACGTGCCCGCAACCAATGTACATGCCCCTGACCGGAATCGAACCCGGGACCCTTCAGTCCGTAGACCGACACTCTACCACTGAGCCAAACCGGTTTCGGCTAATTTTATTGTTTAAAGTACTACAAATAGTAGTACATATGTCTCCTTCCCCCCCCCCCCCCATTGACCTTCTTCCGGCCTCCCCTACCCCTGGGCACATGCCCTCACCCTCCACTCCCAGGTCTTGTGTCCATTGGCTATACTTATATGCATGCATACAAGTCCTTCCGTTGATCTCTTACCCCCTTCCCCCCCCACAAAAAAAAAAAAAAATTCCCATCACCTTCTTTCCTATCTCTCTCTTATAAGATATATGTAATTTCATTTAAGATCCATCTTGACCTAGCCAGTTTGGCTCAGTGGATAGAGCATCAGCCTTCAGACCAAAGGGTTCTGGATTCGATTTTGATTAAGGGCATGTGCTTTGGTTGCAGGATCCTCCCCTGGTCAGGATGTGTGTAGGAGGCAACCAATGGATGTGTTTCTCTGACATCCATATTTCTCTCTGTCTGTCTGTCCTCTCTTTTCCATTCTCTCTCTCTTTCAAAAATAAAAAAAAGTAATGTAAAAATATCCCCAGGGGAGGATTAAAAAAAAATACAAAAAGAAAGATTCATCTGCATAATCCAGGCTCTTTTTCTTTAGAGCTTAATTTAATTATAACGTTTGTTATTGAAGATAATTTTCACAGTTCTTGGAATTAGGATTTTGACATATCTTTGTTTATTTGAGAGCTACATTTAGCCCACTACAATAGGCACAACAAATTCTATCTTTAACATAGCCTAACTTTATTATATGTCTTGCATGAGAAGAAGGGCAATAAGAAGGTGAAAATGGTAAATAATTTGTTATATACTACTAGAGGCCTGGTGCATGCATTCATGTGCTGATTGGTTCCCTTGGCCTGGCCTGTGCCCTCTCATAATCCAGGACTTCTCGGGGGATATTGGAGAGCTGGTTTCAACCCAATCCCTGCAGTCCAGTATGCATATAAGATCTTTGGTTAATCTCTTCCTGCCCTCCTCGTCTCTTTCTTCTGAGATTCATCAGTCTGTTCCATGTTTCCATGCCTGTGATTTCCACTCCTGCACTAAACATCTGCTCCCTGGTGGTCAGTGCATATCATAGCTACTGGCCAGTCACTTAAATATATATATATATATATATATATATATATATATATATATATATATATATATATATATATAAATTTCTTCAGTATTCAAGTATTTCTTGAATATTTAGAAAGGTGGCAGGTTTCATATTTCTAGTCCTACCAATCTCTGACTTGATTGCTCTATCTTCTGGCCCTATATTTCAAAAATTAAAACAAAAACCACTTGTGATCTCTTTTCTAGGAAAGGCAGGACTTATCCTATAAATTACTCTACCTTGGACTTACAAAATTCACTCCTTTTTAAAAAAAAAAAAAAGAAAAGAAAAGAAAAGAAAAAAGATAGATATGCTGCTCATAGGAAATGATGACTTCATGTCACGTCTCAGTTTTCTTTTGCAAAGGATTCACAAGCCACCATTTTGCCCTGGGGAGAAATGTTGCCATTTTCGCAGCAAAGTGTTTTTTGTACAGCGAAATGACAGTTTTCTTCAACAGTAAAACTGAATTAACTTCTGAGGGGAAAAATGCAGTAAAAGTGTCAAAGTCATAAAATATATCATGTTTGGAACATCTGCACATGTTTTTGACTGACCTGACCGAAAAAGCAAATGTCCTCAAGGTACTAGTGAATTAGGGACTTGGTGGTTGAAGGACAGGTGGGGGTGAATATGGGAGAATGTGGGTCTGTCTCTAGGTTACAGGAATAGAGTTGAAGGCATGGGGCTAATTCTGAATGATAGTATGAGGAGACTTTTAATTTGTGCTATATTATATTGAACAGTCTGAAAGATCTATGCACATCTAGAATCAAAATAATACAAGTCTAAACTAGAAAGCCTGATATGTCTCCTCCCTCCGTCCCTCCCTCCCTCCCTCCCTCCCTCCCTCCCTCCCTCCCTTCCTTCCTTCCTCTCTCCCTCCCTTCCTTCCTTCCTTCCCTCCCATCCTTTCTCCCTCCCTCCCTCCCTCCCTCCAAAATGCTTTTCTGTTGGTATATCCTGTGAACATAAGTGATATATTTCAGAACAATTGCTTCAATTCATTGTGTCTTAGCCACCTTGTTCTAGTTTGCTCACTTTTTATTTTTTTATTAAATATTTTTATTTATTTCGTAGAGAAAGAGAGAGGGAGAGAGAGATAGAAACATCAATGATAAAAGATAATCATTGATTGGCTGCCTCTTGCACACCCCACACTGGGGATTAAGCTTGCAACCCAGGCATGTGCCCTGACTAGGAATTCAACTGTGACCTCCTGATTCATAGGTTGACACTCAACTACTGAGCTACACTGGTTGGACTCACCTCTTTATTAATTAAATGCACACTAAACATTCTTTTAGAGAAATAGCTTGACTTACAGAAAACAATAGTCATAGCCCTTAAGTGTATTCAGATGAAACAATACAACCCATAAGAGAAAGGCATTATAACTCTATATTCTGTTAGAATGTTTCAAAATGAGGACCCCTCCTAATTTAAAAAAAAAAAAAAAAAAAAAAAGCTAATCCATCATTTTTTTCTCCTGACCAATGGAAAAAAATCAGAGAAATCTTACATTCTGTCCTGTATGGCACAAGTGAAGAGGATAATTATATACTATTAATAACAATAATAGGTGCAAAACTGTATGCAATTATTTATTTATTTATTTATTTATTTATTTATTTATTTTAAAGATATATTTTATTGATTTTTTACAGAGAGGAAGAGAGAGGGATAGAGAGTTAGAAACATCGATGAGAGAGAATCATCGATCAGCTGCCTCTTGCACACCCCCTACTGGGGATGTGCCCGCAACCAAGGTACATGCCCTTGACCGGAATCGAACCCGGGACCTTTCAGTCCGCAGTCCAACGCTCTATCCACTGAGCCAAACCGGTTTCGGCATGCAATTATTTATTTTTACTAGAAGCCCAGTGCAAGGAATTTGTATATGGGTGGGGTCCCTAGGCCTGGACAGCATCAGAGCCTATTGGGGCTGTCTCACCCAGTCCCGATTGGGGCCAGGTGGCTGGAGCCTCTGGACCTGCTGGCCACTGGATTGGGCCTGCAGGACAGGGCCTACTGGATTGTGGGAGGGATGGAGGAATGGACCGCAGGAGGTTTGCCAGCTGAGGGAGAGGGACCAGGGGAGATTGGCTGGCCATGCGAAGTTGGCTGTGGGAGCACACTGACCACCAGGGGGTAGCTCCTGTGTTAAGCATCTGCCCCCTGGTGGTCAGTGAGCATCATAGTGACTGGTTGAGCTGTGGTTCTGGTCCTTCAGTCCTAATGGTCACTTGTTTCAGCTGTTTATTAATATATATATGTAATTGTTTCATATTCCTTTCTAAAAAAAATTGTCATCACAATACTAATTGAAGCAAATAGGGGAGATAATTATAGTTGGGTCCGTCATGATCTCCACATATTAGTTTCTGGTATAAAATATTTGGCTCACTGCAAACTAGGCAGATATCTGTGTGAATGAATGTGATTTCATATAGTAAGATAGGAAGCATTTCAGGAAACCCAGATTTTGGCTCACTTACTAGTATGTACTGTTTGACTCTATCCCTGGACCTCAGTTTGCCTATTTGAATAATAAAGAGAAGTTAGTGAGATTCTTTTCAGCTCAGACAAGCTCAAATTCTAGCAACCCTTCTCAGCAAGACTGTTGCTTTCCCCCTGGGCAAGGAAAAATCTTATCTAGAGCCTTTAAATTTCTCTTACTCTGCCTTATGAGAGCAGACTTTGCTTTTGGTGCAATCGTTGCCTGAATATGACCTTAGGATAATAGGACGCTTGTAATAAGAGGACAATTTCAGGGATTGGACTTGTCTTTATTACTTAATTCAGCTGTTCATAAGGCAGCACCCTACGCTCTTATATTTGTTTTTCTTTCTTGCTGACCCTAGGTATCATATCCTTCTACATCTCTCCATAATGTAGCCAATGATAACCAGTCAATTGATCAGATAAATAAATTACCTTTTAACCATAGATTATATCCAAGATATGTCTGAAACAGAACTTGCATATTACCAGAATTCTTCAAAGTTAAGCATATAATTACAGTTTGAAGAAAATTGAAGTCCATATGTTTTGCACATATCCTTGAAAAAAATCAGATGTTTCCTAGTTAATGAAGAGAGGGGTAGGGAGAGCCTTGCCCATAGCGTCAATGTCTGCCCAGACCTCTGCTAAGGCACCTATTCTGGCTGATATTCTTTTGTATAAATCCCAATAAAGGATCTAGGAATATCCTTTATCATCATGGCCCAGGATGCCTTTGGGCTTGTGTATAATTTCAGAATGAATGTAAAGTCAAAGTTAAAATTAATATAGTAAATCAATTCACTGGGTACTATATCTCCTAAGGGATTTACACACACACAAAAAAAATAATAATAACAGAAAGTGAAGTAGAAGATTATTAAAAGAAAAAAATCCTATTTTAAAAAGAATTAAGTATTTGTCTTTTCTGACCACCCATTTGTTCCAATATTCATACTGCTTTCTTCTGTTCATCTCCATTTTCCATATTCTCTTAGATGAAAAAATAGCAAAGATATTTTTAAAAAATCAAAGTTATAAGATTGTATTTTAAAAATTAATACTGCAGGAGGCAAACAAGAAACACTTGTATGCTCTTGGCTACAGTAGCATGTGTAGCCCACAACTCAACTTTCATTTTTATCATAGTTTGTCCAACTCTCCAATTTTTGACTTGTCTGGGTAGGTAATAATAAAGGGTTTGGATTCAATTTCAAGTATTTCTCAAACCATGATGGCACTTTGAGAAAAAATGGCAAAAGCAAAACTATTGACCATATGTTAATCTAAGTCTTTTATTCCCTCTGACCCTTTATTTAGGTTAAGGTAACTTAATTTCAGCAAGCATTCAGATTTACCCATACCGATTAATCTGTGATTCCCAACGAACCTTGTCATTCTTGAATGATATTAGGTTAAATATCAGCGACATCACATGTTTTCTGAAATGTGCTGGTTATCTTTGGTGTGCAGTACCCATTAAGAGCTCCTGCCC
Source organism: Pipistrellus hanaki (assembly GCF_964339955.1). Lineage (NCBI taxonomy): Eukaryota > Metazoa > Chordata > Mammalia > Chiroptera > Vespertilionidae > Pipistrellus > Pipistrellus hanaki. The sequence continues at coordinate 145,401,472 of NC_140504.1, read as the reverse complement.
TCTCTTCCCTGTCCAGCTCGGTGCTCCAGCACACTTCACAAAGCAAAGGGCATGCACTTCCTGCTCTCTTATTCCAGATGGGATGAGACAATGAAAAGCACAGACAAGAGGTGGAATAATAAAAATAGATTCTTACTTTCCTCTCTGCCTCCAGGCCTCATCAAGATGCTGTAATGCATTTTTAGAGGCACCACTCCTGCTGCAAACATTTTTTTTTTTTTTTTTTTAATGGGGCTCCAATCTTTACTGAACATCAGAGCCACCTCTTTCCCTTTTGCCCAAAAGGCCCTGCAATGCCAACAGCTTGCGAGTGATCTTAGGTCAGTTCCTTGGAAAATGAACTTTGAGAGGCATGTTTTTGGGGAGAAGCACTCAGGAGAAACACCTGCGGAGATGAAAGGCAGCAAGATGGGACAGGGAGAAAAGTTGTCCTCTCAAGGGCCACAGGCTGGGCCTTGGCATTTTCTGACGACCTGTTGATGGATGTGGGCTGCCCAGAGGAGGGGCATTACCTCGGAAGAGGTAGCCCTCTTTGGCAGAGGACAATTTTTGTGAACCCTCAGCCCAACACTCCTAGTAGCTGGGGAAGGAGAGGATTATCACTAAGGAGAGAGCAGAGCACACCACAGCATCCACTGCACTAATGTCCCGTGCTTCTCCAGCTTTCCTTGGTTCTTATAACCTTGCCCAAACCTGTGTAAATAATCCCCTCATTATGCTCCCTTTGGCTAAGCCTTTTGAGGAAGCATCTGTTTTGGTCCAGATTCCTGGCTGATAAATTACTGGGAGAGATGAAGTAGCTAATGTCTTACTTCTACTTCCTTCAGGGTCTCTGATTTATAGCAAATTGTGATTTCTTTAAAAACTTCTTAGGCAGTTCTTGATATTTCCATTTTCAAATCCTAGTTCTACCACTTGCCTCCCACTTACTACAAGATACTGGTAGGTTATTTAAAATATCCGTCCTTTGGCTTCTCTCTGGGTAAAATACAGAAATGATGGCACCTATCTCAAAGGATCTCCATGGGGATTACACATAACAATCAACTGATTAGTCCTGCACCTGACCAATAGAAAGGAACTAGAAAAGATAATGTTTACTATTTTTAATCCAATCTCTAGAGAGCTGTTTTACTTGACCTTTTAACAGTTACAGTCTTGGTTTTACTAATATGCCTAATTGAACTTTAATTGTTTAAGTCCTTCAAAAATTCATTGCTTCACTGTTTTAGTGCAGTTTATTTATAGCCACTGCCTCATTAATTTAAATAAATGCTCAATTTCCCTCATAGTTAAAGATTATGAAAGGACAAAGTTTTCAGAAATTTAGTTATTTATAGGTAATTTTAAATATTTTATTTCTATTCTATCAATTTTATATGGGAGCTGCTGAACATGTGAATATATCCTCAAGGGCTTAAAATCATGAATATGTTTTGTTTGTTGTATGGGGATAACTGATGTTTTTATTGCTATTTTTTACCTAATTGTATTAGATTTTGACTTAATATGTTCTTATTGTTGTTATTGTTTCACATTAATAAGCCATTTCTTTAATACTTTACCAACCAAAAGTGAACAGGGTAGCTTATTGGCACTAGTGTCTAAGTTCATATTTAACACATTTGATTTGGCTTTTTGATATATGCATTTGAAACAAACTTAGCAAAAGTAATTTCACTTGTCTTTACCCATGTTTTCTGCTTTTGGCAATAAAATGAACATTTTCCTCCTTATTTTAGCAAATGTAAATATATATATATATATATATATATATATATATATATATATATATATATATATTTTTTTTTTTTTTTTTCATGTATCTAGAAATTTGGACCAAAAAAAGAACATAATTTTTGGTTAAAAAAATCAAATGAATCTATTCATGATTGTCAATTACCATTAAGTAGACTTGAACCTCTCAAAGGTGGAAACGTTTTTTGAAGATGTTATTTGTGCTTTTATTATTACTCTGTCTTTACTACTTATTTAAAAAAATGTGAATTGGAGGTTGATAATTTACTATATTGGTTTGACTATTGGCATATGAAAAAAAAATTCATGATTTTCCTCTGGCTTACAATCAAATTTCTAAAGAGAAGAAGAAATATTTTTCATGAATGCATGCAATAGCTCTCATGAAGCTTAATGGTGACAAAGACTATTATCTTTAGACACTGGAACAATTATACAAATACATTAATATGAGAATGGATTGTTGCTCTATTACAAACAACTATGTGAAGGCAGGTGATACATAACATTTAAATAACTTAAAGACTTTAAAGTAAGTCATAGGCATTCATAAGTAATGTCAAATATATATGCAGATTAAAGACCATAAATGATTACATCAACAAAGCAGTAGAGAAAACTTTGGGTGATAAAAATTAAGCTCTAACTTTATTTATGACTTTCTGTAACTATGGAGGTACAGATTTTATTTTCATCACATATATACCTTATGAATTATTTATTATTCTAATAAAATAACTTAATTTTACAATTAAAAAATCAAAGACAATTTCATAGGATTAAGATGTTGCTCTTTAGATTGCATTTGGTTTTCATGAGCACTCTGATTTTGAATTGAATATTAGCTAGCCAACCAAGGCCTGAAAAATACTGAAATATATTTAGTTCATTATTTAATGTACAGTTTAATGTACCTTTAATGTATTCACATTTTTGTTTCTGTTTAGGTATACATATGGATAAGAACTTTTAACTGAGAGACTGATAAGTGTGGAAATGTGAAACAATTTTTAAAATTTCAGTTGACTTACACCTATTGAGATATACACACACAATTTTTTAATCTAAGTAAAAGAACAGCTAAGGATCTCCATGTCATTCTGTTGTTTCAGATAATAAAAAATTCAGATAGCCTCCTGAGAAGTATCCCATAGTGTGCCTAGAATTATATGACAATATTATTGCTGATAATCCAGATTTATATGGAATTCATCTCTATTATCTTGTTTTACTCTATATGCCAATTGAAAAAAATCTACTTTTGGTTATCTATTTTTTCAGGTACAGGATATAAAATGACAATGTAAAACCTGCACTATTTTTATTAGTTATCCATTGGCACCTGTTCAAATGGAATAATGCATATGTGTTTGAAAATAGGAAGTCATAAAATCATGAATGTATTTTGTATATTTTCAGTATTATAAATATCTTAATGTTGATAAAAAAACAAACAAACAAAAAAAAAAAACAGTAGGTACAAGGGCTGTGTCCTTGAGTTCAACCTGACCTGACTTGAAGCCATTGATCTAGGCTATTAACGAGTAAAGGGGGTATGGGAAGTTAACAATAGAACTCAATTATTGAAATCTATTGAATAGAACAAATAGTAGGAGAAGGGGATCAGTGGCACTTTTTATAGGAAACTTGGCATCAATGTAGGTACTATCTACAGTATAAATGTCCTTCTTAATACATGAAGTTTCTGTTTGTTATATTTCTTATGAACTCTTACTAGATTTTTAGGAGATGTTTGTAACATTATTGCTGGTAAATTCACCATCAAAAGCCATGTTGATGTTTATATCTTCATTTTGACCAAATGATAATAGCTTCTTTAATTACTAGAGGCCTGTTGCATGAAATTCATGGATGGCAAAGCTTGCTGAAGTTGTAGGATCTACATATTTATGAAAATCAAATAAAAGGTGCCAGAAACTGATCATTGTCAACAACCTTCATTGCTCTGAAAGGTCAGAGCTAGTTCGCTCACTATTTAGTTGAAACATTATTTGTTAGTTGGTTGCTCTGAAAGGTCAGAGCTAGTTTGCTCACTGCTTAGTTGAAACATTGTTAGCTGAAGCAGTCTCCACCTGTTGTCTTATGTAAATTTCTGTTACTGGAGTTCCCAGGCTATGGGTGTATCCCATGGTCTCAATAAAAGGGATAGCAAGGCCAGAGGAGTGGGTAGTCCTCCCCCTAGTGGTGGGCTCCCGCCTGACCCCCAATATCACCAAATTAATACTTTTCTAGTCTCTTCATTTGTGTGCGGCCTTCTCTAGAACCTGGACCCTGAACTGGGACCCTGAACCACGTGGGATGTGGAAAGTTATTCCCACAAAAAGGTGCAGCATGAAAATGAGAAATCTGCCCATCCTAGTTCTACTCACAAAGAGAGTATTATTATTTTTAAAATATATTTGTATTGATTTCAGAGAGGAAGGGAGAGTAAGAGGGAGATAAAAAAACATCAATGATGAGAGCTAATCATTGATTGCATTCCTCTTGCATATCCCTACCTGGGGATTCAGCCTACAACCCAGGCATGTGCCCTCACCAGAAATCAAACTGTGACCTTCTGATTCATGGGTTGACACTCAAACATTAAGGTACACCAGCCAAACAAAGGAGTATTATTTTTAAGTTCTTCTAATTCAAAAGTCCTGTTTATTTATGGAGGCCTGACATTTATTTTGTGATTGTTTTCACCCTGTTTTGTTAATCTGTTAATTCCATTTTTAGTTTCCATTTTAACTTCCATGTACACTTTTTTTTTTACCACTAAAAATAGTAACATATAACTTTATTCACTATTTTTTTAAATTCACAAATAATTTTTCTTTCTTTTTTTCTACACACACACACACACACACACACACACACACACAATTCTAAGGGTCTGGGACTCTGCATTATTTAATAAAATAGCTACAGTTTCTGGCAGTAAAACTACTTGTCATCTCAAAGAACAAAAGAGAAGTCACCTTAGTGTGAACAGAACTCAGAAGTAGTACAAAACATTGTGTGTGAGTGTGATGTGGGAGAGCATGGCTATGCCCAATCCCTCTTAAATCTCTGCTACAATGAGAATGGCCATTAATCTTTTGTGTCCTCCTGTCCCTATTGTTTCTCTATGAGAGGGCAGGGCAGGGCGGGGCTAACTCCTGACTCCATTTTGTACTGTGGGGCCTGGCAGAGCTATCCTCCATTTTGTAACTGGACCCTAGCCCTCACCCAACCAATCAGGGTCAGCCAAAGCAGTGACATCACCACAGCTATAAAAACCCTTGATCTGCCAGAGCCCATGCTAGCATGGAACAGGCTTTCTGCTATTGCATCGGATTCGGCTCCCTGGTGATCCTTGGGGATCATGAAATCTGGGTGTAACATCTATCCTTTAGGGCAGTGGTAATCTTTGGAGACACAAATTTAAGTTTTCACAGAGCAGCAAAGTACTTTGTACAGATCTTATAGGCAGGTGGTCAGATCTTATAGGTGTACAGATCTTATAGGCAGGTTTAGTCTTTACTGTGCACAAAATAATTTTCTAGAAGCTCATGAATACTAAAAAATCCTGAATTTATAGTTCTTACCCTGGAAGACATTACCATCTAAATTATGCTTTAGAAAAAAGTCTCATTTTAAAAAGAATAAAAAGTTAGAAAACTTTGTTTTTCTACAAGTTGTATAACTATTGAATAGTTTGCAAGAACTTAGGCTTCATTACATCAGAAATCAGGAATTAATGAGAGAATCTACTTAAAAACAAAGAACTATTAAGAAGAAAGAGACTATGTCATTAAAAAGATCTTTTATTTCATGTCGTTGTTAATTTGGGATTCCATAAATTGATAATGACAACAGTAGTGTTAAGCTCTTTTGGAAATGACTGTTAAACTTTCAGAGTGTGATGAAAAAAGGAGCATATTGATCCCTTGTATTTCTAGTTCAGTAGAGTTTGAATTGTTAGTAATGCTATTGTGTTATAGTAAGTGTAGTTGAAGCATAGGAGGCAGAGATGTTCTAGTCTTTTAAAATAACCTATAGCTCCCGCCAAAACCGGTTTGGCTCAGTGGTAGAGCGTTGGTCTGTGGACTGAAAGGTTCCAGGTTCGATTCCGGTCAAGGGCATGTGCAGCTGGTCGATGTTTTTCTCTCTCATCAACGTTTCTAGCTCTCTCTCTCCCTTCCTCTCTATAAAAAAATCAATAAAATATATATTTAAAAAATAACCTATTGCTCTTACTAGGTTTTTCTAAATTGAAAACAACATGGTTACCACTGCATATTTGCTACTGAGAATTATGGGAAGGACAGAGGATGCCTGTAGAGTGGTAGGATCAGGGATCTGGGTTAGAGAGACACCCGACTAAAAGGATGAGAGGGTCAGGAGGAAACTGCGCTGCATCAAGTTCGCATCCCTTGGGGACACGCATAACACTCTACTGGGGAAGTGGATCCCTAGGGCTACTGGCAGCCAGGGAGTCTAGGTCTGAGCCCATAGCTATGGGAGGCTGCACTCAGGCAGACTGAAGTTCTGCACTGTCCACATAGTACTTTCTATAAATAAGTAAATAAATGGATATATAGATAGATAAAATAAGCAAGAAGCATCTAGTATAGCCTGGTGCCTTAGCTGAAACTCTAATTGGTTTAAATTTGTTTGTGAATTCATATTACCCTGTTTCCTCGAAAATAAGACAGTGTCTTATATTAATTTTTGCTCCCAAAGATGCGCTAGGTCTTATTTTCAGGGGATGTCTTATTTTTCCATGAAGAAGAATATGGTACACATTTATTGTTAAATGAAAATAAAGGAAATTTATTACCTGTATATGGTAAGGTAGTATGGTAGTTGTCAACACAGACCAGACAAACTGTGAATCCTACAGTATCAAGAATTACTCATTTATTCAATGACAATCATGTCATCATCTCCTGGAACATCATCATAACAATCCAATTCCTGAATTTCCTGGTGAATTTCTTGTGACTCCATTTCTTTCAGAATCAGTGGACCAAATCTCTCATGTTTAGCCTGGGAGGGGCTTATTTTCGGGGGGATGCCTTATATTTCACTCAGATGGAAACCTGTAAGTAGGTCTTATTTTCCGAGGATGTCTTATTTTCCGGGAAACACGGTATGATTGCTTAGTTTAACTAGAGCAGGGGTGGGGAATAAGACCTGGGGGCCATATAAGACTCCCCAAATCATTTTGTTTGGCCCTACCAAAGCATTGGGAAGTGAGTTAATTAAATGTTTGACAAAATACAGCAGGCTGATTTAAAAATATATATATATATTTTATTGATTTTTTACAGAGAGGAAGGGAGAAGGATAGAGAGCTAGAAATATCAATGAGAGAGAAACATCGATCAGCTGCCTCTAGCACACCCCCTACCAGAGATGTGCCCGCAACCAATGTACATGCCCTTGACCAGAATCGAACCTGGGACCTTTTAGCCCACAGACCGATGCTCTATCCACTGAGCCAAACCAGTTCTGGCAAGCAGGCTGATTTTAAATTGATAATTTTCTATGGCCCATGAATAATGTTATAAATATCCAATGGTCCTTGATAGTAAGAAGGTTCCCCATCCCTGAACTACTAGAGGATGTAATTATTCAAGATGTATTAAAAACCTGGCTTCATGGGCATGTGACCTGTGCAACCAATCAAGGCCTCATAATCAGTTGGTTACATGCCTAGCTCAGTGCTTGGCTATTGCCTTCTTGAAATTCTTGATAGCTTTATATTTGAACTTGCACTATGTAAATAAAACCCAAAGGGACAAGAGCCTTATGCAATTCAGGTGTCCACTGTTCCTAATCCTCCCCATAGCTTACAGAATTCACGATGCCCCCAAAACCCAGAATTCTAGTGAATCCGTGGTGGGTGGAAGTACAGAGGGACTCAGAGCCAGTATAAGTTACATGTATGAGTTAGAAAGAGGAACACTGACAGCCTTTGAGAGGCCACACTTTCCAATCAAACTAGAAGAACTAACTCTGAACACAGAAAGAAGGCAATAGTTGTCTGAGAAATACAAGTGTCAATAAGCCTTGTAATATTCTTTCTTGCTCATGTTACTTCATCTCTGAGCTAACCACTTGCACTGAAAATTAAGCCATGGAAAGAAAGGGAATAATAGGGCAACCACAGTTCTTTTTTGCTTTTTCCCCTGCCCTATCTTACTCAGTATACAACAGGTAGGGCGTTCTGGTAAAAGGCACACCTACCTACATATAAAATAAAAAGTTGGTTAATTACATGTAGTATTTCTACCTTCCTGGAAATAAAGAAATATATGTTTATGCACAAACTATGAAATGAGAACTATGAAATTTTCATTATTCTGCCGCAAGTCAAATGTTTTTTAGCTTGCATTTTTTAAACTGGCAGTGTATGATATAATGATGAATGGCATGATTCAAGGTAATAATTTAAAATGTTTACTTATAATCTCATTAAATAACAAATAAAATCAGCATGGAAAATTGAGAAAAAAAATATGCAAGAAGAGAAAACTATATATTTCTGAACTGCTAACAGCACATTTGCAACTTTTGGATCAGAGACTTTACATTTTCATTTAAGAATGAGCCCCACAATTTATATAGCTGGCTCTATGAAGCAGCTACTAAAAAACCTTTAATAAACAAAAACATTTAAAAATTATATGGATTTGCAAAAATGATTAATATTCCCTTTCACATATACATCATCTTGAGATTTTTTTTCCTTATACATGTACAAGTTTATTTTCTCTTACTTTTATTTCTCATATTCCTTCTTTTTAACAGAATTACACATTACAAAAATATTATTCTTTCCACCTTGAGTGTCCCTTCTCCAAATATTTGAATGGTTTGCTTCCCTACTTCTTCCAGATAGCCATTCGAATACCCCTTTCAGAAAGGCTTTGCTAGGCCAGCTCCCTGCCACACCATAGCCATGACATTTATCCATCCTAATACTCATCTGCTGTACTACTTAATTTTGCTTAGTTATTAGTTTATTGTTTGTTACTCTGTTTTAGTTTATTCAGGCTGCTATACCAGAATACTGTAGATTAGATAGCTTATAAAGAACAGACATTTATTTCTCACAGTTTGGAGGCTGGGAAGTACAGATCAAGGTGCGTGCAGATTAGGTGTTGGTGAGAAACAGCTTCTTGGTTTGTGGATGGCTCGCTTTCCTGTGGCCTTGCATGGTGAGAAAGGCAGGGGAGCCCACTGGGCTCTCTTTATAAAGGCACTAATTCCCTAATGACTTAAACACCTCCCATAGACACCACCTCCAAATACAATCACATCGGGGATTATTAATTTTTTACATATCAGTTTTTTGGGGAGACACAGACTTGTTCTGCAAGTCTATACATAACATCACTAATATAAAATGCTAGCTCCCTGTAAGCTCTGTGACGGCAGGATTGCCATAATTGGTAATATATTCACAGTTACAGTGAACTGTTACTAGAGAAGTACATGCCACTAAAGTTTATTGGACAAATATGTTAATATTGTATACACTATCATGTAACTTGCATTTTAATAGATAACTAATTTTGAAATTCAATAATATTTTCTAAAAAATTCTGATAAAAAGACAACCTTAAAACATATTTTATATCATTTTATAATATATGTAATATGTACTAATATAGTAAAGTTGATACATAATTCATTATGTATTTATTATATAAATTATATATTTTAGTGAACTTTATATTATTATGCAATATAAATTATTGATATGCATTTGTTGGTATAAGAAGAATGCTTCTTGTGGGAAATGCAATGGTGAATATTTAAAAAATATAAATTTTTATGATTAAAAATTATGGCCTTCTGCCTGGCTGGCATGGCTCAGTGGTTGAACATGGACCTATGAACCATGAGGTCACAGTTAAAATCCTGGTAAGAGCACATGCCTCGGTTGCGGACTTGATCCTCAGTGTGGGTTGTACAGGAGGCAACCAATCAATGATTCTCTCTCATCATTGATGTTTATATATATATCTCTCCTTTTGCCTTCCTCTCTTGTAACAATAAAAGTATATTAAAAAATAATGCCACTCATTTATTTTTTATTTATTTATTTTTTATTATTTAAAGTAGGGGTGTCGAACTCAATCAGAGAAGGGGCCAAAATCTAAAATCCAGCCTAAATCGCGGGCCGAATGGTTTACTGAACAGTCATAAACTGACAATGTCATAAACTGACAGCGGAGTGCAGTTATGACAGCGCTGTGCGGGCCACATTGCAAGGCCTGGAGGGCTGGATTTGGCCCGCGGGCCTTGTGTTTGACACATGTGATTTAAAGTATTACAAATAGTAGTACATATGTCTCCTTTTTTTTTTTTTTTTCCAAGTTACTGATGCCCCTCTTTAAAAACATGAGAAATTCCTGAAAGTAGTGCTGGTGCATTAAATATATTTTAAGAATTTGCATATATATCTTTCAAAGTTAGATTCTAGTTGGGTATACTATATAATAAAAGTCTGATATGCAAATTGACTGAATGGTGGAATGACCAGTTGTTATGATGTTCACTGATCACCAGGGAAAGATGCTCAACACAAGAGCTGCCCCCTGGTGGTCAGTGCACTCCCATAGAGGTAGCGCCACTCAGCCTAAACAGGGGCCTACAGGCTAAGAGCAGCCTGGGTCTGGAGATGTTCCTAGGACCCAGGCTGCTCAGCACCTGCACATGCAAATTAACCACCATCTTTTTTTGGGTTAATTTGCATACTCATCTGATTGGCTGTGGGTGTAGTGAAGGTACGTTCAATTAGCATTTTTCTCTTTTATTAGTGTAGATTATATAGGATTATCTGAATGGATAATTATATGCATATATTGTATATATATGTGTGTATACACACACATATATGAAATCCTCATACACATATACATTTAGAATACATATATGTACATAAATATAAATTTTTCATAATTGTAACCAATCCTGATCTTAAAATCTGTTTTCTACAGTAGACTACAGAATATAAAATTCACATTGAAATTCAAAAGAATAGTTATTTTATTTATATATATATTTGTTTTAATATTTTTGCTTATACTATTAGGTCTATGAAACCATGAATTACAAAACTTATAAAACATACAAATATATAGTAAGCACATAACAAAATGTTTTTGAAATTATTAATAAGGAATCAACAAGAATGGTAAAGCTCCTTTAAGAATCATTTAAAAAACAATTTATATAGTCCTCAGGATTCAAATAAATGAGCTATACTAGAGACACAATTGGTTAACATGCTATAAGCCAATAAAAATATAACATTTAAGGTTGCCTTTTCTTCCATATATAAATAATTTTCCTTCTTAAGAGATAGAAATCTGCAAATTTACATTCAGCTTCTCACACTTTAGGCCCTAACTATTAACGACTAACTGTAAATCAAACAAGAGCATTCTAGAGCAGGGATTAGCTTTTTTTTCTTTTTTCTTTTTTTCTTTTTTTCTTTTGTAAAGGGCCCCACAGTAAATATTTAAGCTTTATTGGAAACATACAATTTTTTTTGCATGTACAATTTTTATTGTTTGGAACACTTTAAAAATGTAAAAACTATTTCCAGTGTGAGGATTACGAAAAGAATGGGTTATGGACTGAATTTGACCCGTGTGCTGATAACCTAAAATAAAAGGCAATGTGAGAGGCAACAGGCATTTATTTGAGATAAAAAAGACTAGCTATTCAGAAAGCACTGATTCAGGCAGAAAGCCAAATAGTGTTCTGATTAGGCTGAAAGAGAAAGGGAAGGGAAATGATTACTTGAATAAAATAAAGGAATTTCTGAGGTGCAATAAGCCAAGTTATTCTCTAGCTATACAATGTGGTACAGATTCTAAAGAAGGTCTTAACTTCCAGTCTGGCCATCAGGATGCCTGCTTTTCTGTTAGCTTTGCAAACAGTTGTTTGAAATCCAGTGTTAGTTAGGCCCAGTCCAAAGGTTATTTTGCCTAGTTCAAACATTCCAAGTCTGAGGAGTAAGACATGTGAGGCAATTCCTTTGAAACTGCTGTCAAAGCTCTATGTAAAGTGGTTCCACTTACGTCACCTTTTCACAGTACCATAGTTTGCCAACCCCTCTTCCAGAGCATTAATAATTCCTGAGTCAACAACTAAGACCACCCTCTTAGACCACTCATCCTATTCCCTTGTTTCCTATATTTTAGATCATTTTTCTTAACAATCTTTGTTATTATAAATAATCTCTAAATATTTGTATTAAAAATCAGTGTCATTTTGTTGTTGTTGGCCTAAACAATTTACATAGGCACAGCAAAAAGGTAATTCACAAGACTAGCCTCATAATATGATTAACAAATCTAGAATCATAAAACATTGAGCAAATATCAAGGAAGAGAATACATTTTAATTTGGAAATTTCATAAGGAATCTAGGACTGCATTTTCAAAGTTCTCTATTATTCTAGATATTTCTTTTTAATCACTGTTGTTGGGTTTTTATTTTGAGTCTCAGGGGCCAGTTACCGCAAAAATCACTTACATATATTCCATTTGTAGTGCTTAAAATCAAAGTTAAATTGTTCTCTCCTCAAGATTCCCCAAAGGCTTGGTTTTCAACCTGAAAGGAAGAAATTTACCTTATTATCTATAAAACCATATAACAATGACTAGACCTGTTTCCTAGGAGGGCTTTGTAGGCAGTAATTCCGTATGTAAAGTACACTGTTGTTTTTTTGTTTTTTTTTTCTTATTAGTGGAATTATCATATGTGATCAAATAAAATTTGACACTACAGTTTTGACTTTGGTTACACAATCAATTTGCTCAATTATATTCCTGTAAACAGGATGACAGTTCTTATTAAATCTGTGAAAATAACGACATTGCCACTAAAAGTAAAGAGACTTAGCAGATTGCTTCTGAATTCTGAAAGTTTAGGGGAAATATGTTATCTAAAGAATGTTTTATTTTACTTTGCAAAAGAGTAATCTTTTGAATTAGGGTTAGAAATGGGTTAAAAATAAGGCTTCTTACCTTATCTATTCATCAAAACTGAATAGTGAACCTGTAGCAATAATACCATCGTATTTTCAATGATAAGCAACTACAATTAGGTTTTCCACAGTGTGCCAGGCATTTATTCTTTAGTTAATTATTATTCCTCAGGATCTTGGGCCAGCAGGCTGCTATCAAGTGTCATATTTTGTCAAGAAAAAAGGGAGAGAAGTGATTTTTTAGATTGATGCCTAACTGCTCCCCTGCCAGCCTGATTGCCCCCAACTGCCCTCCTCTGGTGGCCATCTTGTGGCGGCCATCTTGTGTCCACATGGGGGCAGGATCTTTGACAAGATAGAGAAAGCCATCTTGTATGTTGGAGTGATGGTCAATTTGCATATCACTGCCTTATTAGATAGGATAGAGGCCTGGTGCATGGGTGGGGACTGGCTGATTTGCCCTGAAAGTCCTGGATCAGGGTGGGGGTTCCCTTGGGGTGTGGGGTGTTCTGGGTGAGGGACCTGTGGTGGTTTGCAGGCCGGCCACGCCCCCCTGGTGACCCAAGTGGAGGCCCTGGTATCTGGGGTTTATTTATCTTCTATAATTGAAACTTTGTAGCCTTGAGCAGAGGCCATTGCAGACCAGGAAGTTTGGCTTTCTCCATTGCCAGGGAAATCCAAGCCTCCTGCGTGCTTTGTGGCCAACCACCATCTTGGTTAGGTTAATTTGCATACTTATTCCTGATTGCCTGGTGGGCATGGCTTTTAGGTGTAGCAGAGTGATGGTTAATTTGCATGTTCCTCTTTTATTAATATAGATGATTTCTTAGATAAAATAGTTCTTTTTAAAAAAAATATATTTTATTGATTTTTTACGGAGAGAGGAAGAGAGAGGGATAGAGAGTTAGAAACATGGATGAGAGAGAATCATTGATCAGCTGCCGCTTGCACACCCCCTACTGAGGATGTGCCCACAACCAACATATATGCCCTTGACCGGAATGGAACCTGGGACCTTTCAGTCTGCAGGCCGATGCTCTATCCACTGAGCCAAACCTTTTTAGGCAATAAAATAGTTCTGAGTCAGATAAATTTTAGAGAATTTTGTTTTCTTTGCTTAAGACTAGTATATTCTAATTGTTAGAAGTCATTTTCTTCTTTCCCAGCCATGGAAACCTTATGTTACTTTTTATTAATGTTTGCCTTATCCTATATAATAAAACCCTAATATGCAAATTGACCAAACAGTGGAAAAACTGGTTGTTATGATGCACACTGACCACCAGGGAGCAAATGCTCAAAGCAGAAGCTGCACTCTGGTGGTCAGTATGCTCCCACAAGGGAAACACTGCTTTGCCAAAAGCTGGGCTCAAGTGCGACGGCTGTGGCAGAAGCAGTAAGTGTAAGGAGTACTGGACTGTGAGAGGGCACAGGCTGGGCTGAGGGACCCCCACCCCCAGTGCATGAATCCATGCACTGGGCCTCTAGTTGGTTCTATCTTTTTAGGTAAATATAGAGTTCCTTTAATTTAAGAGAGTTTAAAATCAAATGTGTATATACCTATGAGGTACAAATACATTTCAAACTCTCATACAAGGGGCAAAAGTTTTCCTCAACTACATACACTAAGACACACAAAATACAGCTTCAGGTCTGTACCTTATCCAAGGTCAAATAAAAGCAGAAGATAAAAGCTCACTGATCCAGATCTCAAAGGTGTTTCTTCTTTTCTGTGAGCATGAAATGTTTTTATTGATTAAAACTCATTGTGGATAAAGAGCAAAAAACAAAGAAAAATAATACTAACAGACACATCCTTCATTTCTAACCTTAGAGAGAGTTCCACCATCATCCCAATAGAGATAAGACCACAAAATTTTATCCTCAACCATTGCTATTAATTTTCAACCATTGCTGTTCCCTGTGGGGATGATTTTTTAGCATCAGCAACCAGAGCAAAAATCAAACCTTTCCAAGAACTAGAAGCAAAAATAAAGCTAGAGAGAGAAAAATTTAGTGAAAGAAAAGTTTTATTGCACTTTGGGGATTAATTCAAAGTCCAAATGGGGATATGAGTATACTCAAGATTTTTCAGATCATAAGGTGTATTTCTTTAGCAACACAGCCTAATTGCCTCAGCCAAGAGAGTCTACTTAAACATTTTGTTGGAAACTTGAAAACTGTCAGGGTATAATTTTTATTGCCAAAATCGTGTTTCTCATACAATATAGAGTGAACACATATCAAAGTGGGGGCCCCAACAGGTAAGGTAGATTCAGAGCGAAAGACAGATACAAATTTTTATAGTTAGTTGGGAAAGGCATGATGAAATAAATTTGCTAAGTTAGAAACAAAATTGTTTAATATCCAATAGGTCAATAAAACTGTAATTGCTGTGGTTATCTTTTCTGTCAGACAGAAATCACTTGCTTCTTGCTTCTCTACTAGACAGCAATATACAAGATCATACAAACCTTAACTAAATCTGGACATAAACCAGTAATAAATCGCAAGTCAATTCACTTAGGAAATTAAATAGTGCTGGGTGGGCCCAGTAGGACATTTAAGACATGTAGACATTTTCTGCCTTATTTCTATGATTGGGCTATTTTTCTTAACAGATCTTTGAGATTTATTGTAGAAACAGATTTGGCAGTGTTTTCCTATTAATTGAAATGAGGTAAGTAAATCAAATATAGGTTCTTTCTGAAGAATAAGAGAATAAACAAAGCACTGAACCTGCAATATTGATGAAAGCATTATATTATTGGAACTTTATTACTCATGATTTATGGAGTTTTATACTTTTATTTAAGCATTTCATATTGCCTCACAGGTAATTGTGGATTTAGATGTTACTCCATGACAATGAATAACTTAAAATGATAATAACATTAAGAAAATCTTAATATATATCTTTAACATAATTTTTGAAAATATGACACCATTGAATAAGATAGGTTATCCATATTCTAAACGGATTTTTGTAACAATATTTACCTGTTATTTTTGGGGGGGCTTTAATTGTAAATATATAACCTTTCACGAATAATTTATGTCAATTTAATACAAACAAAAATAATAACAGCTTTTAATTTATGCTTTCTGTGAAAAGGATACTGAGACTCTGACAGAATTAAGATAAAGGGGGTCCATACTTTCTTCTGCATCTGTGTCTAGAAGCAGCTTTACAAGGAGCACTGGTCCCCAAGGAAGGAGCTGAAACCAGAATAGAGTTTGTGCTTTTGATATGCCCCATTCCTGAGCCTCTCTCTGAGGTATTTTCATCTGCAGGTGTTTTTCAGACCCACATATACACATTTTAAGTGCTCTGAATTATATATTTCAGGAGGGAATAAATGTGTCGTTTATTTATATATAATGGCTATCCTACCATGTGTTTCTAATAAGAGACACATACCTGTACGTCGGGAGAATTAATCCATGCAAAAATCATCAGGTTTAACTTTTTTTTAAAATATAATAATATTTGACCATGATCCATTCACCCAATCATCCAAGCCTTGAAGTAAGAAATTTATTATTCCCATTATATTGATAAGAGAAGCAAGGTTTACAGTGGTCATATAAGTGGCCCAATATCATCAAGCTTGTGAGCTGGGTAAGGACTGCAGAGGAACTTAACCCCTTCTTGACTTTTTCCCATGGGACTGCACTGCTCTAACCTACTAACTCTCGCACCTCTGCAAAGACCTCCTGGAGGTTCTGTATGTTTCTCGCACCTCACTGGAGCCCTCCACATGATAGCTCATGTAATAGCCGGGGTGTTTAAAAAAAATTCTAACATTAGCCAATTGTTTTAAACACATTATTCAAATACCTCTATTGTGGTTTACAAGGCAATACCAATTTTGGCTTTTGCCTATCTTCTGCTTGCATCTTCTTTCCAATTCTCACTCCATGCCTGCCCGCTTCCATACTCCCCACTTCTTTACTTCTCAATGACCTTTTGACATATGAACTTTCTGTTTCCTTTTTGAAATTGTGTCCCCTGCCCTCCCCATCTTGTATCTTTACCTGGCAAGCTCTTTCTTATCATCTACTTACATGGCTCTAGTGACCACGCTATCCAACATAGTCCTCGATCCTCATTAATCTCCACCCAATTAGTTTAGTTTATTTTCTTCAAAATGTGTCATTATTCATTAATTCAAAAGTATTTATTAGGTATCTACAGTGCTTAGGACTCTTCTCGACATCAGGGGATATAGCAGTAAATAAAACAGACAAAAATTCCTGGCTGCATAAAATGCACATTCAATTTGGAAGAGATAGGCAACCAACAAACAAGTTAATCAACCAATTATAGATCAGCAGTGATAATATTATATAGGATAAAATCAAGCAAGAAAAAGAATGGATGGGTGTTATAGTTTTAAATATATGTTCAAGAAAAGCTTCATTGAGGATATGGGATTTGAGCCACGACCCAAGAAGCTTATAAAGTGAGCCATGCTTCTGTCTGCATAAAGACAATCTCAGGTGCTCCTGAAATATACTCACTCATATCATCTTTCTCTACATTACAATCTAGCTCCGTGAAAGCAGGGGCCTTATCTGGTGCTTTATCCTTAGAGCCTGGAAGAGCGCCTGCCACATTAGATACACTTTGATATCGAACAAGTTTCTTCTGTTGGCTTCCAGTGCATTTTCCAGTGATGAAATATGTTTAAATTATATTTCTAACCCATAGCATATTGGATTACTGTCATCAGGGAAATGATGCCTAGATGCCTTTCTCGGTCTAACTGACGTCTTACACATGCATTCTTATTACACTTTGGGACTCGTATTATCTTACTTTTGAATGCTTTTTTTTTTCCTTCAAATTTCTCTGCTACTTTTCTAACCACTTATACAACCTCATGAAATCTTTCCAGTTTATAGCTATTAACTTCATATTTTGCTACCTACCTAGAGTTGTAGCATTGCTTTCAAAATTATGAATCTTACAGTGTATTTCCTTTTGCTGCCATTTATATAGATATTTAAATGTGATTAGTCACAGCAAAATGTCTCCGTTCTGAGACTTATATATTCATACCCATATATTCTTACCTTTTATCTCTAGTTCCCATATTTCATCCATAAGAAATAGTACCTTCTAGATATCTAGTTCTTAATTTATTATTTGCATGGAATTTTAGCAAAAACTGTTGGTGTGATTTAGTCCATTTCTTTCCCTTTCGCTCTCTTTCCCTAATATGCCAGTTTATTTCAATTCTTATTATGATGCCTCCCACACCCATTTTATTTATCCCCATTTTCATATACCTTAGCCTTCATTTTGATTATTCTTACATCAATAGATATTATAGATCCAATTAGACTAATGTTCCAATTACATCAAAATAAAGACATTTCAGTAAAAGAATACTTCTGCATGTATATAGTAAACTCTTTAATCCTTAATTTGATTTTAGAGAAACCCAAACATTATTACAAGTATAGAGAATTTTAAATTTAAGAATTTTGTTGGGATTCTTCTTGCTCTTTTTTTTTTTAAAGTATATTTTATTGATTTTTTACAGAGAGGAAAGGAGAGGGATAGAGGAAAGGAGAGGGATTGATGAGAAAGAAACATCGACCAGCTGCCTCTTGCACACCCCGCACTGGGGATGTGCCCGCAACCAACGCACACGCCCTTGACCAGAATCGAACCCGGGACCTTTCAGTCCGCAGAACAACGCTCTATCCAAACAGGTTTTGGCTTTTCTTCCTCCTTTTTAAAAGAAAAATATTTGTATGGATAATTGCTACATAGAGTTTTCAGTACTTTCTATATTTTTCTTTATAAATGTAGCAATACCTTAAATTAGGAAGCTATTTACATTTACTGGATCTAAGTATGTCTTGGTTTCAAAAAAAATGGAAAGGGAGGGAGGAAGGAAGGAAGGAAGGACGGAAAGAAAGAAAGAAAGAAAGAAAGAAAGAAAGAAAGAAAGAAAGAAAGAAAGAAAGAAAGAAAGAAAGAAAGAAAGAAAGAAAGAAAGAAAGAAAGAAAGAAAGAAAGAAAGAGAAAGAAAGAAAGAAAGAAAGAAAGAAAGAAAGAAAGAAAGGAAGGAAGAAAGAAAGGAAGAAAGAAAGGAAGAAAGAAGTCAGACCACTCAATTCATGGTATTTATATAAAACTGGCAGGAAAGCAACATTCCCATTTTTGCATTGGGTGAGGAACTGCCTTCCTTGCAGGGAGCTGGTGGAGATACAGCAAGAGGCTAGCAGAGCTTGCGTTCTGCTGAGTGTCTAAGTTACCTGTGGTGCAGGCAGTCTGGATCCCTCTCCCAGCCTCTTGTGGATATTTTGCAGATGTTGCCTCACTTGTTTCCTGGAGTCTTCAGGAATGTGAAAAAAATCACAGGCTTGGCAAAGTCATGCTCATCAGTTTTTTTTATTTTTATTTTTTAATTTAATCTTGCCAAAAGGGATAGTTCTTTAAAAAATGTGAAAATATCTTAGCGAGCTACAACAACAGATTTAACTGAAACTCATTTTAAATACCCAAGGGGATTCATTCTCCTGATGTACTTTTAACTCCCATTATGATTAATGGAAGCATTACTTGATTTATAACCTGCTCTTGCCTTAAGATGGCTAATGTCTGCAGCGGGAAGAACCATCAACAAAATGATGAACTCTATTCATGGTTCTACTATTGCAGAAAATAATTTCTTAGCTTAAGTTAGACCCTGTGACTTATTATACACATCACCATATCAACCCATATGGGTGGCACCTCAGGTTTCATACTCCAACAACTTAAAAAGAAATCTGAATCTAATTAGGAATTTTTAACACAAGATTACTCACTGTAAAGTACTAATGACTGCAATAAAGGCAGAAAAATTTAGCTAAAACAAACAAATGATTAGACTGGGAAACACAATTAATGGTCTGACTAATTTGTTTTTTCTTCCTTCTACATTAACTTTTGCATGAACTTTAGCAGGGATATAACTAATTCTTTATATAAATAACAAACATTATCATCTAGCATTTATTAAAAGCTATCATATATAAATTATCCAGGCACAAGAAAACGGTTTGGTAAATACTAATTATCACAATGAAGATATTATGAAACCATATATTGATGTCTTACAAAATTTACACAGTTTTAAGCAGTAAGCCATATTTTCATATTACATAATTTCTACTCCCTGTGCTAGTTGAACAATCTTTGTGTATTTATAATAAGAACAAACCTAATTAAAGGCTAAAGTAAATCGTTTTTCTTGAAATATTACTGTTTATTGCTTGTAACATTATTATATTTAAAATAGTTTCTCTTGAAATATTAATGTGTATTGCATGTAAACAGCTAATTATTTTTTACCTGAAAATAAATAAATAAATAATGAATAAATAAAACAAAAAAAGGCTCAAAGTAAACTTTGTTTTATTTAATTTTAAAAGTTCTAATTAAATTATTATTTACCATCGTGTAGTCCAGATAAAATAAAAATTATTATTTTTCATTTTCAAAAGGTTTTTCCTTATGTGTTATTGGCTATGAACTTACCAGAAAGCTATTTGAGAGTTAGTTGGAAAGTGTCAGATTGGTGTTACCCCTGTATACATTCTGAATTTAGTATTCCAGGCTAGTCTTGTGAGTACATGTGAATCAACAATGATGACTGCAAAAATGTGGTGTTTATAATGATCAATTGAATTTATGCCCAATTTTTGATATAATGACTTAGTAAACTTGAAGGAAATGCAGGATTCTGTTTTTTTATTAATGAACTAGAGGCCTGGTGCACGGAATTCGTTCAAGGGGATCAGCACCCACAGCCCTGGTTTTGTTTGGAAGGTCTTCTGAAGGTCGTTTGGCTGTCTGGTCTAATTAGCATATTAGGCTTTTATTATTATAGATACAAATGATTCCAATGCCACTAGTTTTCAATATTTTCATACAATTAATGTTTATTGAGTACTACTGTATCCTAGACTCTCATATTGGTGCTGTAGATTTGCAGTGAACTAAAAGGATGAAAATCCTGTCCTTCTGGAGTTTACATTCTAAAAACACTAATTTACAACATTTCCTGGTGTCTGATGGGTTTAGCATAATTGTCAAGAATAGTTATGCAGATGTTACCTTGCACAGCTAAAGAGAGGGGAGGAGCATTTATATTATAGACTATATAGGTGAGACTTTCTTTAATTGTATGATACACATTATACATGATTATATTCAGTGAAACTGAATTGGCTTTAATTCTGAATTTTGTAAATAGCTAATAAACTCCTAAGTCCTTATTACCTTCTGCTACTAAATAGATATACTATAGTTAATCCAAAAATGTAAATGTATTCTTTCATAAGCAAATATATAAAAGATTTATAAATATATATATAAATTTAAGTAAGTTACACTTAGTTTCCTTCCAGATGTTTCAGAAGTACTTAAAAGACATGTTTTATATTGTCTCTTTTCCTAATAACTTCATAGTAAAAATGAAACATACTCATAAAGAGCAGAAATAAAAACCCTAGATGACCTGTGGTAAATACTTAAAAGTAGGTGCTACTGTCCTTTTCTTAAATTGGTATCACCTGATAATCAATAAGCCTTTTTGGCAGGTGTTGATTCACATGCTTATTCAAAATCTGATTGATTGATAATCCATAGAGAAACATTATAGGAATAAGTACTTAACTAAACTCATATTTTAAAACCTGTGACTAGGCCCTTGTCAAGGATATAAGAATTGAGTAAATTTACCATATTATTAATTAAAATGTATTCATTTGGAAAATGTATTTTTCAGTATGTATCTTTTGAAAAAAACATACACACTTATTTTTGAATATTTTTTTTTCTGTTTGAGTTTTTCCAGCCCATTATCCTTAATAAATCATTTGTTATTTTTACTGGCATTGCATCTTTTGGAAATGAGAATCCCATTCAATCTTGCTCAAGTTAAAAAGCATGCATTTTTTTAAGATAGAAATTTTACAGACATTAAAAATGGGCTTATTCAGAAGTGGGACATTATCAGGTAGCTACTTGGAGTCTGAAAGCTTATCAATTCTGAACTCATTCTCCCTGGGCATTCCTGTTTCTGTCTCCTTTGTCTGAAAGGGTGCCTTTGCTGAAGACAGCTTGTTCAGAGCACATCTCACCAAAAAGCTGGCTCCTGCCCTTATTCTACAAGATCTTATTAGTACAGCGTCTAACTGTCTGACTCTCAGCGCCTTCCTGCACATTTCCTGGAAGCAGAATGCGATCAATTATTTTTAAGCAATGATTATGTTTCAATCTTAACTAATTAACTGTGGTCCTGAAAACAGAAATTTGTTACAACTGTGGCCATCTACATCTATCATTTCTGCAGGCACTGTGAGTGTGGAATAATTCCAACTAAATGGGTCTGATATTGGCAAGAACCCTTGGGCTGAAGATTTTCATTTGCACTAGGAAGCTGACTGCATCAACAGACTCTTGTCCCCAGGCTTTCCACTGGGTTCAAACAATAGATGCATTTCACAGCCAAAGAAGAGTGAGATTTGGTTATTTATTCTGGTTGCTTGTTCTTGTGGAGTCAACTTGGTTTGAGGGTTAGAAGGCAGAAACTAGATTTCAAAGTGTTGAAGAATAAGGAACTATAAATAACAAGTCATGAAATATTTTGGACTTCTGTTGAGAAAGAATTGAGAGAGGTTGGTAGCTTGAGTGTGCCAGAGGTTCGAGGTTGACTCTTTGGCTTCCTAGGTTAGAAAATAAGCAGTATGGATATGTGCATATTTGGAAGGAAATAATCTGGTAAAAGGAAAGAGGGTATAAAGCAAAATTGTTGAGAAAGGGATTGGCAATGCATTTCACTCATAATTGTAGGGATTAGACTTGGATGGAAAAAGAAGTGCCTCTCAAAATGAACGCTCACATAGAGGCAGTCAAATCAGGATGACATTAATTTAACTCTGAATTGCATTGAAATGTTTATGGCATTGAGAAGAGTTTTTAGTTGAAGATAATTTTGATGAATTTGAAAATGTTGATGAATTTTCAAACCTAATTTTTATGAGTGAATCAGTTACTGCTACTCAAGTAGACTACAGATAAGAATGGTTTGCAAAAATGTGAGCTATAATTATACATTGTGCACTGTTAAGTTATGGGGAATTTTGAGCACATGTGAGGGACTAAATGGACTCAATGAGCAAAACTCTATTTTGTGGGAATCTGAAGGTTCAGATGGTAGGTCAAAAAAAAAAAAAAAAAAGGCTTCAGGGCCCCTTCTGGCCACAATTAACCTTGGAGCTACCCACAGGCAGTAGGTGTTATAAAGTCAGGCAGAGATTAAACATCTGGGAAAGAGAATCAGAGCTCACCTATATCATGTTTAAAAATGCCCTTTCCCCTCTTCTACCCTCCCCAACTCTGGGTCACACTTTTCATGCCACAGCTGATTGCACTATTCAGTCTGCCTAGGGCAGTGGTCGGTAAACATATTATCCAACAGAGCTGTGGCGGGTGGGTGCAGGCTCCCTCGGTAGGATGCAATTGATGGCCATAAAGAGGGACACCCAGGCTACCCAACGGAGGTGCTACAGTGAGTTGGGTAGCCCTCTGCAGGCGTGACCCAATGCAAAGCCCAGGCCAGATAGGTGATGTCTACCTCTTTGGGGTGATCTATGGAGGGGCTCCTGGACTGTGAGAGAGCACAGGCCAGGCTGAGGGATCCCGCCACAAAATGCAAAAATTTTGTGCACAGGGTCTCTAGTACATGTGTAAGTCATTGCATTCCACATAAATTATTTTGTGCTGAGTAACATGGATGATATATGATTAATATTGAAAAGGCTTTAAAATATTGAAAAACTAGTTTTTAGAGGAATAATAAGAGCCTTATTAATTCTAAGTTTCTTACTGTAAGTTTATTGGAAAAGATTCTTAATTTCCCCAATACATGTAGTTTATTAAAAGTCTATGAAATTCAAGGCTATCTCCACTTCTATGCTTTTTTTAAAAATTAATAATGCTACTTCCTGCCTATCCATCTTTATCCTAATATAGTCCTACTTTGTGCAAAAATAAAACGAGAGAGGGTAAAAGCTGCTGTAGACCTCATGGGATTGTCTAAAGCTAATAATAATGGCTTTAATGAGCCATCTGGGTATTGCTTACACCTCAGTCACAAACTCCACAGAGTGGTGAAAGAAAAAGCTGAGAGTGCAGACTCCCAGAGGAATAAGCCACATTAGGTGGTTAGTGGAGAGCGAAGGAAAATTCTTTTAAGTGGTGTACCAGATTAAGTTGCTGAGATGGTTACCGAAGCATTTGTCCAAGTAAATGCATGTGATGAATGATTGACATAAGGATTAAAGCTTCATATTAGATCATAACCCTAAAGTATCCAAGCTTTTTGACCAGCCTCCATCTCTTTAAAGGCAATAAATTGCCAAACTATGATATTTACTAATTCTTCAATGAATGCCATAACTTCCTATTGTTCAAATATAATAATAAGCTTTTAAGAGTCACAAGAATTCTTAGGATATATTTCCAGAAGTGGGGTGGTCGGTACAAATGGCAGTTCTGTTTTGAATTTTTTAAGGAAATTTTTCTACAGTGGCATTCCCACCAGCAGTATAATGGGGTTTCCTTTTCTCAATACACTTGCCAGCACTTGTTGTTTGTTGATTATTAAAAGTAACTATTCTGGCAGGTATGAGGTGATACCTAATTGTAATTCTAAGTTACATCTCTCTGATGATTACTGATGTTGAGCATTTTTTCACACATCTATTGGCCATTTGTATGTCTTCTTCAGAGAAATGTTTATTCAGGTCCTTTGACCATTTTGTAATTGAATTGTTTATTATTCTGGTGTTGAATTGTTTAAATTCTTTATATATTTAGAAAATTGACTCTGTTAAATTAAAAAAAATTAAATAGAGGAAGGAAAAGATGAAAAGGAGAGAGAGATAGAGATCATCCAAATGGGAACTGAACTCACAACCTAGGCATGTACCCTGACTGAGAATCAAATTCACAACCTTTTGGTATATGGGACAATGCTCCAAACAATTGAGCCACGTCTGCTGGGGGCACTGCCTATGTTTTCTTCTAGTATATTTATAATTTTACGACTTACATTTAAGTCTTTTATCTATTTTTAGTTTATTCTTCTATGGTGTAAATTGGTGGTCTAGTTTCAATTTTTTTTGCATGTACCTGTCCAATTTCTCCAACATCATTTGTTGCAGAGACTGGTTTTATTCCATTGTATGTTCTTGAGTAGATATCTGGGCTCTTTGTTCTGTTCCATTGATCTATATACCTGTTCTTGTGCCAGTACCATGCTGTTTTGATTATAATGGCTTTGTAGCATAGTTAGATATCCAGTATTGTGATCCCTCCAATTTTGTTCTTCTTAAGATTTCTGAGACTATTGAAGTTATTTATAGTTCCTTATAAATTTTTGGAATATCTTAAAACACCCATCAGAAAGAATGTATGCAGCCTTATGCTCACAGCATCATTATTTACAATAGCCAAGATCTGGAAACAACCCACATGCCCATAAGTAGATAAGTGGATAAAAAGATGTGATACATTTACACAATAGAATGCTATATTACATAGCTGTAAAAAAGAAGGAACTCTTACCCTTTACAGTAGCATGGATGGGTCTGGAAATTATATTATGCTAAATGAAATAAGCCAGTCAGAAAAAGACAAATACCGTATAATCACACTTATATGTGGAATCTAATGAACAAAATAAACTCACAAACAAAATAGGATCAGAGGCATGGATACGTAGAAAAGACTGACAGATCTCCAAAGGGAAGGGGGAAGAGATTACCAAAGAACATATATTCATATATGCATAGCCCATGGACACAGACCACAATGTGATGAATGGGAGACAGAGGCTTCATGGAGGGGAGCAGAGGGGGGAAATGGTGGACCTCTGCAATAGTGTCAACAATAAAAAAACGAAAAGATCCACAGGAAAATTACAATATTTTTCATGGTAAGCTCACATAAGGAAAGTCTTGCTAAATATAAGAAGCTAAAAATAATAAAAATAAGGAAAATCTAATTTTAATAAAATCATAATTTTAATGAGATCAAGATGTTTTCACCAGGGCTGGAATCTTTCTGTAAACCAAAAAGTGAAAAAGTGACAATTTCAATCTCTGATCAGGACACATACCTAAGTTGTGGATCGGGTGCATGCTGGAGGCAATGGCTCTCTCTCTCTCTCTCTCTCTCTCTCTCTCTCTCTCTCTCTCTCTCTCTCTCTCTCTCTTCCTTTGTCTCTCCCCCTATCCTTCACCCTCTCCTTTTATCTCTCAAAAATTTTTTTAAGAGATCAAACTTTTTTGAACAATTTATTTACTTTGAGTTACTTGTGTGTGTGTGTGTGTGTGTTTTTTTTACTAATCATGGGACTGGGCAGGTCTTTATCCATTTACTGGTTTTCCTTTTTGTGTAGGTTTTTCTTTGCATATAAATGGCGAGGGGGTGTTGCTCTCTTTTCTGTGTCCATCAGTTTCTTGAGTGGAGGAGCTGGGGATTAAAGAAATTAAAGAAAGAAAGAGACTAAGGGGCAGAAATAGATCTATAAAGCTGGGTGCTAGGTGGGCGCCATTCTCTCTGATGGAGAGGCAGGAAGCCTAGGAGCCATGCAGCAGGTTTATATTTTATATCCCCAAAATACCAGGAAGTAACACCAAAACTTAGGATCAACTGAGCTTATTTGCATTCTTAACTAGGCCCTAGCTTTACTGGATTTACATATCTAGACCAACCCCTGCTGACACCTGGACAAAGGTAAGTCACAAATTGAATAACACCCCCTGCCCTCTTGGGGAGGGTGTGTAACTGGGGACAGGGACTCTGCCAGTGCCTCAGGCTCAGCTGACAACTTAAAGAATGCCCATGTGCCTTCCCAGGGGGCCCTCTACATATAAGAAATTTTTTTGGGGGCTTTAATAAATTATATTTATTGGCATAGATAACCAAATCAATCCTGAAATATTGTGAACTTAAGTGTGGTTTAATCAAGTCATTTTCATTGTCACCAAGATTCTATATCTGTTTCTTTATGATTTATTGTGCGCTCTTAAAAATGTATCAATTTCATTCATAGGCTAGTCTTATTATAATAGCAAAATAATTGCAGCACTTCACTTTCTTTTCTAAAGCAACATACTTGAAGGAAGTGTGTGCTTCTTGTCCATGAAAAACAAGCTAAAGTTCTGAGGTGCACTCTATTTGAACCTTCCTAAGTCTCCTACCCACCTCTCAGTGTGACCACTAGGCTAGAACAAACAAATTCATTTAGTCTAGTCCCCAAGCTTTACTGTGCTGTTTAGGTTAACTCGATCCCCCATCATGGCTCCTCAAGGTGCGTGATAGATGCTGAAGAGAAAACCAAAAGTTCCCTATTTGTTTCATGTGTTCTTCTTATGAACCACACATTATTCTTAAAATTTGTTCACCCGGTGAAATTTACCTTCAGCATGAAACATTTAAATGAACTAGCCAAGGAGGGATCAATTCCATTACTCTGACCTCTTTTTTTCTATGCACTAAAGCAACTGTGTTAAACTTGCAGTGGTATATTTATTAGATATTTTGCTCTTGAAAAAAATGAATAAACCTTAGCCATTGCAAAGTAGCTTCACTACTCAGCTTTCAAATCTGAAATAATATGTGCAGATCAGAACAATGACCTTCCCTTATTTGATGTTCCTTTTGCCTTCTAATCTTATTACATCAATTTGCTTCTAGTATTTCTTAAGATGTTCCTTAAAATATAAATGCATATAAAATTTTTAAAAATAGGTAACCAGGAGAGACAAGAAGTCAATTTGTTTAAAGTTCGTTTTCTTTCTTCCTGATTCTTGCTGCATAGTTTCTTTCACCCTCTGGAATGAAGATTATTTGCATAGTTCACTCCACTTTTTGCGTTTAACAAAATATTATTGCAGGATTTCATTTTACCTATTTCAACAAAATTGTTCACTTTCATTCCCTGCACTTTCTATGAGCATTGGTTCTGCTGTTGTGAAGATACTGACCCATTTTATCACTGACCCAAATCTGGGCAGGTTAGAACTTAAGTAGCGATGATGTGGTGTTAATGGAGCCTGTGAATATTTATTATTGAAAGATCCAAGGTGGCCTGGCCACATGGACCATATTGTTCCTGTGCTACTCTGTACCATATGGAGGGTTTACATTTGCATTTTAACCTAATCAAACATCAAATATTAATATAATCAAGAAGGGTCTAAATATTTTGAGAGCATTGTGACTTTTTAATTTCCAAATATGAATAATGGACTTAGCTAAGTTATAAAACTTAAATATAATCATAGCTCTGGGCCTTTTCTGGCTTCTATAAAAACCCTTCCTCTGTGCTTATCCTGAAAGTAATTAATATGTTTTAAATCACAGATGTGCATAAAATAGCAAAGAAAAATAGTCCCAGGTTACTAGGTTTTATTAAAATCACTAGAGGCCAGGTGCATGAAATCCTTGCACTGGAGGGGCGTCGTCCCTCAGCCCAGCCTGTACTCTTTCACAGTCCAGGGCCACTCAGGGGCTGTCTACTTGCCAGCTTAGGCCTGCTCCCCATGGGTATCGGGCCTAAGCCGGCACTTGGACAACCCTCTTACAGTCCTGGACCTGCTGCTCCTTACTGCTTGGCTCCTGCTCCTTAGTGTTGCTGTGGAGGTGGGAGAGGTTCCCGACACCGCCGCTACACTCACCAGCTGTAAGCCCAGCTTCTGGCTGAGCAACGGCCCCCCCTGGTGGGAACACACTGATCATGAGGGGGGCAGCTCCTGTGTTGAATATCTGTTCCCTGGTTGATAAATGATACACAACATAAGTTTATTTCCTGATAATTCCATGATAGTATTAGAAGAAAAAAACAATTATGACTATTGCTTCTCAAAAATCACCAGAAACCTCATATTGGTATTTGATGGTGGTCAGATCTTATTTAAGGCATTTAGATTTAGGTTCTGTATGCACTAAAAATGATATTGCCCTAATCCATTTAATTCAAAATAGAAAGATTGCTAAATTATACTGTATAAAAATGTCCAAGAAACTTTTGAGACTCTCTCTCTCTATCCATATATATATATATACTGAGTGGCCAGATTATTTATTATGATCTCTGAACACATAATAATTTGGCCCATTCAGTATATATCCTATATAATAAAAGGCTAAAATGCAAATTGTCCCCTCAACCAGGAGTTCAACCAGCAGGCAGGCTGGCCAACTGCCATGTCCCCTCCCCTTGGCCAGATGGCCAGACCCCACCCACATGAATTCATGCACCAGGCCTCTAATATATATATACACACTAAGTGGTTAGATTATTATGCATTCAGAGATTATAATAATCTGGCCACCCAGTGTGTATTCCTCAGTGAGGAAGAAAGGTAAAGCAAAGGAGCTATTGATGGCAAAGGGAAGCAGCATTTGAAATCTTGCTCATATTTCAGATAGGATAACATAAGGTGGTCTTTAGGGGTGAAGGTGAGGAGTGGCAGTGGGTGGAGAGGGCACTGTGGGCTGAGGAATGGGCTGTAATGACTGGGAATGTCTGTGACAGTGACACCGAGTCACTGCTGGGATCATTCATCCCATTTTCATTCTGGATGGGAGGAGGTACATGGAGATCAGTGGGCCTTTCTTAACCTAGACTAGGGGTGTCGAACTCAATCAGAGAAGGGGCCAAAATCTAAAATCCAGCCTAAATCGCGGGCCGAATGGTTTACTGAACAGTCATAAACTGACAATGTCATAAACTGACAGCGGAGTGCAGTGATGACAGCGCGGTGCGGGACACATTGCAAGGCCTGGCGGGCTGGATTTGGCCCGCGGGCCTTGTGTTTGACACATGTGACCTAGACAGTGAGGCAAGTGGCAGGAGTGGACTACCCTGCTTTCCTACAAATGTAAACACACAGTGTAATTGCACATGGAAGTTAGTCATTGGCCAAATCAATGCCCAGCCAGTGCTGGTGGCTGTGTCCTGCCACTCTCTGGCTATGCTGTGGCACTATTGGCTGGGGAGACTGAAGCCACGCCCCCAAGTGCACTTAGTATAGGAAGGGGCAGACAGGAAGCCAGAAGCTGGAAGTCGGAGCTGAGGCGGCCTGGAAGTGTGGTGTCTACCATGTAGCTGGACTGGGAGCAGCTGTTGGTTCAATCGGCTTTGGAATTGAAGGGATTGAACTTCCTGAATGTCACCAGTGAGTCCATGTGAGCCCTCGACATGCCAGCTGTGCCAGGTGGGACCTGGAGAGGGCTTTCCCTCCTGGTGGTGTTGTGGGGCTTTTTTTTTTTTTTTTTTTTTTTGTTACTGGTCAACCAGTCGTTCTGGTCATTACACTGTTATGGTCACTGGAATTTTATTTTATAGACTAGAGCCTCAGTGCATGAAATTCGTGCATGGGGGGCTGTCCCTCAGCCCACCCTGCACCCTCTCCAATCTAAGACACCTTGAGGGATGTCTGGCAAGGGTGGGCAGTTGGGGGTGAGATCAGGCTGGCAGTGGGTTATGGGCAATCAGACCATCAGGGGGGGACAGTTTGGGGTAATCAGGCAGGCAGGGGAGAGCAGTTGGGGCAATTAGGTAAGCAAGGTAGAGCAGTTAGGGGCAGTCAGGCCAGCAGGGGAGCAGTTAGGCATGATCAGACAGGCAGGGAGAGGCAGTTAAGGCAGTCAGGCAGGCAGGCAGGAAGAGTGGTTAGAGCCTATCAGGTAGGCAGGCAGGTGAACAGTTAGGAGCCAGTAATCCTAGATTGTGAGAGGGATGTACCTGATTGGAGAGGGTGCAGACTGAGTTGAGAGACACCTCCTCTCCCCCCAGTGCACAAATTTTGTGCACAGGGCCTCTAGTTTAAAAATAAATGGTACCACGGACCTGGTGCTGACAAACCAACACTCAACCCCCTCCCCCGAGTGACACCCCACCAAATCACAGCCAATACTGCCAAGACCACATGGCACAAAATGTGGCCCACAACCCAGCCAAGCCCAGAAAGGGTTGCGTGGGCACCGGGTAATGACATCACATAGCAATGCCCGGCTTCCTCTCCCTAGCTACTAGCCTCTTTGGAATTTTTAAGCCCAGAAACCGGGCTTACTTTATAGTCAGGTGTAAACATTTAAAAATTTAACCAAATGTTTGTGAAGTGTTTTCACATGCCTCATCTCATTTGATCCTCACAGAAGTACTGGAGTAGGGAGATAGGAGATTCAATAGAATCCTATTTTCTTTTCATTAGCAAGATGTGAATAGCAATATTAAAATCTTTCTTCTTATTAATTTTCTTTCCAAGTGCACAAATCTGTGCACTGGGACACTAGTTTAATCACAAAACTTAAACAAGTTATGTAACTAAAAGGTATTTTTCTTATCTGAAAAAATGTGGATAATCTCTCTGGCCTATTTCAAAGAATTGTTATGAATATAAAGTAAACCAAATATTTGTAATGTTGTTTGAAATATTAGAGAAGTGAATGTAAAAGTAGGAAATTGTAACCCACCCACCATTCTTTTGACGTTGTTTCTGTAAATGCTGACTCTAAGGAATATGTAACTTAGAGATAAATAACATGTTTGCATAAGAATCCTAGGAACTAACTTCAGAATACCCAGACTCCTACACTTAGTCTTCCCAGTTCTGGGAGATTTGCTGAGATTAACCTTAACCAGGGTGATGTAGAACCAGGATGACAAAGACCAAGGTGACCCATGCCATACCATCACTTGACCAGTTCTAAGATCCTTATCAGAATGGACTGTGTTGGTCTGCATGTGGATAACTTTTCAACTCCCACTCTTTAACTTTATAGGTCTGTTTTCCCTCCCCCTCCTTATAAAAACAACCACCTACACTGAGGAGGGAAAGTGGGCTTTGCAACAAGTCTCCCATCTTGCCTGGCCAGCATGGCTCAATGGTTAAGTGTTGACCAGGAAGTCAGGATTTGATTCCCAGTCAGGGCACATGCCTTGGTTGTGGGCTCCATCCCCAGTGTAGGACATGCAGGAGGCAGCTGGTCAGTGATTCTCTCTCAATGATGTTTCCATCTCACCCTCTTCTCTTCCTCTGTTTGAAATGAATAAAAAACATATTAAAAAAGAGTCCCCCATCTTCTCAGGCTTCTGGAACTTGGGTAAATCATTTTCTTTTTTTCATTAGCCTCTGTCTTACAAGTTTGGCTTTTGTGGTGGCAGGCAGTCAAATCTTGGTTCTGGTTACATGCAGATATTAAAATATAGTTGCCTATGATTGACCATGATTAGTTTTTATAAGGGCACAAAATACATCAATCTTTATTTTTTAATTCTTATGAACATTCTCTTTGGCATTATGAATCAAACTTGGTGAATTTAGGGTTGGCCTATTATGGTTATCACTTATCATTTTCCATTTCTACCACTTATGGAACATTTAGCCTGAATCCAGTTCAGTTTATATTAAAGTTTGTCCTCAATTGCTTTCAGAAGGAAGGCAGCTGAAACTTATCTAGAAGAAAACCTGGGGCAGTTCAGTTCTGTTGCATTCTTGGCAAGTTACAGGCATATCTAATTTCAAATTTTAGGCATGTATAAGGAAGAAGGGTGTCTGATGGAGACTCACAGTACTTGAATTATCAGAGAAGAGACTATAAGCATAGCATTTTGATGCTTCATTTACTAAACAAGCTGTTCCTTATTGATATATGAAGGAAGTCACTTCAGCAGTGTACTCTGGATTTTAAAGCATAAATTTAAGTTCAAATGTGCAGCGTGCTGTATAATAAAGTTAGAATCACAATGGACTTAGCCCAGAACATCTGCTTTTTCTGCCAGTATCCCAAAAGACATACCCTTTGGTCTGTTGTTTTTAGATGGCAACAGACCATGGATGATAATGACATTTCTAAAATAAACAAAACCACCCTCTTGGGAAATTTGACACCACCCATTCTTTTTAAATAATTCATTTAATTCAACTAAATTAAATGTATTTATCAAGGGTATCCTATGAGTTTAGGAGTTCTGAAACTCTAGGGTATTTTTATGTGTGCATTATAAAAGTGATGCCTGGATCACATCTTGCTAGTTTAAAATTCGGAAAGTTTAAGCAGGGCTAACTTCAAACATTTGGCAAGAAGTAATATTTTTGTATTGTTTTACAATTTTGCAAAATGTCTAACAAAGCACAAATTGAACAGACTGAAACCTCTTTGGTCCTGGTAATTAAATATTGCTGTGGTTATAAATTCAAAAAATTTAAAACATTAATTAAATATGTAAGCTATCAAGATTCATTAACTCCCATTGAGCAATAATTCTATGGCCTTCATTTAGGAAAAGCAAGCTGATTTATGCCTTTTCATATGAATGTTTTGGATATTTGTAGGCATAGCCTGCATCTCTACTATGCTTTGATCACAATTTACCATGATGTTCCTAGGAATAACAATAATATATATTATAGGTTGAAAAACATTTAACCTACACTAACATGGACTCAATTGTACCTTGAGGGAAAGAAAAGAGCTTCTCTAGCACTGTAGGCAAATTTATTTTATTCATTACATTTATATGCAAAATCTAGATTAATTTACTTGGGTAATTGAGGCCTGAAGCTCAAGTATTTCATTAACTATTCAGATAATTTAGGCAATATTTTATTTCTATTTTATCCTTGAATTATCTTGATAATTGCTTCTTCTTCACTTGATTTTTTTGGGGGGGTGTCGGGGGGGGATGGATAGAGAAGAAAAATCCCTGAGTCTTCCAAGTAGTTTTTCCTATTATTATTTTGCATAAAAAGTTTTTTTTTGGAATCATATATAATACATTTAATGACCGATTTTTGGTTACCTGCTTCTTTTCAATGCATATCTATCTATCAATCTATCTATCTATCTATCTATCTATCATCTATCTATCTATTGTATGCAAATAGATGTGCATTACATATACATGTGTATATACTCTCATATATAAACTGAGTGGCCAGATTATTATGATCTCTGAACACATAATAATCTGGCCACTCAATATATATATATATATGGCATGAATTGGTACCTGGGTGTGGTCCAGCCAGCATGGCCAGGGGGAGGGGACATGGACAGTTGGCCAGTCTGCCTGCTGGTCGAACTCCTGGTGGAGGGGACAATTTGCATATTAGCCTTTTAATATATAGGAATACAGGCCTGGTGAACAAAATTTGTGCATGGGGTGGGGGGTGTCTCTCAGCCCAGCCTGCACCCTCTCCAATCTGGGACTCCTCAAGGGATGTTAAACTGTCGGTTTAGACCCGATCCCACTGGGATCAGGCCAAAGGAGCAGTTGGACATCCCTCTCACAATCCAGGACTGCTGACTCCCAACTGCTCATCTGCCTGTCTTCCTGATTGCCCCTACTGCTTCTGCCTACCAGCCTGATCACCCCCTAACCACTCCCATGCCAACTTGATTGATGTCTAACTTTCCATGCCAGCCTGTTTTCCCCCAACTTCCCTCCTCTGCCAGCCAGGTCACCCCTTACTGCCTTCCCTTGCAGATTTGGTCTCTCCCAACTGCCCTCCCCTGCTGACCATCTTGAGGTGGTCATCTTGTGTCCACATAGGGGCAGGATCTTTGACCAGTTGGGGGCAGCTATTGTGTGTTGGAGTGATGGTCAATCTGCATATTACTCTTTTATTAAATAAGATACAGGCCTGGTGCATGGGTAGAGGCCAGCTGGTTTGCCCTGAAAGGTGTCCCTGATCTGGGTGGGGGTTCTCTTGGGGCATGGGGAGGCCTGGACAAAGGGCCTGTGGTGGTTTGCAGGCCAGCCACGCTCCCCAGTGACCCAAGCAGAGGCCCTGGTATCTAGAATTTATTTACCTTCTACAATTGAGACTTTGTAGCCTGGAGTGAAGCCAAGCCCCCTACTCACTCTGTGGCCATTAGCCATTTCTGTTGGCGTTCATGTATCTTCTATAATTGAAACATTGTAGCCTTGAGTGGAGGCTTAGGCCGGCCAGGGCAGGTGGAAAGTTTTGGTTCCTCCATTGCTGGGGGCAACCCTAGCCTCTCTCCAGATCCGTGGCTGCCACCATTTTTCTTGGGATTTATCTTCTATAATTGAAACTTTGTATCCTTGAGCAGAGGCCAGTGTGTGGAAAGCTGGGCTTCCATTGCCAGGGAAACTCAAGCCTCTCAACTGCTCTCTGTAGCTGCAGCCATCTTGGTTGGGGTTAATTTGCATACTCGCTCTGGTTGGCTAGTGGGTGTGGCTTGAACAGGGTGATGCTTAAGTTGCATATTACTCTTTTATTAGGTAGGATATACACTGAGTGGCCAGATTATTATGCATTTAGAGAGATCATAATAATCTAGCCACTCAGTGTACATATGTATAAATTTTTTCCAGTTGGAAGTATTTTTTCTTTTCTGGATTCAACAATCCCACTGAATGTCCCTATTCAGCACAGTATTAGCTAATCTTATAATCGCCCCTAAATGTATTACACCGTGCACTTTGAATGATCACATGGTTGGTGTGGAGAGTGATGATGCTATTTATGCAAGAAGATTGGTAAGAAACTATTGACACAGTAGGGAGTTGCTTTTATGTGGCACTCATTTGAGGGTAAACCATTGGAACAACAGAGACTAAATATCAGAAGGCTTCTGACAATCCTCCCAGGGACACTATTGGTGGGCTTGACTGCATTAATGAATCTCAAAGGCTTGTGTGACTGGGCACTTTACTTCTCATTTTTTCCAGACATTTTAATCTATTTCTAACTTTTTTTCTTTTTCAAAAGGACTATGCTTTGTCTTAAGACTTTGTGAGCTTTTTATGGTGTCCTTCTTGGAATTCTTTGTTTCCTTTCTTTTCCCACCCCTTGAATTGCTCATATATACCTCTTTTCTCTTATTAACTTGGATCTTTTAAAGGTTTTGCTATCATATGATATTACTTCTTACAATTTCTTGTCCTTGTCACCTACTCCAAAGTTTTAACTCCACAGTATCATTGTCTTTCTTTTCTTTTTTTTTTTTTTTATATATTTTATTGATTTTGTACAGAGAGGAAGAGAGAGAGATAGAAAGCTAGAAACATTGATGATAGTCATTGATCAGCTGCCTCTTGCACACCCCCTACTGGGGATATGCTCGCAACCAAGGTACATGCCCTTGACCGGATCGAACCCGGGACCCTTCAGTCCCCAAGCCGACGCTCTATCCATTGAGCCAAACCGGTCTTGGCTCATTGTCTTTCTTTCTTCTCCTTTTTACGATGCTTTTTCCTTCTTTTCCTCTACTATCTAATTCCAAAGATAGATATCTGGAATAGCACTGCCCAATAGAATTCTCTGCATGGATGAAGTTGAATTATCTCTGCATTATCCAGTCTAATAACCATTAGCTCATGTAACTATTGTTCACTCAGATTATTGTTAGTGCAACTGAGGGGTTGCATTTGTAATTGTGTAATTTTAATAAATTAACATTCTATATAATAAAAGCTTAATATGCAAACTGTCCCCTGAACTGGAAGTTCTACTGGGAGTTTGACCAACCACCAATGGCCTCTCCCCCTGGTCAGCCCCGCCCTAGCAGCAGTAGCAGGCACCTGGGGGGAGGGAGACCTGGCCAGCATTCAGCAGCTGCTAGGTACTCTACCCATGCACAAATTTCATGCACTGAGCCTCTAGTTTAAATTATTGTATAATAGTCAAAGTAGCTAATAGCTATCATATTGGACAGTACAGTTTTTGAACTTGCCATCACTATTTATTGTATAAGATGCAAAATTACAATACAAAGCAATATGCACTTGGCCCATTATATCTAAATTACATTATATAAATAATATATTATAATATATTATTTATTCATAATATATTTACTTAAATATTTGTTCAAATTTAACAGTTGCTCTAGGCCTTTGCCCTTATCTGCTTTATAGTTATGTACCTCTTTTCCCAGTCTTCATAATATTATACATTATTATAATGACCCTGTTGCTACATATTCCTGCTGTCATATTCCACAGGTAAAGTTACAACCCCTAACCCATTTATTGCACATTTCATATGAGAAGAGGACTAATTAAATGGCCTGAAAGAAAGAAAAGACAGATGTGCTGACTTGTCTCACTTTAAATTTAGCATCATGCATTGCTTTATACTGTCAAAAAAATCTTACTCTGCTTTTCTAATTATTCATGCTCCTACTCTTCAAAATGACCAGTTTATGCCATATGTTGTCTCATATATCAACATACCCTCTGCCACCCTCAATGATACTTGATGATATTGCCTAATATTTTATTGAGAAAATAAGAGATTTTGGCCAAGACTATTTTATCATTGTACTTAAAAAGTTTATTTCCTTCTATATCTTTTTAATGTTCCCACAGTCTTGTTGAATGAACTTCCTTTTCTTCTAGCATATAAAAAAAATGAGTTTCAAACTTAAAGACTTTGCACTTGTTCTCTCTCTCATCTAAAAAAATTATATTTAACTCCTTCCTGTTATTCATGTTTTATCTTCAAAGGGCATCTCCTTCATGAGGACTTAACCAGATTATATTTTATCTCTTTCCACTGACATTACCAATATTTATCCCATTATTCTGTTTTATTGTCTTTATAGAATAAGGACCCAATAAATTTATCTTGTCTATTTTTTATTCGTATTATGTCTGTCTTCCCTGAGACACAAATTAAGTTTATCTTGAGCATAAGTATTGGTGTGTTATAATCACTTTATTTTCAGTATCTAGAATAATGCCTGAAATATTGTAGAGCTCTAAAATTTTGTTGAATTGAGATGTAAAAGAAAAGGTGAAATATAAGAAATTGTTCTTTTATATTCAACCAAGATATCATCTCCTCTTGAATTCTTTATTCTTTTTTATCCATATCCACAGATCTAGAAAAATTGACCCTCCTCTGTGTTCTTATAGAAATGTATAACACCCATAGATACTTAAATATGTCTTTTTCATGCCTTTCTATATTGTGAACTTGTGAGAAATGTTTGAAAATTATTAATCATTCTATATACAGTATATAATACAATAACAACCTATAGTAGGTACCTTATTGGCATATTTGTCAAAAATGTTAATAATTTTGGAGTTTCTGGGATATTTTTTTCTTGCCCTCTCCCTATTATTGTCATCAATGGTAGTTCTCATTATAAAAAATATTTTTCATTTTTTATATGTAGCATAGATGTCTTCTTTGACATTCACCTCTATTGTTTACTTGACAATACCTCCTCAAACATAGTCCTTCTATAGAATTCCCTATATCAGTAATCAAACCTTCAGACATTGAGCATCTTAGCAACACAATGTTATTATTGATTCTTCTTTCTTTCTTGTTATATTCATGCCCTCATCAGATCTTCATAATTCTATCTCTAAAACATATTGCAAAACTTCACTTCTCTCTGTCTGCACTGCCATGCCTCATATCCAGCTATCATTTCTGGCCTGGACTTTTGAAATAACCAAACAACTAGTCCCTCTCATCTATTATTGTCCCCCTTCAATCTATTGTCCACATCACTGTTAACTGATCTATTAAAAATGAACATCTGAGCCCAACCAGTATGGCTCAGTGGTTGAGCATCAACCTATGAACCGGGAGGTCTCTGATCTATTCCAGGTCAAGGGAGTCTTATAAGAGGCAGCCAATCAATGATCCTCCCTCATCATTGATATTTTTTTCTCTCTCTCTCCCTCTCACTTTCTCTCTGAAATCAATAAAAATATATATTTTAAAAATATATAGACCTAGCTGGTTTGGCTCAGTGGATACAGTGTCGGCCAGAGGACCAAAGGATTTGATTCCAGTCAAGGACATGTACCTTGGTTGCAGGCCCCTCCCTGGCCTGGGCCCTGGTTAGGGCTTGTGCAGGAGGCAACCAATCAATGTGTTTCTCTCACATCAATGTTTCTCTCTGTCTTTCCCTCTCTCTTTCACTCTCCCTAAAAAATCAATGGAAAAATATCCTCAGATGAGGATTAACAAAGGATATCTTATATTTATCACGTTACTCCTTTAAATAACCCTTTATTTCTGTTATTCCTTAGGTGTAAAGACCTATGTTTTACAGCTAACCTGAGCCTGACACCCACCTACTTCTCCAGATTTGAGTCACTCCATTTCCCTACACATATTTTTTAAAATTTATTTCAGCCTCAGAACCCATTCTTGCTATTGCCATTTAATTTTCACTTGATTAAGCATCTACTTGGAGGCTATTTTCATTTCTGATATTTTTAATTGCCACTGATTATTCAATTTTGGGATCAATATAAAATGTTACTTCAAAAAGAAAGACTTTTATGATCCCAAATCAATTCTGTTCTCAAAATCCTATGTACTCTTATAACTCCCTGATTTTATAACTAGTGGAGTGTCTAGATAATTCAGAATGATTATATAACACTGAAAGTGACAATATACCATGACAAATTTTTCTGTGCATCAGTTTTTCATATGCTTTTCATGAAATATAGTCTTATACTTTTATGAACAATGTAAACCTTCTTATATTATATTCTCAAATTATTATATGAGTCAGGCAGGCTAAATATCATCATCCCCATTTCACAGGAAAGAAAACTGCATTTCAAATTGCCAAGTGCTGTAGTGACAGAGTAGTATTTGAAGCAAGGTATTCTGACATTAACCTCATGGTATTTCTGTGGCCAGCACAGCTAGCTTTGTGAGTGCAATCACACTGATATTTAAGCATATTTTTCCACACTCAAAGAAACAGATAAAAGTAACATGCTTATGATTTATAATATTATTTTGTTTACATAAATTTTGTTGTAATTAAATGACCTGATTTTCACTTACCTTGACTCTATATTATGTTCTTGATGGTTGTTCACTCTTT
The DNA here is from genome assembly GCF_964339955.1 of Pipistrellus hanaki. Taxonomy (NCBI): domain Eukaryota; kingdom Metazoa; phylum Chordata; class Mammalia; order Chiroptera; family Vespertilionidae; genus Pipistrellus; species Pipistrellus hanaki. The sequence continues at coordinate 145,361,783 of NC_140504.1, read as the reverse complement.
TTAGGTAAAGGGAGGAAATACTTCTTTTTAGGATTCTGTTTTCAAGAACAAATTATTCTATGCCTACAATTTATCCTATATAATGAAAACCTAATATGCTAAGTATCTGGTCACCCGGTCATCTGTTCAATCAATCAAAGCATAATATGCTAATGATATGCTAAGGCCACTCAACTACTTGCTATGTTGTGCAATGACCACCTTGGAGCAGACAGTCGACTGGTAGACCAGTTGCTATGATGTGCACTGACCACCAGGGGACAGATGCTTCAACTCATAGGTTAGCTTGTTCTTGATCAGGACTGAGCAAGACAGGCCAGACATGCCTCGGAATCCTCCTGTGGTCCTCCCTGGCTGGTTAACCTTTGCATTCCTCCCCAGCCTCAATTATGCATTGGTAGGGTCCCTTGGTTTGACCTGCACCCTCTTGCAATCTGGGACCCTTCAGGGGATATCAGAGAGCTGGTTTCAGCCCCTTCCCACAGACCTGACCAAGGGGCCCTACTGGTTCATGAATTTGTACTGGGATTCTAGTAGTATAATAATAAGCATTTTTTAAAAGCCAAAACATACATCTTGTATTCACTGAGGTATTGTTTTCTTAGAAAACTATGAGCAACAAGGATTTAAGAACAATTTTACCACATATTGCTCATGAATAAATTCTCTCTTCATTGTAAAAGGCCCCATCTTTGCCCCATTATTAGGTGAAATAAACCCAAGGACAAAGGAAATAAAGAGGTAATCCTTTTGGCAATCTTGTCATGCATTTTCTGCAAAACATTCCCTGCAGTGCAGGATTGTTCAAAGCTTCACATGCTGAGTCTAGCTTGCTGTGCAAAAGAACTAGCTATTTCTTGCTGAGAAATATTTTCTGAAAAGGAAAAGGAACTGAGTGACTTGCTATATTTGCATGGTCCAAGAAGATATAGTTGGGCAAGCCACAGTCCATGCCTTAGTGATCCCTTGAATGCATGCACATAATGTGCTCTCTGACCTTATTGGTTGAAAGGGCTTAGCCTAGAAAAGAAACATCCCATTTAATGTTACCCTCTTCTTACCAAAAAGCAACTAGTCCTACATCAATTGTTTGCATTTTACATTTTCCACTCTAAATATCTATGTGTGTTTTTTTAATACTGTTAGTACTTGATGTTAAAAAACATGTAACATTATAAAATAACAAAAACACATAATTCATGTGATATTTATAAAACAGATAACATCAATTATCAGAAAGTTTCATCTTATAATATTTCCCAACCTACCAATAGAATATCAAACTTCATATGTTTAGAGAAAATATAGCTGGGATTGGAGAGTGACCTTTTTCCACTGTTGGTCATTTTGAGAACTGAGGATACAGACTGATACAGAAAGTACATTTAAAAAGAATGTTGCCAGAAAAAAATACTATACTTTTTTCCCCCATGTATGAGACTGTGTCCATATGTTATAATGGTTGATTTGTTAGTTAATTATGATGCATCCACACACTTGAGATTATATTAATGTACTAACTTATTGAGCATATTAATGTAAATAGTATAGAGATGATAAGCATAATGTGTCCACAGATGTTTTATAATTGCTTTAATATATGCCTGTGATATTACTAGTATATTATCTGGCCAAAATAATCCATATAATATGAAATTGAAAATAGTTAAAATGTTCAAACTATTATTCAAAGAATTTATCTCTTTGTGGTATTATCAAAATTATAAAATTCAGAATTCTAAAAGTCCTCTTAAAGATTACATTTTTCCTGGTATTTCATAGTGGTCAACATTTCCCAGATATATTTAGTTAGTGTGGATGGGGCCTTGATTTGTTCTGGGCTAGTGTCCTCTATGGATGGCAAGTTATATATTGTTTTATTCATTTTATTTCCATATTTGGTATGTAAAATTCCAACACATATTAGGACTAATTATAAAACATGAAAAGATAAAGCAATAAAAAAGAAAACTAATCTTTATACTGAATTTTCAATAACAAGATCTCAATTTCAATTGTGAAATTATTATACTTATCACATAAATAGCTACAATGAAACATTTTTTTGAAAATACCCATTAGTGAAGGATTACTTAGGTAATATAATAAAACATTATCATCTTGATCTTTTCATTTTTTAGATTTTAGACTGAAATCACTTAGGGATATTATAAATTAAAACAAATGTTAAGAATGGCAGATACTTACTAAATGTTTGTAAAGTAAACATCTATCTAATAAAGGCCTAATATGCAAATTGTCCCCTTGATTGGAGTACAGCTGGAAATTCGACCACTTGACCAGTCACTATGACGCACACTGACCACCAGGGGGCAAATGCTCCAACAGATAGGTTAGCTTGCTGTGGGTGCTGGTGGGCTGGACTGGAAAGTGAGGTGTGAGGTGAGAGCCATCAGGAGGCTCCCAGTGTTTGGCCTGAGCCCCAGGGTGGAGGTGGGTGGGGGTGGGAGCCAGGAGGGACCAGGTGGCACAGGAGGCTGCTACAGATGATCTGAGAGCTGTGCAGCCCTCTGCAGCCTGTGGCATTCTCAGTGCATAATTTATAATCTTCAGAGCTGCTTCTTTATATTTGTTAAATTTCACTAACTGCTCTAGGAGAGTGGGTAGCACCATTACAGGAGGATGGGCCAGGGGTTCCTGCCTGTGACCAAGGGGAGGCCTTGGGCTCCCAGGGGTGCAACAGAGACGGGCGGGGGTGGGGGGGAGGGTTGGGTCAAAGAAACAGAACCCAAAACTTGACAGGAAGCAGGAGGCAGTGAGGGGCTGGGTGGGGGCAGCTGGGAGCCTGGTGCCTCTCCCACAGGGCGGGCTCCACCACCCTCACTCCTCCCAGATCCTTCACCTCAGCTCTCCTCCGAGGCCAACAGGACTGGCACTGCACAGCTCCTCACTGAAGCATGGCCTTACACAGCCCTGCCAGTACTGCCTCACCCACATCGCCTGCCCACCCTGCAGAGCCCCACCACACCCCACATAGCCCCACCCCGCAAAGCCTTTGGGGATCTCTGCCCCTGGAGGAGAAAGGGGGAGGTTTCAGACAGAAGGCCACAGGAGGAGGGGGCAGAGCAGGGCCCACCAAGTTAGACGGAGGGGAGGGTGGGAAAGACCCCGCAGGGCTGAGGACAGAGTTGGGTGGGGAAGGAGGGTCGCGTGGTGTGGAAGTATTGCCCTTGGATGAAGTAGAAATCCCGACCCCATTTTACAGACCCCAACAGAGTGTGTGTGTGTGTGTGTGTGTGTGTGTGTGTGTGTGTGTGTGTAGGGGTGTGTGGCGAAGACAAAAGAACGTGTGAGGGGACTGGATGGATGGAGAGCAGTGACACTTGATTCATGGCCTATTTATTTTTTATTTTTGTTAATATATCTTTATTGATTTCAGAGAGGAAAGAAACATCAGTGATGAGAGAGTATCCATCTGCTGCCTCCGACATGCCCCTTACTGGATTGAGCCCACAACCCAGGAATGTGCTCTTGACTGGAATCAAACCCAGGACACTTCAGTCCTCAGGCTGTGGCTCTATCCACTGAGCCAATCCATCTAGGGTGACCCATGGCCTATTTAAAATCGCTGCAGTAGGCTGAGCAGAGGTCTTCCCATGATGGAGTTACCTGATAAATGTCTCTCCTTATGTCAGGGTAATCGAAACTGCAGTGAAGTGAAGACACACCATGCAACCTACAAAGGGTTTACACACACATGATGCAATTTACTTCATGTGGCAGCTGAAGAGGATGAGCAGAGCCTTGGAAGGAGATGAGGTCTCCAAAACCAGGGGCTGGAGGGAAAGTGCATGCCAAACATTCCACACCTTGAGTTATTATCTATCTATCTCTCTATCTATCTATCTATCTATCTATCTATCTATCTACCTATCATCTATCTATCTATATGAAAAACTAATATGTTAAATGTCTGACCGAGCAGTCGACCAACCATTCTCTATGATGTTCACTGACCACTAGGGAGCAGATGCTCTGACCAGTAGGTTAGCTTCCTGCTGGGGTCCAGCTAATCGGGACTGGGCAAGATGGGGCCAGACATGCCCTGGAGCCTTCCCGAGGGCCCTTCCACAGTCCCTCCCAAGCCACTGAATTGGCCCTGATCAGGACTGAGCGAGATGGCCCTGATCAGCTCCAATTGAGAGCCAGGTGGAGAGAGCCCTCCCCCCCTACCCCCATGCTCAAATTTTATAAAAGTTTAGATATATTTAAGTTCTAAAACTTTCTTCTGATGTTATCATCTTACATGTGCATTAGAAGAAATTAACATTGGTGAATTATTATCAACTTCAAATTTTACTACTTTTTTTTCATGAACATTGTTTTTCTGTTCTACGATCCAATTCAAGATACCACATTGCATTAAGTTATCATGCTGCTTAATCTCCTCAGCTTTGTGACTGATATAGAAAGTACTTTTAAAGGGGATGTTGCCAGAAAAAAGAAAAGAAAAAAAAGACTTGTTTTTCTTTGTATGAGACTGTGTCCATATGTCTTTATTTTTACTATTCTTGTCACTCTTGAAAGGAAGTTGTCAGGTATGATGTAGTGTGTCTCTGAATTTGGATTTATTTGACAATTTTCTAATGCTTAAATTGGGGTTAAGGGTTTTGGGAAAGACGAGCACATAGTTGAGGCGATCTTTTCATTTCAACTTTTCAGAGATTACATGATATCAATGGCATATTCCTATTGATGTTGGCTTTCATGGAATTAATGTCTGCCAGGTATCTCCATTATAAAGTTTTTTACTCTTCCTATATTTAATTCTTTGGAAATAAGTTACTCTTTCAGCTCATACTCAACTAGGAAAGAATCAAATTCTACTTTCTGGAGAGAAGAAGGCCTACATAGATTATTTGGAATTATTTTATAAAAATCCACCCCATTTAAGTTTTTATATTGAGATGTAGAAATTGCACTATTTTATTCAATTGAAATTAATTTTCATGACTTTAATTTTCTAATTGTAAACCTATCTGACTAACCTACAATTCTCTCTTTGAGAACCTAATGTAAATGGTAATAAAGAAAGTTTATATTGTTTTAAATTGTTTTCCCTATCTGGTCTATTAGAATCCAAAATGCAAGAATAACTCATTCATTTCATCAGTGGGAAATCATGATAGAAAGAAATCTGATGTAGGTTGCTGTACTTAGAAAATGTTTAGTTTTAAGTTTAATAAATTGGGTAAGGCATAACAACATACTTCATGAAAGATACATGTATATTAAAAAGATACATGTATATTAAGATATGGAGGTCTGACTGCCCAAAATGATAATTTTAAGCATTTTGAGATGTAACCAAACACAACTGGGTGTTTTGTTTTATTCAGAGAGATTGGACATAACAAATCAAAATTACAACTACATTACAAAATCTAGGAACATATTTTCTAAAAGCCTCAGCTTCAAAGGATTTGAGTTCATGCTTTCATAAGAACTAAATGGCCTGCTCTCTGCGACCTCAATGGGCAACCAGAGACATAAAGAGGCGATAGATCTAGCACATATATTGGTCTGTGGCTATTAAATGCCTTATAGTGAGTAACAAAACTTTAAAATCAATATAGATTTTTATGGGAAGCCAACGAAGAGACTTTTTAAATAAATACGTTACTACCTATAAGAATGTGGCTGGTTACATTTGACAGATATCTTTTAAAAAGAGCATTGCTCTGCTAAGCCATATGTAGAAAATCTGAATGATCTCAACTTTGGAAAATATATTGCTAACATCATATAAAATACATTATATCATAAGAAAATGTTCCTCATGATGAGATAATGGATGAGGAAATATTTTGTAAATGAGAAAAATCCTCACAAATGTTAGTAATGATTATTAGAGTTATTACATAATAATTCTCAATCTACTGCTTAGGAAAGGTGTCAGTTTAATGACAAGTCATACTTAATAACACTGACAGCACTGAACTATGATTTCATCTGTAGGTGAAATATCTGGCTTTGAGATATTTCACTTTTTTTTTCCTCCCTCTTCAATAAGTTCTGTCTAGATGAGACTATTTCCCAACAGTGAAATCATTCTTGGCTCAACTAACTTTTACCTATTCCATGTGGCGTTAGACAGGAATATGATAGTTCACCAGGTGGCCTAAATTTATATTTTTGAACAGAAGTAACATATTGATAACAAAGCAGAAAACTTCTTGCTCTGAAATTTCATTTTAACGCACCAAAAATGCATAACCTCAACCAGAAATGGAAAGGTAAAAGTCACCCAAACTATGAGGAAATTCAACTTCACTTCTGTTGATTCTATACATGATTTTCTCAAAATGTCTCCTGTTGTCCATCCTCACTGCCACTCTGATTTAGACAACTTCAGCTTTCTCTACTTCCCTGTGTCCGCTCCTCCCACTGGATCCTTCGCTCTACAGTGTGACTTTCTGCAAATGCCTTCTCTGATCTGCCAGATTGATCTTTCTAAAATCTAATCTGATCATAATACCACTGTTCATATTAAAACCTTCTAATATATCACACATGATAATTTCAGAATTGATGATGCTTTGTCTTTGGATCTATTTTGTTCAGTTTATTTTGTTCAAGTGGAAAGAAGGCCAAGAGACATGAAAAAATGCTCAAAGTTAGATCAATGCAAGTAAAAATGACAATGAGGTATTGCCTCACACCTATCAGAATCGGCTCATCAACAAATCAACAAGTGACAAGTGCTGGTGAGAATGTGGAGAAAAGAGAACCCAAGTAAAATGCTGGTGGGAATGCAGACTGGTGCAGGCACTGTGGAAGACAGTATGGAGTTTCCTCAATCTGGACCATTCTTACTGAATCTTTTGAAGAATTTCTTCCATAACTGAGGATGGCTTGAATGCCATTTATGTGTTCCCATAACCACTCTGTGTATATCTCATTAATGTACTCTAAGCATAAAGCTGACTTTTCTACCTATTTTCTGGTCTGCCTTCTCCACCAGATAGAAAGGTCTTTGGCCTGGAAGTATACTGTTAATCATCATATCCCCAATATGTAGCACAATGACCAGGATAAAATAGATATTTATTGACTGCTTGCTAAATATACATTAAAGCTATGTGTGCAAGAACAGTATATCCCCCGATTAAATGATATATTTATGTGATACAGAAATACATTTCAAAAAGAACATTCTCAACTGTTTTTATGGTGTAAATATTATATCAATTTAATATTGTATGAAGTTTTATAAAATAAAATATTTGGAAAATGCATGGATCAGATACCATAACACATTTCTGTCAGCATTTCCTTGTCCGTTTCTTTACAAAGTTTTACATTATCCAAAAATTTTTCTTTATATCTATAATTTTATTACCTCAGGGCACATCCCTAGGTGGCTGGTTCAATCCTCAGGGAGCATTCGGAAGGCAATAGATCAATATTTCTCACATTCACCGCTCTCTCTCTCTCAAATCAATAAACATATTTTTTTTTAAAAAAAAGAAAGCAAATTCAGTAATGGAGTTGGTTTGAGATGCCACGAAGCACAAATGCCAGCTGGTCCGAACATTGTTCACGGGCAATGAAGCGTAAGGGACCCGCAGAAAGGGAAATAGTAATTGAACAATCGTTGCGGTATTGTTGAGAAAACCTTGTTTTCTGTAAGCCAAGATTACAATAATTGAGAACACTTGGAAGGCAGGAGCTAAATCAGTAAATAGTACCTTTTACCAAATCCCTGCCTTTTAGAGCTCTTCCTGGGTCAGGGAGGCTGTTCCCACCTGGGAATCATTGCAGGCCTTCACTTCCCACCAAATAATTCTGCACAGTTACTTAAAGGGGATATTCTCTCTTGCTGTCAATAGCACTGCATTTGAATAACAACAGTGGAATAGCCAGTAACATTAATGTAGTATGCTTAAATATCACAGGCACTTTAGAACTATCATCTTACTTAGCTATTACTACCTTCAAGGAGAAGTTGTGCCACATTATACATTAATATACAAATATTATAAAAGCAATATTATAATGCAGCTAAAAAATGATAGGACAAAAGTTCAAAATCATGTCCTTTGGCTTTAGAGCCCAGGATCATAGCAAAATAATAATAATAATAATAATAATAATAATAATAATAATAATAATGACAATAATAATAATAATACATGATAGCCTCAGAAAAGGAATGTATCACATATTACCTTTATTTTGAAGAAGAAGAAAAAAAAGCTATGTTTCTCATTAATTTTGCTTTGTAAAGAGCTATTTGTTTCAAAAATACAATAGGCTATTCTACTTGCAAATAAGGAATCAGATTTGGGAAATTTCATTTTTTTAAAAAAATGTATTTTTATTGATTTTTTTTTTTTACAGAGAGGAAGAGAAAGGGATAGAGAGTTAGAAACATTGACGAGAGAGTCATCAATCAGCTGCCTCTTGCACACCCCCTCTTGGGGATATGCCCGCAACCAAGGTACATGCCCTTGACCGGAATCGGACCCAGGACCTTTCAGACTAATGGCCAATGCTCTATCCACTGAGCCAAACCGGTTTCGGCGGGAAATTTCATTTTTTATTTAGGTAATGTTTTACCTTGATGAGATGCCTGGAGGTGGTTTTGACATTGGAAAGTAATGCAAAGATAAAGTGATTAAAGTTGTCAAATGTTCTTCCAGTTGTAAGAATGTAGTAATTTGTATAACTTTCTTTTGCTACCAGTTTTATATATTCTCTACAGTACTTCTGTTTAGACATGTGGTTTTTTTTTTAATCTTTAAAATAAAATCTTTAATCATTAGCATTTGCTTATTTATTTAAGGCATTGTGATTGATAGAAATTATTGCAGAAACACAATAAACCAACTTAGAACTTGCAACCCAAGGGAAGCAACTTGTATAGCTAAGGTAAATGAAGACACTTGTAACTATTCTCTATTGAGTACAGTGTGGTCTCTGTAGATTCATGTTTCTTAGTTGTATCATCTGGAATTCTGTGAAAATGATATTCCTCTTCTAATCTTGTTGTTAGCCTTTAGTATGATGTAAGTACACTTATTTTTATCAATTTTATTTTATTTCTTTGGAATCATATAAGGTAATTTAACTTCAAAAGTTATTTTCACAGACTATTCAAGAAAAGAAGCCTCCATGATATCTAAGCCAGGTTTCTATGTAGCACAAAGAATAAGTGTAAAAATATTTCCAGTCCTATGAAAACCAAATTTTCCTAATATAGCAATTATGATCTTGTGAAACACATTTTTTTAAAATTGAATGCTATTGCTGTGTCTTAAGGGAGACAGAGCTCTCAGTGTCTAAAACGATATGGCGTTATATTTCCAGGAGCCTCTATTTTTCATTGTGGTTAAATATCATGGCTGAAACAACAGACAGACTTTTACAAAATACTCTTATAAACACTACATTTTAGTCAGTTAACTAGTTTATATGTTCTGAGTATATAGAGAATAAAGTGCCTGTTGCATTTGTCTACTTAAAAGCCTTATTAATACCATGAAGTTCCAGGTCTAAATCTCAAAATTGGTACATTACGAAAGGCAAAATAAAAATAAATAAATGCTAATGTAAATTTAAATGGATATAAAAATATTTGTTTTTATCTGAATCACCTTACTTTGATGTATTTATTTATCACTTGTTCATATTCGTTTTACTTTTTCCCACTTAATTGTATAAATTTATTTAAGTCTCTTTAACTAAATTCAACAAATTAACTATCTTACATGTACCTGATAAAGGAGAGAAACACCAACAAGGATATATTTTTCTGCCTGGAGCTGAGTTTTGGTGGAAAGAAAACCATTTATCAAGAGTATTTATAACTAGAGCTTTGCCCTCATTCTCTCTTATGGAGTCAAGGTTTATCATTAGCATTTAAAAAAATGGTCTCTCTTGCTGAAACCTGTTTTGCTCAGTGGATAGAGCATTGGCCTGCGGATTGAAGGTTCCATTCCAGTCAAGGGCATGTACTTTGGTAGCAGGCACATCCCCAGTAGGGAGTGTGCAAGAGGCAGCTGATCAATGATTCTCTCTCATAGATGTTTCTAACTCTCTATCCCTCTCTCTTCCTCTCTGTAAAAAAATCAATAAAATATATTTTAAAAAATGGTCTCTCAAAAGCTAAGACTGTACATAATTTATATAGATAAAACCCTAATAGTTAAAAGTGATAATCCAAAATTAAAAATAAGCATGCATAATATAAATCACAATTGGATTTATAAAAATTAATAAGTAAAAAATGTCTCAATCTGGAAAAAATTAAGACAAAACGAACAAGGCATAATACTTTTAGTGATTAATTTTTAATCATTTAAGAAAAAATCCAATGATAGTAGTCAATACTTTGCCAATCATTAGGTACTTGTTCCCTATTTTGTTCTTTCCTCATATGTTGAAAATAAATGGCATCTCATGTTTTTGTAAATTGATTTTTTAAAAATATTGAATTTATTGGGGGGTGACATTGCTTAATAAAATTATATAGGTTTCAGGTATACAGCTCTAAAATACATAATCTGTATGTTGTATTGTGTGTTTCCCACTCCAAGTTGAGTCCATTTCCATCACAATTTATGCCCCCCTTCACCTTCGTCTACCCCCGGACACCCTCTCCCCTTCCCTCTGTCAATCACCATACTGCTGTCTGTGTCCTTTTTTTTTATTTTCTTGATCCCTTCACCCATCTTACCCAGCCCCTGTCAGCCAGTTCTCTATATCCATTAGTCTTTCTCTACTTTGCTTATTTTGTTCAGGGGATGGCCTATCTTTCACATCAATATCTTTATGCTCTCGTTTAGGTGAGCTCTAATATTATTACCTCTTTACAAATATTAAAAGTGTCTTTATTTCTATTCTTTTTTGTTTTTGAAGTAGAAACATACTATTTGAAGTACAAGTTCATCTTAAAATCTCAGAGAAGCCACATTTATTTTATATAAGATTGGTGCGAGTTTGATCTTTCTATCATTTCAAAAATATGTGTAAGACACCTGTGTATTTAAAATAGGAAAACCACAGCCTGAATTGAAAAGACCTGGACTGCAAATTTAAATAAACCTTGATTCAATTCCCTGTGACACTGCATGTATTCTTTTTACCAGCACTTTTCTCACTGCACTATTCACCTTCTATCTCATATTTCTTTCATACTTTTTATATGTTTAAGTCTCCCTCATTCATTTTTGTGTCCTCTACTGGCATTGCCTTCGTTTATTTTTTGATAGTTTAGAATATTATTATTATTTTTATTTAATACAGTTATGTTAGTTTCAGGTGTACTCCCCAGTGATTAGACTTTATATAATTTTCCAAGTGATCATCCTGATAAATCTCCTATCCTTCTGAGAACATATGTACTTATTAGAATATTTTGACTATAGTTCTTATGCTGTATTTTACTTCCCCATGACTATTCTATTACAACCAATTTTTATTTTTTAATGCCTTCAACATTTTCACCCATCCCACTTACCCCCTCCCATCTGTCTGTCAGCCATCAAAATGTTCTCCGTATCTGAATTTATTTCTGTTATGCTTGCTCATTTATTTTGTTTTTAGATTAAATTGTTGATAGATATGTGTTTAATGTTATCTTCTTATTCATATTTTTATCTTGACTTTTTTCTTCTTCTTTAAGAAAACCCTTTAACATTTCATATAATATGGTGTGATGGTGATGAACTCCTTTAGCTTTTTCTTTCCTGGGAAGCTCTTTATGTGTCCTTCCATTTTAAATGAAAATTTTGCTGGATAGAGTAATATTAGTTGTAGGTTCTTAATTTTCATCACTTTGAACATTTCATGCCAATGCCTTCTAATCTGCAAAGTCTCTTTTTTGGGTGATCAGTGAGGCTGAGCTACTGGACCCTACTAGGGCACCTACCATATAAGCCCACTATACCAAGCCCAGGAAACATAGCAGCTCTCCCTAATTCACATACAAATACAAGGAGCCTTCCAAAATGAGGAGACAAAGAAGCATGTCCCAAAGAAAGAACCTAACAAAACTCCGGAAAAAGAACTAAACAGAATAGAGTCAAACAATCTACTAGATGCAGAGTTCAGAACACTGGTTATAAGAATGCTCAGTAAACTCAGTGAGGCTTCCAACAACATGAAAAAGAGCCAGTCATAAATGAAGGATACACTAACTTAAAGGAAAAATAATTTACAGGGAATCAAGACTAAAGTAGATGATGCCAAGAATCAAATCAGGGATTTGGAATATAAGAAGAAAAAAACAAACAAACAAAAATAACATACAATCAGAACACTGATAATATATTTGTCATTTGCCACTTGTTTGTCTGCTAGGGTTGCCAATGGGCCGGTAAGGAAGAGCGGGGGGCAGGGAAAAGGAAAAGGTTTTGCTCCCTTCTGTTTGTCTGCTGTTGTTTTCAGCGTTTCTGTAGCTTTGGCCCATATCCCTGAACAAACCATTGATTCCCATTTCCTACTTTCTTAGCACTCGCAGAACCAGCAGCATTCATAATAGTAAAAAATGGAAAACAACCAATATCAATAGTAGAATAGATAAATATTTCATGGTCATCCATAAAGCAACAGTGAGAATTAATGAATGAATCAAAAGCAACAGGTACTAACTTGACTGAATCTCAAAGGCAATGTTGAAGAGGTAAGATAATGACATATACCCAGTATTATTCTATTTACATCAGATTCTAAAACATAGGACCCATGTGAAAGTAAAGCAAGAAAATGATTATCTCAAAACGTGGTGGTTTTCTGAGCAGTAAGAAAAAAAAGTGATTGTAGAAAGACTTCTGGGTAATTGTATATTTTTGCTCTTTAAATTTTATATGTATTATGTCTGAGATAGTGTTCTATGCCTAAGCTATTTTTCATAATGAAAATAATAACAAAATTTAAAACAAAATTTCAAAGGCAAATTAATTGGGCCTTGGTAGGGTATATTGGTGTCACATAAATAGTGGAGTGTCAGGGTTTTTTTTTTTTTTTTTGTTTTTTTTTGTTTGTTTGTTTTTCCAAAACAAGCTATCTTGATAGATATAATGAAACCAAGTTTTAGAATTATAATTGTACCACTAACATTTACAAAAAAGAAAGGAAGAAAAGGAGGGAGAGAAGGAAGGAAGAAGAAAGGAAGGAGAGAAGAAAATAGTGAAGGAGGGAGAAAGAGAAGGGAGTGAAGAAGGGGATATAGAGTAAAGAAGAAAAAAAAAAGTAAGAAAGTAACAAAGGAGGAAAAAAAGAAAAAAAAATAGATCTACCCCTTTCATTATTTCAAAGACATAGTAGTTATGGGATACAGCATAGTTAGATGAGGTTTGTTTACAATGTTTGGGTAACTAAATAACCTGGTCACTGTGGAATGCATGTCCATATGGGAAAATAAAAGGAAGACAAAAATCTCACAAGCTACAGCACTTTTGCAATGGTCGTGTCAATGTGATAGAAATGGAGCTTACTATAGAGACCCTGTTAACAAGCTCAGGCTCCAGCATTGCAAGGTTTATAACTTAAGTGATACAGCTGATGATCTGCACTCAAACAAATGATCACAATTCTGGCAAACTGGGGCTTTTGCTGTAACACTTTTTGTTTGTAAAATGTGAAAAGTCATATTATAACTATTTTCAGGTCCATATGCACCTTAAACATAAAGTGGGGTTTTTCAGAAATATATCCCGCCATCATTTGTGAGCAGAAGTTATTGGGGGAAATAAGATCCGGCAAATGAAAAGGAGAAGCAGAGAAAGGAAATAGAAATCCTTAATAGTTAGAAGGGCAAGGCTATCAAAGAAAAAAAACAAACAAACAAAAACAAAACAACCACACACACACACACACACACACACACACACACACAAAGCAACACAGTAAGTTAGCCCAAGTTGTATTAAAATGAGATTAAAAAGAATGAATCAAATAAAATGTGACCCCCCCCAAAAAAAACAGGCTTTCATATAAATGCATTTTCATAACTCCTCAGATTCTTTTGAATTACTTATGCTGTTACCCAAATCTCTGAACACTCAGGGAAAATCTACTGCAAAAAATGTACACTGGCTACCTTTTCTGTGCAAGGAACACTTTTCCCTGTGACTTTTCTCTGTACAGTCATTTCTAAATTACTCCATCAACTATGCCATCTCTTGCTGGTTCCTTTAAACACCCCTGCTATTTTTGCTTCTTCTGATACTTATTTGATCATATTCAGGTCTTCCTATAATCAAAGGAACAATGACAACACCACATCCCGCAATCGTATACCCCTTCAAGAACTGCTTTCAGGGTTCCTGTCTTGTGCTCATTGCCAACATGAGTGGCACTCTCTTAAGTATAGCATTTACTATTCTCACTTAAAATACTGTTTCAACCTTTTCAGAAACTTGAAATTTGGCCTTTGTACCCATCAGCAACACTCTTGCTGGCAGTCAGCTTACAGTGACTGCCTGGTTTCTAATGCATAGGATGCTCGTCAATCCATAGTTGTCCTGATGTCAATACTGGCTCTTTGAAACTTTCATTTTCTTGGCTTCTAGAAAACAATTCTAGTTCTCCCCTAACCTTCTTGTAAAGTTGATCCATGCCTATCTACCTAGAATGCTAAGTGAATCCTTATTTCTCTTGCCTCCAGGTAGGTTAAATGCTATTTGCCTGCCCCCCCCCCCCCCCCGCCTTTCCTGTTGCAATGAGATTCCAAGTCTAACTATCCCAGCTCCTCGTTTTCTTCTTGTGAGCACAGAAAACAGTTGTTACTCCCCAAGTGCCAGTGAGCATGGAGAATATCAGAAAGGCTGTCACAGTCTTTCCTGGCTATGGTGCTAGTCATTTTTTACTGTTTCTAATGCACCATCTGAGAACATATCAAGGTTATGTGAGGAATAATTATGAGGCTCGTCCTTACCTCAGGAAGGACAACACAAGTTCCCTATAATTTCAGATCCTTCCTAACCCATTTTTGCTTTCTTGTCATTTTCACTTTGCCCCAAGATTCTGCCTAGAGATAAGAAGCAAGACATAGGGATCTTTCTGAGTGAACTTTTATGTAAGTCCTTTTTGCCAACTATTATTTTCCTTTACTTCTGTCAGTTCAGGGACTCTTTTTCATGGAATCTTACAATGTCTCATATCATTCCAATGTATTGTTCACTGGTTCCCCTTGCTTTTGCTGAATCAGTTATGAAGGCAAATGAAGGGGGTTTCTCTCTCTCTCTCTCTGTCTCTCTGTCTCTGTCTCTGTCTCTCTCTCTCTCTCTCTCTCTCTCTCTCTCTCTCTCTCTCTCTCATTCTAAGCTTAGTTCTTATTCCAAACTTTGTTCACAACACAAAATAATCTGCTGGGCTTATATGTCACTCACTAGGAACCAGCTAGGCGAGTTGTGTCTAGTTAACATATATGTATGTTAAAGTAACTTAGCAAAGAACTCCCTCAAAATTTGTAGATGTGCTAGGTAGGAAGCCTTACTTTTTTGGCAGGGGGAGGAAAGGTAAGCCCAGTGAGAAGAAATCTGTATCTTGGAACTCTGTTTTCCCCTTCCTATTATTTCTAGTTCTCATAACAGAGCTTTCATAGCAAAGTGTAAAATTAAAATTCAGTGCAGGGTAGAGAACACAAACTTTTGAGTCAAATAGAGCTGAGTCCATTACCTACCATTTTTATTTATTAATTGTATGTTTATGGCACATTATTGGATTATACTAGTCTGAAGTTTCCCATTACTATAATAGGAATAATATAAACTTTAAACTTTTAAGAGCATCAAATGAAAGAATATACGTTAAACAGTAAAATAACTAGCAAATAGTATACATTCTAAAAAGGTGTATTATCCATCTGAGCATTCAAAAATGTTTATTGCACATATGCTAAACAATGATTCAGGGGAATAGCAGCCTTTGCTCTTAGGAAATCTAGTGAGAGTAAACACAATAAAAACATAAATAAATAAATCTAGAATATGCCAGATGAAGTGCATTCTATGTAGGAAAAATATGGCATGTTGAAAGATAACAATTGTTGGGCTGAGAAAAGAATTTTAATTTTTAGAATGGGTAGTCAACAAAGAATATATTTGGATAGTTGAGCATGTTAGAGGAAAGGGGATTTTGTTGTAAGAAAAGTTAAGTATAATTGTCTTGAGTCAGAAGCATTACATTAGTGTCATTCTTATTTTAGTAATACATCCTCTTTACTGATGATCAAATTTAAGCAGCTAAATATATTCTACTAAGTACATGCTGTTCTTTTGGCCTAGAACAGTCTCTTTGGTCACATAACACTTTTGCCTTGTTAACTTTTATTAATTCACTATATCCCAATTCAAGTCCTTCATCTTATCTCGTCATACCTTTTAAGTACCGCTCACATTTATCACACTTGTAATGTCACATTCATTTATGTGTTTTTCTGAATCAACTTGGTTTCTGGCAATAAACTCTAAGTTCCAGAATGAAAACAACAACAACAACAACAACAACAACAACAACAACAAAAACACATGTATTGACTGTCATGATAATTCAGTGTCCAAAATACTGCGTGGGTCAGAATAAGTTTTCAATATATATTTATTGACTAAATGGATAACAAATAAATGAGTGCATTAAAACAGAGAGATAAGCATTTGGAAAGTGAGAATTCTATATGGAAAGTGAAGTCATAAATTTATAACTATTTAGAAAAATTAAAGGCAATGGCATATTCACTTCCTCTTTAGATCAATGAACTTTGCTGACTTATAGATCTAAATTCAACTACATACAACTCTAATACAGTTCAAAAGGATGCAGAAGAAATCCATCAATTCCCAAGAAAATAGTACAAAGCAGATGTTCTTTGGCTGGTGGCTTAAGAAACCATGCTCAAATAATTTAAACGGCATATTTTGTAGTTAGAATGATGTCTCCATATAAAAAGAGTAATTATAACATAGTTCTTACAATGTACTTAGTTCTTTTTTTTAATATATTTTATTGATTTTGTACAGAGAGGAAGGGAGAGAGACAGAGAGTCAGAAACATCGATGAGTGTCATCGATCAGCTGCCTCTTGCACACCCCCTACTGGGGATCTGCCCGCAACCAAGGTACATGCCCTTGACCGGAATCGAACCCAGGACCCTTCAGTCCCGAAGCCAACGCTCTATCCATTGAGCCAAACCGGTCCCGGCTGCACTTAGCTCTTTATATTAACTATAGTTGCTTCTGTATCAGAGAGCAAAGCAATAAATCTCTGTATTAAACAACAACTGTCTTTTGTGTCATAGTAGATCATAAAACATTCATGTCCTGGAGAAATCTAGTATTTTTTAAAGGCTTTTATTTATTTTTATTTATTTACCCATTGGTATATAAACCACGTAGAATCAGGCCCATCACATGTCAGCCTGCTTCTTTCACACACACACAACACAAAAAAAATTGCATTGATCTATAAATGACTTCCTATTTAAAATGTAGATCTTTCATGGATCAATGAAAACTTTTAAAAAAGAACTAACATTTTTTACATGATAATTCTGAAGCAGAGCTATTTAAATTGCATTTTTTAGAACATTTAACATATGCAGTCAAGGAATTTAATATGTGGCATGTAATATGGAGAAAAATATTCATCTTGGAGTTTAAAAATCTAAGTATTGTCTTTGCTTGCCATTTATTGCCAGTGTGACTTTAGCCAAATTAATTAATCTTTGTAAATATTAGTTTTCCTCTATTTAAAGTTAATTATTTGACATACTTATCTTAGATATTTATAAGAATCAATATAGACTTAAATATATGTATATACAGTATGTACAATTTATATATTGATATGAACATATATGTATATGTGTACATACATACACAAACCCATTTTGTATATATATCAGATGTTAACCTGACAATAAGTGTTTGTGATGTCCAAAATTTATTAACATCCAGACTTAAAGCCTCAATGGAGTAACATTATTTTCTAAAAATAAATGAATAGGCATTGTATTATTATATGCAGTTTATAGAGGATGATAAAATGAATTTTTTTTTAATCTTTATTCTTGAGAGTTTTACAAATGTCCCCCCTCTTTTTCTCCCTTGATCTCCACTACCATTTTCCAATCCTGCCCCAGGCTTTCACCACCCTATTATCTGTGTTCATGGTCAATGCATATATGCATATAAAATTCATTTTTACGCTCCTAGATTTATTAATGGAAGCCAGTGACATTCATTTTTCCATCTATAAACTTAGTTATGAAAATACAAAGTATGAGAACTCAGAGTCTACTTCTAGAAGCATGAAAAAAATCCTGAAGTGAATCTGAGGGCCAGTCAGGATCACTCCATATGTAATCTTTTAATCCCAATGTTTCACAAAGTACAACCTCTCTTCCCTTATGCTATGTATATTAAAAATGTGTTTTATAGTGATATGGCTAAATAGCTTACTATGAATTCTTCCCATATTTCTTCCAACATTTTATTTACCAGAATCAAAATTTTCCCTCAGAATAGTCTGAAGGGTCTTCTTTTATTTTGTGGCTTCCAATGACAGTAATATGAAAAACAAAAAATATCTTGGAAGAACAATAATTAGTGGTATAAATTTTTATTCATTGAAAATGAAGGAATATAATACACTGTTTCAGATAATTCAGGATTTTTTTATATAGTAAAACTAAGTAATTATTCTTATAGAGACAACTATTGTATATAATGTTCAGTATAAAAATTTAAGTGAGTTCAAAATCCATCTCAATGAGTTCTAGGCTCTCAAGCATGAAAATTGAGAGTTATAGAAGTAACAGTAAGCATAAACATATTGATAATGGCATATACTAGTATTTCATATATTTTATTTTTATATAAAGGAAGACTATAGTTCAAAGCAATTCTGCAATATGAAAATCAATTTATCATATACACTGTAGAGAGCTTAGTGATGAACATAATTTGTATGTAGAAATATGCTGAAAATTTGGTAACAGATTGTTGTCTTAATAAGATTTATGTTCATATGATCTCTAGGATATATAAGATAAGAAGACAAAAAAGAGACTTTTAAAAATATAGCTGATTGAAAGGTAAGTAACTACAGAGTACAGAAGAATTTTGCAAAAAAGGAAAAGGAAACTTTAAAAAAAAGAATGGATCATAACAAAATTTTGAAAAGCATTAGATTTAAGAAACAGCACAGCTGGCATAGTAAAAAAATGAGATAACTAAAAAGGCGAAACAGAATTTTTCTCAGAATATCAGTAACAAGAATAGGACACATGAATATTATAAGAGATGTATGTAGAGGACTATATAGGGAGAATAGTGTTTGGAGTACCAAGATGCATATATATCAAGGGAGACATTAAAAAATTAAAGGATAAACAAGAATCTATACTAATAAAAGGGTAATATGCTAATTAGGGCGGGCATTTTCAGGACATCCATCCAGATGTCCATTGAGACAAAGCCACAACGGCTGTGAGGCCCAGGGCTCAAGGCAGCCATGGGCTCAGGCAGCTGCAAGGTCTGGGGCTCAGGCAGCCATGAGCCTTGGCAGCTGTGAGGCCCAAAGGCTGCAAGGCCCGGAGCTCAGGCCTTGCAGCTGCCGCAGCCAGCAGTGGCAGCAACAGCATGGTGATGGGGGCGATGCCTTCCCCTGATCAGCCAGTTCCCTTCCCGCAGAGGGGAGCAGGCCTAAGCCATCAGTAGGACACCCCCTGAGGGCTTCTGGACTGTGAGAGGGGGCAGGCCAAGGTGAAGGCCCGGCTCCCACTAGTGCACAAATTTTCATGCACTGGGCCTCTAGTCAATATATTTTTAACATGTCTTCTGAAATAAAGAAAATATTAAACTGCAAGTTAAAGGAGCATTTGCGAAAAAAATCATTGAGTCTTTTAATATTAAGGACAAAGAGAACACAGGAACATTAGGAACAACAGAAAGTACCACTGCTCACATGTGCCAACCTCAGAAGGAGAGGGAAGGACATAATGAAGAAGAAGTATGTGGCTCTCTGATTCTTTTTCTATAACTTATTCTCTCTACACCTTGGCTTCAGTGTCCTAGCTTTCATCATGAGATAGGGACAGGTGGGCAGTTGTTGTAGGACTATATGTTTTGCATTTTACATGAAAAGCACAGCAACAAAGGGAAAAATTAACAAGTGGGATAATGTCAAACTAAAAAGCTTCTGCACAACAAAGGAAGTGATCAACAACAGAAAAAGGCAACTTACAAAATGGGAGGAAATATTATATATTTTATAAGAAGTTAATTTTGAAAATATATAAGGAACTCATCTAACCCAATAACAATGCATAAATACTAATTATTTAATTTAAAATTAGCCAAAATACCTGAATTTTCTAAACCAGGCATACAGATACCAAAAGATACATGAAAAGCTGCTCTACATCACTAATCATGGGGGAAATGCAATGCAAAACCACAATGATATATCACCTCATATGATGGTCATCAAAATGATAAGTGGTAACAAAAGTTGATAGGGTGTAAGAAAAAAGGGAATCCCTATGCACTATTGTTGAGAATGTCAATTGGTGCAGTCCACATAGAAAACAGTATGGAAATTCCTCAAAAAATTCAAAATAGAACTGCCATATGATCCAACAATTCCATTTCTAAGTATGTATCTGAAAGAAATACAATCAGTATTTCCAAATGATATCTAAAGTTCCATATTCATGGAAGTATTATTCCTAATAGCCAACATATGGAAATGACCTAACTGTTTGTGGACCAGTGAATAGATAAACAAATTGCCATAGGTATACTCAATATTATTTAGCCATAATAAATTAAAGAAACCCTGCCCTTTACAACAACATAAATAAAACTTTAGGGAATTTTGCTGAGTGAAATAAGCCAAAGAAAGACAGTTAATTTTATAGTATCACTTACATGTATAATTTAAAATAAATAAAAGTTTGAACTTGTAGAAAGAATAGAATAGTGTTTCTCCAGGTCCTGGGGTTGTGGGGAGAAGAAGGGGATGTTGGTTAAAGGCTACAAACTTTTTTTTTTTTTATTGTTTGAAGGATTACAAATAGTAGTACATATGTCTCTTTTTTCCCCCCCTTAACCTCCCCCCAGCCTCCCCTACCCCACTTACAAGCCTTCACCTTCCCCTCTCCCCCCATGTCTTGTGTCCTTTGGTTATGTTTATATGCATGCATACAAGTCCTTTAGATGATCTCTTACAGTACCCTCCCTCCCCACAACCACAGTTGTCTACCCACTATAGTTTGACAGTCTGTTCAATGGTTCTTTATCTCTATAACTATTTTTCCCAATTTTTTTTTCTTTGAAGGCTACAAACTCTTATACGATGAGTTGTTATTTTTTTTAATAAATTACAAAATGAACATGTTCTGAAAATCTAATATGTAGCATGATGACTACAGCTAGTAATACTTTATTATATACTTAAAATTTGTTGAGTATATGCCATAGATATAAGCATATTACATTTTTAATTACTACCAGAACTGCTGTGACCTTTCATCAACCTTGTGAAAACTCTTTTATCTCACTTTTCCCCCCATACTTTATTACAGTCTTACTGTTCAGTTGACTCATTGTTCTTTTATATAATAAAACTAGAGGCCCGGTGCATGAAATTTGTGCACAGGGGGTGGAGTGGGGAGGGTGCCTGTGCCCTCTCACAATCCAGGACGCCTCTGGTAGGGTCCCTAGGCCTGGGCAGTGATCAGGGCCTATTGGGACTTTCCTTCTCCCAACAGCTGGCCCTGCCACTGCCACTGCCACTGTTTGCCACCTGTGCAGCACTGCCACCTCTCCCCCACTACTGGTTGCCTCTCTCTGCGGATGATAGGCTTGTGGTGCGATTGCTTAGCTGACCTGGGCCTCCCTCAACAGGGTGATGGCTGGCCGGCCCCACCCACCTACCCCAGCATTTCCAGTGGCCTGGGCTTCCCTCTGTGGGGCGATCAATTGCCCCACCCACCCACTTCAGTACCACTGGTCCGGTAGCCTGGGCCTCCCTCTTTGAGGCAACTGATCACGGGACTCTGTGAAAAATTGCCATGCACAGGGAAGCCGTGTCCACCTGGCCAGGGCTCCACAATCAACTAGCAGGCAAAAGGTGGCCTGGGCCTCTCTCTGTGGGGGGATCTCAGGGTGATGGCAGGCTCCCCAATCTCCAACCAATCGCATCGCACTGCCTTGGCTGGCCTGGCACCAGTGCTTGTAATAGTGTGGTCATCTCAAAGGTCATCTGGAAGGTTATTGGGATGGTCGTTCTGCTGTTTGATTATTTGGTCAATTTGCATATTACACTTTTATTATTATAGATAATGTTATCACTCAGTAACTAATTCTCTTCCAATTATTGACTTATTTATGTAGTCCAAAATTTTCAGCTTTGTTTAAAAGTATTATAAGGCTAAGATTCTCAATTTGGTATACCACCTTAAATGTAAACTAGATTTGGGAGATTTCGTTTCTCTGAATGATTTCAGAGCAGCACTCCTGTGAAAGGCAGTGATATGATCTGAAACAGCTGACTCCTTGCCACCTCCGGAGTTCCTAATGAAAGTGTCAAGGGAATATGCAAAATAAAAGATAATGATAATAACACCTGAAATTATGCTATAACTTGACAAATTAAAGATGTAGAAATCCTTTGAGGCCTGAAACCACAGTGTTCTTTCTTTGGAAAAGCAATATATTCTGTGGAAAAGCAATTCAGGAGATAGTTTCTTATAGAAGTGTCTATATAGGCAATTAAAAGGGGTGAGAATCAGAAGTTAGAGTCAGTAGAATATCTGTCAGGAAATGCACATTTTGGACATCTTGTGGCTGAAGTATTGAAGTTTACTAAAAGCATTGGGGAAACTAGACTTGTGTGTGTGTGTGTGTGTGTGTGTGTGTGTGTGTGTGTGTGTTGAGATTTTTGTCAACATGAAAGAAGGTAGGTGCATACCTGAGGGAACTTGTTTCACGCGAGTTTTAGAAAATTCATTTTCTGAAGATATCACCTCATTCCTACACATGTCTGGGAAGCCTGGCTCATTAACCCTTTTGACATCAAAATGACTTCATGGAAAATGTGAAATGGGAGAGACAGTCCAAATGTGAATCTACTTTAGATAGTCCCAAGTTTCGTAGACAGAACAGTAGTTTTTACAGCTTTTTCTTTTATGCAAACTGCTCAATTTTATCTGTCTTTAATCTTAGGCGACTTAACTCCTCACTGGTCTCTGTTTCTATTGGTGGCCTTACTTCTTTTCTGCAGGACAGATAGATTTAGTTAATAAAACAATAAATCATATAACGTCACACTTTCATTTTATTCTCTAATGGGTTCTTAGTTCACTTGGAATAGAATTCAAACATATTAACATAAATGACAGTGTGTCCTACATTCTTTGATACCCACATACCACTCTAACATCACCTGGTTTTTATGCTCCAGGTCCTTAACATTTCATATATATATATATATATATATATATATATATATATATATATATATATATTTTTTTTTAACTGACTTTAAAGAGGAGGGGAAAGAGAAAGAGGAAAACATCAATAATGAGAGAGAGTCATGGGTCAGCTGTCTTCTGCACGCCCCCAAGTGGGGATCAAGCCCACAACCAGGGCATATGCCCTTGACTGGAATCTAGCCCAGGACCCTGTAGTCTACAGACCAATGCTCTATCCACTGAGACCAGCCAGCCATTGCATTAATATTTCTTTGTTCCTTGGGAAAATAGTTACTGACAGCTAGGAGCATTTGAACTTTCCCCTCTCTCTCCTTAGAATGCTCCACCTAAACTTTATCTTTCTAGAGAGAGAAGAGAGGGAGAGAGAGATCAATTTGTGTTGTTTACTTATTTTTGCATTCATTGGTTGATTCCTATATGCACCCTGACCAGGGCATCAAACCCACAACCTCAGCAAATTAAGATGACTCTCTAACCAACTGAGCTACTTGGAGAGGCACAAACTTTTTCCCTGATAGGCCACTTTCCTACATTTTAATCTCAGATCTAAGATCACCTCCCAAAAATGTCTTTTTCCTTCTCCTAACTAAAGTAGATTCTCTCCCATTTCACATTTTCCATGAGGTCATTTTGATGTCAGAGCAATTAATGGGCCAGATTTCCCAGACATGCATAGGAATGATGTGATATCTTCATAAAATGAATTTTCTAAAACTCACATAAGAGGATTGGAGGTGGCAGAAGATTTTATTGGTGTGGAGTTACATTTCTTGGTTCCACATTCCTCTGCCTCATAAGCGAGTCCTGGAAAAGATACAGCTGGGGGTTCAGCAGAGCTAGAAGGAGGGCCAATATCCAGAATCTCCATTCCATATTGCATCCAAACCAATTAGAGTCCATTAGTCCATGTGCGGAGTCCTGTATGGCCAAGAGCATATCACCTGGCACAGGAGTCACAGGAGGCAGGTATCCTGAAACCAATAAAGGGTGGCTCCTTTTTCTAGTTTATATATTCAGGTTACTCGCATTTGCAGTGGCCATACTTATCCTGGACAATTACCTATTCCTGGAGGTGATTCCCACTCCATTGAGACCTTAATGGGCATGCATCTAAACTGCCCTTTCCCAGAACTTCCCCTCATTCATTAGCATGGAATATACTTGGAGAGTGTTAAATGCAACTTTTTGACAAAGCTGTATAAATGGTATGCCTGTATTTAGTCTTCCCCACTCCTTTGCTGTTAAATAACAACAAGGTTATTACATCAGGATCAATTTTGCTTAATTTCTTTAATTCTATTCAATAAATTTAACTTGTTTATTTACAATCTCTCTCAAATAGAACATAAATTTTATAAAAAAGAAAGACTTCTTTGTATATATCTGTACTCTGCAGCCTAGAGTAGAATCTTAAATATAGTAAACACCATGTAAACACTCATTAAATAAATTCTATTAAAATTAAAGGTAAACTCAATATTGATTAAGTAATAAAATTATTTAACTCATATTAAGAGTTAAATAAATGGAATGCTTTCATTAATGTAAAGGTCTTATTGTGAGAAAATTTGCTAGTTATAATTTTTATTGAGCAACACAGAATAACAAGTTGAAAATTATAATAGTACAATCATGTCTATGAAAACTATATTTTCAAAAAACAGTACATGAAAATTGTAACAGTGGTTTATTATATGTGAGGAGATTCAACTTAGATATTTATTATCTTTTCAAATTATCATATTTTCCCAATTTCTAGTAAACAAATAACACAAGTAAGCAATAAACGCCACAAACAAAATGTCCCTTTCTGTATCTGTCATTGATTTAACTTCTGTCACTGATTCCATATTCAGAAACCATCAAAATTGTTTATAAGAGATAATAGAATAACAGGGGTCCAAAACTTCTTTAGTCAGATAAAACTTTATATTTATTACTTTTAAAAGTTGTTTGACAGCTTTTATACATCACACAGAATGAAGATATACATATAGACGTGGTCCAGACTCCCACAGAATTTATAACAGGGATAGGAGACAGATATTAAACAAGTTACTAAGTAAGGATTATGGTAAGTAAAATAGAGTGGAGGAAAGGAAATAGTATACGAATTTAAACTATAGCTGGTTAAAAGCTAACAAAATTAGAAAAGAAATTAGCATAATTATTCAGTTAATTTAAGAAAGTTGTCCATGTACAGCCAATAGAGGGAAATGTGTATATATACATTGAACCATCTACTATATAATTTTTAGAGCTAAATAGAGGCTTAAGAGCCATTTTTTTAATTTTTGAAAAAATAATACAATACCTGTTTTGGAAGAACTGAAAATACTTTAATGCACTTTTTATTTGCCATAAAATTCCCCTTTATAACAATTCTAACTTTAATTGTTTAACCCAGTTTGGGGTTTTCCACTCATGTAGGGGTTGCTATCATTTAAATAAACACATTTAATTTGTAGGCACCTATAATGATTAAAATCTTTCTCATATAGAGATGAAGTATTCTTTGCCTATTTCCAATTTAACTCAGCCTTATGAAGTTTCATAAAATAAGGCTAATCTCTCAACTAAATGCTAGTTTATCAAATATCAGAGACAGCTATCAAATATATCCATTAAAGGCTCTTAAACTGTATATTTTCCAGTAAACTCATTATTTTAAATATATCACTGTTTTCAGACATAACAGTCCAAGTCACTCTCTCAGACCCTTTAAAATTGTGATGCCAGAAAGAAATTCAATGATGTAGGCAGACTTAAACCAGGAAAAAAATAACATCAATATTTTTCCTTTAATAATGGAATTGTAATAGTGTATCTTAAGGTGCATTCTTCATATTGGCAGTCATATCACATTGTTGATTTCTAAATAACATTATATTTATGAATTGCTTTTGCCAAAGTCATCAGTAATTTTCATATTACTAAAACCAACGAGACCTTTTCTTGTGCAATCCCTGCTATGGGCTGAAATGTGTCCCTCAAAAAGGCAGATTAAAGTCTTAATCCCAGTAATTGTGAATATGACCTTAAATAGAAATAGAGTCATTGCAGATGTAATCAAGTTAAGTTGAGGTCATAGTGAATTAAGATGGGCCCTAATCCAATTAGATTGGTGCTCTCATAAGAAGAGGAGTCAGGGACACACAGAGAGAACATCATTTTGATGATGGAAGGAGGCAGAAATTGGAGTGATGCCTTTCCAAGTTCAGGAACACTCAGAATTGCCAGAACCACCAGAATCACAGAGAGAGGTTATCAAACAAATCCACCTTGGAGACTTTAGAGATTGTACAGCCCTGCCTACACCTTGGTTTTGGACCATTAGCCTCTAGAAATTTTAGATAACTTCTATGTCTGTTTTAAGGCACATAGTTTGTGGTAATTAATTATGGCAACCTTTAGAAACTAATATAGATCTTGGTACCAAGAAGAGAGGAGTTGTAACAATGCCTGAATGTGTAGAACTGGTGTTGGAATGGGATAATGGGTAGAGTCTGAAAGAATTTTGAAATATATGATAGCAAATCCTACATTTCATTGACACCATAGTTCGTAAAAATATGAAGGCTAAGGGTTCATCTAGATGGGTTTCAGATGAAAAAGAGAAATGTGATTTTTGAAATGCCTTTTAAAAAGGCATTCCTTGTTATAAATTGAGAGAAAACTTGGCTGAATTGTATTCTGTTGTTAGATGGAAACTAGAACTTGTAGGTGATGAATGTGGATATTGAGCGTAGGAGATTTGAAAGCGAAGTGTGGAAGACACGGCCTGGTTACTCTTTGTTGCTTATAGCAAAATACAAGTGGGGAAAAAAAACTAAGGAAAAAACTATAAAGTAGGAACCTGAACCAAAAGATTGGAAAAATTCTTAGCCTATCCATACTGCAAAAGAATGATAAAGCGTGCTTTGGAGAGAACACCAAGCATGCGGCTGGACCAACTTGGTTGGAGAGATTAGACATGTGACTCATGGGTCCAATTTACCATCTCAGTCAAAACACTGCTAGCTTAGACTGAAGAGGACAATATGGGAGCTGATGAAGGGAGGTTGTTGGACTTCTGGGATTCATTAAGCTGAAAATGGCCAATAGAATTATTTGCTCACAAACATGTGTCATCCTTCAAGGAAAGGGAAGAATAACACTTATGGTGGCTCAGAGGCTAGTGGGACTATACCTTGATTTGGGACTACTAGACTTCAGAACTGTGATTTTAAAACAAAATTCTGTTGTTGTAAAGTCACCCAGTGTGTGGTAATTTGTTGTAGCATTCCTAGGAAACTAATCTCTCAGCAGCTTTTAACAGTGCTTAAAACCATCTCAAAAATCTCCTTTGCCATGACTTTTATTATAACAAGGCTTTTAACTGGTCCCTCTACACCTGTTATTGCTCATTTCCAATGCGTTTTCCATTTTGCAGCCAGAGCATTCCTTTAATTACTCAACTAACAGCCAAGTGGCTGCGATTCTGGTCCCATGGAACTCCTCCATTGCTATCTTCAAAGTGGCCATTCAAAGACCCAGGCTCCTTGCATCTAGTGGTTCGACCATTCTCTGGAACTCTGTAGAGAGATGCATGGACGGGGAATAAATAGTGAGAATGAGGAATCATGCTTTGGAGATTTTTATGAGCTTGACCTAGATGTAGTTCACATGTGTCTCCTCACATACCAGTAATTAGAATCTAGTAACATCACCACACCTACCTACAGTAAAGCCTGGAAAATAAAATCTAATTATGTGAGCCAGAGAAAGAAGATAAGGATTTTATGACACTTGGAGGTGTCTTGGCTATAATCCATAATCTTTTTGCATTAACTATGCAATTTTCTCATTCTAACATACTTGGAATACTCATTACTTCCCCAAGGGAGAAATATAAAATATTTCTAGTCACAATATCCAATTCACCATACAGGTGAGCAATCATCCAGATGATGAACTATCCTATCTATCAGATTCAGTTATGGATTCTCCAGGTACGGGAACCTATGCATAAAAAAGCAAATTATCCTCATTCCTAACATACACTCTCATTATTATTATTCACTAAAGTGGGGACACAATAACACCAATAATAACTTGGAATAAAAAAAAACAAACACATCCTGGTAGACCTTATTAAGACTTCTTCCACTTAAATAGAGATAACTATTTTAATTAGCTAATAATCTTCATATCTGGGAGGAGCCTCTCCAATTATGTCTGGATACTAGATCTATTTTTGGAAGGTTTTTTTCTTGCCCATTATTCTTCATAATTATAGCACTAATGTGTGCTGGGAAAACATCTTTCCTGAGTATGAAGAGTTTTTGGTTGTTGTTTCCTAATGGTTAAAATTTAGGGTTTCATTTTAAGGGTTGAATCAAAAATTTTAAGTACAGTCTTGTGATTTCTTTGGCAATATAATTATCTTAACAATTTAGTTGGTCTCTAACTTCTTTCTTTCTATTCAGATCCAAATACCAGCAACTCTGTCCTAGGTTTTTCTAGACATAATTCCCAGGCCTTATTGAATTTTTTGCTTCGATTCTCGCTTGACAATTTCTCTCAAATTAAAGCTGGCTATCTTGAGGATGCCTGAGACAATTTGCTTTGTCCTGAAGGAATAACCGTCGCTATCACTGCCATTTTGGTTTGGACAATTTGTTTAAAGAGTAGCCTTCTTGCTGGAACTTTGTCACTGAGGTGTCTCTGTTTTGTTCTTTATTAGCAGAGCATTGAAACAATTAGCTTGTCTAACACTTTGAAGTCCATCATTTTTGGATTTTCTTTATTCTCTTTCATTTATGCCCGAACACAGCCAATTCTTGACTGAATTCATCTCTTTTTTTGTAACACCTTTGTCAATGTAGAAAATAATATTCAGTACACAGTGTAATTCTAACTGCTTCAAACAACTTTCCATAGAGCTACAGACTTAGTAAGCATGTGATTCTACCATCATATTTAGTTCAGGTGCCTCTTTCACCACATGTTATCCCATAGAATAGCAGAATTCTCCATCCGTTTAACCTGCTATATTTAACGTCTCATTCTCTTATCCCAAATGACTAAACAAATGCTTTGTATATTACATTTTATTCTCTTTCTACACTGTGCAACCCCCTTCACCATTTCTTTTTTTTTTATTTTTCATTTCTTATACCAAATAGCATATCATTCAGAATTCAGTTAGGAAAACAGAAATGGATTTAATTTAGGAATTTATGCAATTAAACAGCTTTCTGTGAAATTAATGTTAGAGAAGATTGCACATAAGTCAAACGTTTACTAAATTGTGGGGAATCAAGAAGTTGCAGGAAGCATAAGAAACTTTCAGCAATGATCATTGTTACCTTCAACATCAAAATGGGTCCACGGATTGGAAACCCACAAGGCCACTAGGAAATCTCACTTCTGACAGAATCCACATGTCTGCCAGAAAGAAAAATAATGGTTTCTGTTTCTTTTCCACCTTTCAAAACTTAAACAATTGCTACTCAGTGGTAGATTTGCTCCAGATATTTGCTTTAGGGATCCTTGAAAATATAATGTTCAGCTTTTCAGCCCCTGAAATTAAAAAAAAAAAAAAAAAGAATGGTAGGAAAAATGGTGCTAAATTGTCACCAGTCACCATTTCAGCTGCCAACGCATTTTGAAATATTACACCTGTGCCGAGGATCCTCAGATCTACTTGTCACATTGGCTCTATCCCTCAGTTGCTAAGCCTCAGTCGGTCTGGATTTCTTACTGGAAACAGCCATGCTCTGCCGCAAATGCAGATTTTTGCACTGATTGTTTTCTTCCTGGAACATTTTACCTTATTCACACTTATTTCCCAGCAAACTCATACTCTCTCTTTAGATCTCTCACTAAATTGGTTCTTTAGCCTGTTTTTACTCCTTGATATAACTTAAATAGTGACATTATATGTTTTCCCTGCACCATTCTTTTTTCTTTAAGTATATTTTATTGATTTTTCACAGAGAGGAAGGGAGAGGGATAGAGAGCCAGAAACATCAATGAGAGAGAAATATCGACCAGCTGCCTCTTGCACACCCCCTACTGGGGATGCGCGCACAACCAATGTACATGCCCTTGACTGGAATCAAACCTGGGACCTTTCAGTCTGCAGACCGATGCTCTATTTTAGGGGTGTCGAACTCAATCAGAGAAGGGGCCAAAATCTAAAATCCAGCCTAAATCGCGGGCCGAATGGTTTACTGAACAGTCATAAACTGACAATGTCATAAACTGACAGCGGAGTGCAGTGATGACAGCGCGGTGCCGGCCACATTGCAAGGCCTGGCGGGCTGGATTTGGCCCGCGGGCCTTGTGTTTGACACATGTGCTCTATCCACTGAGCCAAACCGGTTTCGGCAGCCATTCTTTTTAAATATAATAATTCTTAACATCTATCACAGTAAGTTATTTTTCATATTCCCTTCCTAGACTTAATTTCCATAAAGTTATGGACCATGCTTATCTTATTTACTACTTTTTTCCTCAGCAACATTCTCTCGTGTGCTATCCTATTTCAAATTTATTTAATTCAATCTAACATAAGAATTATAAAAATACTTTTAAATGACTTGTTTGATTTCACGATTGCATTTCTTTTATCTTTCAAAAGGAGAAAATAAAACTAACATGACTTTTGAGTCATGATTGTTCTTTAAAAAAATCAATTATGGCCAAAACCGGTTTGGCTCAGTAGATAGAGCATCAGCCTGCGGACTGAAAGGTCCTGGGTTTGATTCCTGTCAAGGGCATGTACCTTGGTTGTGCGCACATCCCCAGTAGGGGGTGTGCAAGAGGCAGCTGATAGATGATTCTCTCTCATTGATGTTTCTAACTCTCCATCCCTCTCTCTTCCTCTCTGTAAAAAATCAATAAAATATATTTAAAAAATAAATTATGTGAAGAATAAAAGTATTATATTTTGGTAAATGTTCTTTGGCAAAGAAATGGACAGTTGAGTCAGATTAAATATCACTTATTGAATGTGTCTCACTGTGAACTATCTCTACTTGCTACTGTAGAAAAGGCAAAGATGATAAAAAAATCTTCCTTTAAGAAATTCAAATTTAGCTCATGAATGCATGAAAGTAGGATACAACTGAAAAGTACACAAATAGCAATATTGAAAAACCTTATGCTATAAACTACCATTTAGAATTGGTTTTGTAAAAGACTGTCAAATGCATTATATTGGGATCTACGTGATTTGTGTGAACCTTCCATTTTTTGTGATCAAGATTTGTATGAACAAGATATATATATATATATATATATATATATATATATATATATATATATTTCAACCTATAATTAACAATGTTAAAAATTCAGAGACTCTAAATTGACAGCAGGGCAATTCTTGACAAAGGTACATTTGAGTCATTCAATATTTGAAAGAGGCTGTCTTTTGGACAAGTTAATTATCTCTCCCTTCAGCTTTGCTAGGCTTTATCTGTTTGTTTTCAGGCCACAGTATATGTGGAGTTTATTATCTCAGTGTCAAGAAGAAAGGTCTTTATTGAATTACATCTAATGTTAAACCTGCAGCTTTTATAGCTGAACAATGTCCATGGTTTTTATATATATTTTTAAAAAGTGTGAGGACATCATCCATTATGTCCTTCAATGTCCCTAAACATAAGAAACCACATGTTAAAACCTTCTTTCAGTCTTGAGCCAATAAAATGTTTGCGTCTGAAGACAACCGTAGGAGAACCACCGTCTTCCTTTCGCCTTGTCCGCCAAGATGAACAGACATAAAGTCAGCGTTTATCTGCAATAATTGACTCATCCTGGGTGCCTGATTATGGCAATTCTTCTGTTCCTTTAAAGTGCTGTTTTGTTTTGTTTTCTTGGTCTTAGAAGGAATGTTTAACATAATTGCTTTACACTATATTAAACTGATTAAAATTCTTAAAAAAACAAAAACAACAACAACAACAAAACACACAAAGACAAAACAAAGCTCTAAAGAGAAATATTAATAATTAAGTAAACATGATAATTGCATAATCATGCTATCTAATGTAAAATGGATTAGTTATCAATAAAAGCTTACTTTCATTTTTATAATACAAAGGCAGTTACTTCATTTTATATATTTCATAGAAATTTTACTGTTCAGGCAGGGACCCATCTGCAGAGATGTGCAGGGTTTTGACCACCTAAAATAAAAGCATATTAAATAATTTAGAACCTCATAATAATTTTATTTTACATTGCAAAACTCATTGAAATCTTGATTATTTAAAAAAAATGTAAGAAATATGAGAATCTGAAACTTATTTTTGAAATTAACAAATGTTTTCAAAAATGGTAAAAAATGCTTTGATATTGATATAAGATGCCAAACCATATTATTTATAAAAATTGCTTTAATATAAAATATAAGATGGCATATATAAAGCATTCTAGTTGGTGTTTTGTTTGTTGGCTTTGGGATAGTAGCACAGAGTGTGCCAAGCCAACTTCATAAATCGTCTTCTGGTCTTCCTTGAAGTAGTAGAACAAACAAGAAATAAGTTTTCTTATATCCTATTAAATTGAATGCCTTTGCAATTCATGTTAATTCACATAACAATAAAAATTGTATTGCTTATTGAAGAAAATAAAAAGTTTATCAAGTATTTAGAGCTAAAGCTATAAATTGCTATTCCACTCAGAAGTAGAATTAATTTCCATTTTTGAATATTTTTTGCAGGATAAAAAATTTTACTTTAGCAGGTTACTTTCATTCAGCACTTTAATATACTATTACAATATATTTTACATCTTCCTTTGTGCTGAGAAGTCAGTTTTATTGTTGCTTTTTTTTTTTTTTAAGGTAATATGTTTAGTTTTCCTAGGACTAGGAGGAAAGCAAAACAGGAAAATCAGCAGAGAGCTACGGAGCAATATGGAAAGTGAAATTTGAGATTCTACAGAGGGGAGATGAGTGCTAGGGTGAACTCATTTTTATAGGTGTTTTTCACTGGGAGCCTTTGTTGGATTTGGCGGAGGATGTGATAGTGTCTTGATCAGGAGCCATGCTTGGGCTCTGATAAACCAGCCGGGCACTTGCAGACATCACGGAGTTGGAGTGATGATATTGGAGACTTGAGAAGCCCCAACTAAAGGGCTAACTTTCCACTTAAGCATTTTTGGAATTAGAAACTGCATGGAATAGAATTCTAAAACAAACAAAAAAAGTTTAGTTTTTCTTTTTTAAAAAAATTATAGCAATGTTATGGCAATCTTGCAGTAATGGGAAGGTAGTGATTAACATTCAACATCCACCAGAAGACATTGTGAATGGAAAGTTTCTTATTTTAAAATACTGGAAAGGTTCACCCCAGGAACAGGTATAAATCACGTGTAGAAAGACTATTACCTGAATAGCAAACTTTTTTCAACTCAGTGCACCATGTATCAAACTTGAGACATCTCTGAAGGAAGAATGCATAGAGTAGGATAAATGAACCCATATTAATTAATTTAGAACCTCATAAGAATTTTATTTTACATTGAAAAACCATTAAAATTAGCCACTTTAATACCATGTCCAGAAGTTAGTCACTGGGCATGAAAATGAGGAGAGAGAAACAGAGAGAGAGAGAGAGAGAGAGAGAGAGAGAGAGAGAGAGAGAGAGAGAGCCTGAAAGTAGAAAAGCATTGCTGTAAGTTAAACAGATAGTGAAGTTTTCAGATTAACAATATAAATAATTGCAAATATATTCCATAAAATATAAGGAAACATGGAAAACAATAGATGAAAATGAAGATATTCTAATCTACATATATAAAAGGCTAATATACTAAGTGTCCCTCCTTCCATCCAACCAGTCACTATGATGCACACTGACCACCAGGGGGAAGATACTCAATGCAAGAGCTGCCAAGCTTCAGTGACTTGGCAGTGGTGGTTCTCAGGTGAAGCAGCCTGAAACCAGAGATGGGGGGAACCTAATTCCTGTGGGGCTGTGTGAAAACATAACCCATCTCCAGCTGTGGGTTATGTTTTTGCTGGGGCACTGTGGGCCCTGAATCTGGTTAACTGCACACTTGTGTTTGTGTTCCACATCATGTATGACAGCAACTTTGCAGAGTGCCTTCTCTCACTCTGGGACCACTCAGGGGATTTCAGAGAGCCGGTTTTGGCCCAATCCCCACAGGCTAGGCCGAAGGACCCAATCATTCCACAGACATCTTTCAAGCCAGGGTGCCATCCCAGATGCAGCTGGCTGGGGAGGGACCAGGGGAGATTGGCTCCATGGCATGTCAACCACATCTTGCCCAGTCCTGTCCTGCTCCCACCTTCTATTTAATTTCCTTTCAATGTGTACAAATCCATGAGCCAGTTCATTAGTATAATTATAAGATGTCAAATAGAAAATCTACAACAATATAATACAATGTCTGAAATTAAAAACTCCTTAGATGACTTTGAGAGAAAATTAGGATATTTCAAAGTAATAAATGACATGTACTCATAGTTTGAAGAAGTTCAGAAAATTTATAAATACACAATTTACAATACATAAAATAAAGAACAATACATAAAATAAAGAGAAAGCAAAGTTTATTTGGCATGACATTAGTCAAATTGCGTAAATGAGAAAATCTTAAAAACAGCTCATTCAAAAGTTGAACAATAAGATTTAGAGCTAAATGCCAATCATGCAGTAGCTGGAAGAAAATGGAGCATCATGGTAAGAGTGGTGGAAGCTTTATTTCTATATGCATTGAAAATATCCTTCAAAGATGAAAGCAAACAAATATAATTTTTAGATTAGGCACATCTGAGTTAATTTCTCATTAGTAGACCTGCAAAAATGAAATTAGAAATAGAAAAATATATAAGTAATTATATTTTGATGGAAAAATATGTTAAGGTGTAATTTATAATTATTAGAACATTTGAACGTGAAAAACCATTCAACTGCAAATTTTAGCATGTGTTAATATGAATGTGGTTTAAGGTATTTGTTTCTTTAGATGTAGAAGTTAATGAAGAAAGTAAATTTATTTTTTCATAATGTAAATATAAAAAGAGATCACGTATAAGTCAAATACATTATTCATAATGAGAAGCAAAACATTTATTTATTGAAAGCTGCTTTTTGTGAATCTCACATAACATTCTGTTTTGTTTTTTTATCCACAAAAATTTACTACTGAACTTTAAAGTTTAAAATTTAAACTATGCCTGGCACAAAGTGAATGAATAGTAAATGGTTTTTGATGGTATTCTTTAGAGATGTAAATGTGAAACATCCATAGTGCAATTCTCATTAATGCCATATTATGAGTTCATCAAATTGAAAATGAATGAAAATGTACAGATATCAAAAATCATATGGAGGTGTCAGTTTGCCTTGGAAAGTGAATTGAAAATCAACCAGGGCTCAGTTGAAGTGGCATTTGGTATCACCTGCAAGCTGTATGTAATATAATTATTATCAGTATTTATCCTGGGAAACAGTTAATGCATTACTTAATATGTATTTGGAATCAAGTCAAGGAAAATATCAGATAGAAAGGTTTGGTGATTTGCAGTCTCTGTAAGTAATTCATGCTTGTAAACCCAGCTGCATGATTGCCTCCTTTTAATCCATCTTTTTTCATTTTTAAAAAGCCACCCGTTATCTTAAAAAATAAAATAAGCCTGGATTTCAAAGATGAAAAAGTGTATCTTAGAGGTACATAATGCAGTGATGCTGATAACAAGAAGGAGTAAAGAATGCTAAAGACATTTAGACCCTGGCTCTTATAAGATGCATTCATGTTCTTTTCACTGACTTTCTATAAATGAACACAAAAGAAATAGCACACTCCAAAAGGCAAGGGAAGAATACAGCAAGAAGGCTGATTTCAGAAGAAAAGTACAAGAAGGATGAGTGGTGCTGGACCCAAGACAGGAAAGCCATGAGCTGGCACGAGAGAGCAGCACAAAATGAGCATAAATGGAAGGAGCCCTGTGCCTTTGGCACCAGCAAGTAGTTTCAGATGCTGTATTTGGTACTTAGGTTATGTTCAGTTAGCTGTTTGTAGGTTTTCAAAATTAGGAGAACATGCAAAGTTCCCTCAGGATGAATGTGAGAGGTGAGAAACAGATTTTCAGGCTTCGATCCACATTCTTCTTTAAAATTCACTACACACAAATTATAAAGAAAAGGGAGTCTGAAGTGTATTGGAGGGTACAAAAGAACCATGTGGCACGGTTATGTTTGCCAGGGCCTCAGAACTGTCTTCTTCTCAAACTCTCCCTTTACTGACACAGTCAGATACAGACATGAATCATTTTCCACAGGGTTGTCTATGGGGAAATCAAGTCTTCCTTCTCACGTCTTGAAAATCTTTATTGAGAATCAGGGTCATTTCTTAAAGTTGTGTTAAGTGTACATTTTCCCCTCAAAGGTCATTCCATTTTTTTTTTTTATTTTGCTTGCTTTTATATAAAATGCAAGGCAAGAAATACTGGAGCAGGAGATCTGACTGGGTGCTAGGCAAAAAGGACCATGTCACTACCCTGCTAAAAACTCAATGTACAAATGTATTAACATAATGGAAACAACTGACTTTTATGGAGTACTGACTCTCTGCCAAAAGAGACTTTAAGTATCAAGCATAGTAACTCATTTGATTCAGAACCATACTCTGAGATGGGTACCATTATTGCTTCTCCCTTACAGAAGAGTAATTTGACACACAGTGCTGTTAAGTAGTTTGTCCAGATTTACATTCCTAATAAATGGCAGAGCCAGAATTCAATCTCAGGTTCTCTGCATTTCTCAAGGGTAGCATGTTTTCTCTGACCTCTGAGGCTTGACCAAGAAACATCCCTTCCAAGATGCTCCTATGAGCACATCCTAGGCTTGCTCTGTTACATAAGTTCATTGCACCTTACTATTCCACTCCTTCTTCTTTGTCTACGCAGCAGAATGTAATTCTTTACACAACATAATACTTTACATGTATCTGTTTCTCACTATATTCCCATAATCAAAATAATGCTTGGCCAAGACTTGGAGCTTAATAACTCTCAAGTGAATGATGGGTACTCATATAAACTATCTACAGTACACTCTATTTAATCTTATATCCTTTCTAATGGTATCAGTGAATGATGCTAAAGACATGAATACATGAGTCAGAACTCAATTGAGGGGTATGGTCACAAATGTGGAGTGACTGGAAGTGAACCAAAGTCACAAATTATAATTCCTGTTGCTTTATTGGCGATGCTTAAAGTTCTACCATTAGATTAATTTCTCTAAGATAGAGAATGTTTCTGAGGATAATTCAGTTAGGGGTACTGGATCAACCTTTCAACATTCAGTGCTTCATTTTTGGGTTCTTTCTCTCTCTCAAGCCCTCCTGCCCTAGCAGCTTGCTTCTAGATCCAGAGCTAGAGATCCGCTTCTGAGTTCAATCAAAATGTGTCATCTCAACATAAAGTTGCAAACCTGTTTAATGCTTTGTAAAGATTATTTAAGCATAAATTAAATGCTTTCTCATTTAATTTTTGTGGGTAAAACATTCTTGCAGAAGTGAGCAGGTTTATGAAATGAGAGGTCTGATTATAGTGTTTTCAAGGCTAGAGAGTCCAGAATGATACAGGTCTCAAGACACTGATCAACAGAGGAAAAGGTAATGCAACATCAGACATTGCTCTTACATAGTGAATACCTGTACTGAAGGTATTCAATTTAAACTCAGCAATTGGCAAAATACAAATAAATAAATAAATAAATAAATAAATAAATATAAATACAATAAATAAAAATAAAAACCAAACTAAAATTCAAGTCTGGGAGAAATTCCTCAGTAAATTGGAGCCAGTATTTTTTTCTATCTACAATTACTTTGTAATGACTTCATCTATAGTTTATGAGCTATGAGATCTGGGTAAATAATGTTTATAAATATAGATCATTTTACATTAATTCAGGGCTATGGTAATTCCAGGAGGAGAAAACAGAGTTATCTAAAATGCAAGGTATACTGTGGGGGCAGAATTATTGCAGGGGCAACAAATGTGAAATACACACAAATGGTCACCTGAGAGGTATGACCTCCCAAGGGTGAAGATGGTTGGGGAGGTTGCCCAGAAAGCTGAGGAAAAGGGACCTCCCGTGCCCTGCCACAGGTGGCTCTGGTCAGTAGACTCCTGGCAATCTTTTGATTTGCAAAACTGCACCTCATTGAAGTGGCCAAAATATCAAATGTAGGACTCTAATAGGAAGAGCTTCACTGTAGCTCCCGCCCAGACTTTTCGAAGGAGCCCATCAACTGTGTGCCTCTCTGCCTGCGAACCCGGAGTGCTGCACTGACTGATGAGCACATCTCTGTGCATCTCTATACTTCCAGCAAGAATTAGCAAACCCAAAGCCCTCTGCTTTTCAGTCCATCCTGATCAGGAGACTATTTATCATGTCAGCCTCTCCTGTATTAGTCTGCTAAGGCTGCTATAACAAAATACCACACACTGGGTGGCTGAAGCAACAGATACTTGTTTCTCACAGCTCCTGGAAGCTGGTAATACAAGATCAAGGCATCTGCAGATTTGACTTTTCCAAGGTCTGCCCTTAGGTCTTGCATTGGCTGCTTCTTCCCTGTGTCCTCACCATGGTCTTTTCCCTGAAAATATGAAGTCTTGGTGTCTCTTCCTCCTTATACCTTAGGATTAAAACTTCACAGAACCCTTAACTCTTATTACGAAGAATTTATCTCCCTCCTATGAATATGACTTTCACTCTATATGTTCTTATTTCTTTGCTGCTGTTGTTTCATTTCAGTTATTTAAAGGTGATTTTTCTTCTTTAGTATTGTGAAATATATACCCAGGGCATAATCAATTTTACAGGAATACCAAATTATCCAGAGAATTCATTGTATGTTTTTACAGCAGACCATTTCTATATCAATGTGGTAACCTTTCCCACCTTCACTTAGCAGAATCCTTAGAAAGCCTCTTGATCTTCAGTGGATTCATGTAAGTATTTACATACAATCATATCTATGTGTAGATATGATTGGTTACTAAAAATTTCCTGAAATTTTAGGATGCATTTTACATAGATAAGGGAAATAGTCTTACATGCTTTAAAAAAAATCACAAATGTATCAAATTTATAGTTCAGAAAGAAAAATTCACACACATTTTTGATCCTTGTATTTTGTGTTTTTTTTTTGTTTCTAATTGAATGTAAGATGCTCTGGGGCAAGAATAATCCTTGAATTTTGGACAAGGATACATTTTACCATGATAATCACTAATTTCTACTAGCTCTATCATAAAATTATTAGCCTTTAGAGACATGCAGGGTTTGCATTCTCTGATTTAAAAGACAGGCTGTCTGTAGTATAGAAATATTTATAGAGCATCAGTTTTGTTGTTGTTGTAGTTGTTGCTAGAAATACAGAAACATCAAGGTGGATGATTGGAGACAAGTAACTTGAGGCAAAAAAT
The DNA here is from genome assembly GCF_964339955.1 of Pipistrellus hanaki. NCBI lineage: Eukaryota > Metazoa > Chordata > Mammalia > Chiroptera > Vespertilionidae > Pipistrellus > Pipistrellus hanaki. The sequence continues at coordinate 145,321,851 of NC_140504.1, read as the reverse complement.
AATTTTTAGATGCTTATCATTTTTCTTATATGGATGAATATAAATTATTAGTTGCACATTTTAAATACTTGTATCTAAAATCATAGGCTTATAAGAATTAGCCAGCATGATGCATTTTTAAAAATAATAAATAATTGCAGTATCAACAATTTGATTTTAGACTTTTTATTTCAGATGTTTTATTAAAGATCAGAAAAAAAAGTCAAATTGTCTGCATTCCCACAACCAGGATAACAAAGTCAAGGCCCCTGCTACTTCCTATGCTTTTATCACCTTCTCAGCTCCTCACCTCTTTTATTTACGTGAGGTTCCTGGTCCCCATAGCTTTTACGTTTGTGACTGCTACATTATGTTCCTTCTTAATTTGGGGACAAATGAAAAATCTCAAATCAAACCAGTGTAAGTAAAACAAATATAGTTGATTGGCTCTTATAACTGAAAAGTTCAAGAAGGAGGTTATTTGAAGGAACACCAGAATGCAGAGACTCTAATAGTTTTGTTATGGCTCTGACATCCTTTTCTCTTCATTAGACTCTGCTTTCCTCTTTGGCTTCATTCCCAGTTTAAACAATATTTAAACTAAACTATTTGCACAGCTAGAAATTTTAGAGGCAAGAGAGCATCTCTCACAAATATCTTCAACAAATCTCAGGGATAACTTGCATTGGCTTGGATGAAGTCATAGTTTGCTTTCTGAATAAACATTATGGCCAGTGTTTGGAATTTTCCAATTAGGCTTTGGCTCACATGCCAAGCCCTAGATTTCATACATCACTGGAAAAACACGAACTGATTGGAGGTTGTGCAGGAAGAGATTCAGATCAGACAAAACAAATAGAAGATAGTAATTTATCTCTTACTGCCTTGACATTCCCATTTTCTACTCAAAGTAGACAGTTTTAAAGTATCTTTTCTTAACATGGCACAAACCATACCACGGTACAAACCATACCATGGTACAAACCATACCATGGTACAAACCAAACCCTAGTGTGGGGTTACCTAATATCTGATGCATGTATTTTGCATCAGTGTTAAGTCTAAGGCACTTGGTTAATTAATAAGGTTTTCATTTACCTATGATTTCTTATGATCTGGAACCCACTATCATCATACATAATGTATTGTTGCAGTAAGCAAGTACAATATTGGATAGGGCAAATGGAGAATATACAGAAGGTTTCCATACCAAGTACAATGTCCTTTTGTATGCATGGCCAAGACTCCATGCTTTACTGTGTAGAGTTCCCAGGTCAACCAGTCTTCCTGTTCCTTTTTCTGTTCTTTTGAAAGCTTTCAGGTTTCCACTTTTCTACAATGTCACATTTGAGAAAGAAATTTGGAAAAACAACTTCTGGTGAATGCCATGGCTTAGCATTTTCTTCCCATTGGTACAGATTTAGATCACAGTGCCAGAGAATGTCATCCTATTTAATAAAGAGAGAATATGCTAATCGAGCCTCACACAGTTGCAAAGACAATGGCACCCACAGCCAATAAGGAGGGAATATGTTAATTCACTGTCACACCCTTAAAGATGGCAGCACCCACAGCCACAAGTTGGCGGCACCAAGTCCCCTCAGCCCTGTAGGGGCAGTAGGCACACAGCAAGGCCAGGACCACCTCCAGGCAGGCCCAGCCTTGTTGTGTGCCTGTCTCTGGAATCCCCCAGTCCCTTCAGCCTCCCAGCCACCCAGGGCAGACCCGAGGTGCAGGCAAGCCTTGGATGGCAGCTTCCCGGTCACCCAGGGCCACCTGAGGCTCAGGTAACCAGGGCTGGCTGAGCCTTGTGCTCCTGGCTGTGGCAGCATCAGAGGTGTGATGGGGGCCTCACCTTCCCCTGATCACCAGGTTGCCTCCTGCTCCTGAGGTCTCCCGGACTGTGAGAGGTGACAGGCCGGGCTGAGGGACTGCCCTCTAGTGCATGAATTTTCATACACTGAGCCTTTAGTTAGAAGATAAATAATCATAGGATTTTGTTTCCCAAACTTAAAAATTTATCAGGCAATGATACTAATTCCATTTCAACCTTTGTTGGCTTCTTATCAATTCGCATTCAATCCACTCCAAAGACATGGATCTAGAATTGCAATTTTCAATCTCTTTCATCTCATGATACACATAAACTAATTACAAATTTAGTGGCATATATATATATATATATATATATATTGCCAATTTGAGAAAAAATAGATATAATTTTGAAGCATTCACACTGGATAGCTATTGTTGTGTTGTCTGTTGTCATCATTTTATTTGACAATGGAAAAAGAGATCAGTGCCTCTGACTAAATAGGTATTGCATGTTTTAAAAATTATTGCAGCACACTGGTGGAAAATCTCTGATCTAGAACTTTTAATCTGTAAACAGCCCTTGAAAATGTTTTCCTTGCATCTCTTTCTTTTTAGCATAATGGCTTCTTTCTGGATTTCCAACTCTAAAACAATAAGGTTAAGGCATCCCTGTTTTAGACTGTGGAATCTTAGAGGTTACGTGGGGTGGATGGGTGGAAAGACATCAAGCAAAGAACTTGTATACATACATGTATAATCCATGGATACAAACAATAAGGTGGTGAAGGCCTAAAGAATAGATAGGGGTTGGCTGGAAGACATCAATGGGGGGAAAATGGACATATGTAATACTTTCAGCAATAAAGATAGAATAAAATAAAATTTTATTGAATAATAAAATTATTTGGGGGATGCTGAATGGAAGTGTACGTTCATAGAGAATAAGAGACTGGAATTTTTCCAAATCTTAGCTATTGTAAATTTGTTGAATATAGGGGTGCTTGTATCCTCTCTGATTGGTGTTTATGTTTTCTTGGGATATATTCCTAGAAGTGGGATTACTGGGTCAAATGGGAGTTTCATTTTTAACTTTTTGCGGAAACTCTATACTATTCTCCACAGTGGCAACACCAGTCTGCATTCCCACCAGCAGTGCACGAGGGTTCCTTTTTCTTCACATCTTCTCCAGCACTTGTTGTTTGTTGCTTTGTTGATGACAGACATTCTGACAGATGTGGGATGATACCTCACTGTTGTTTTGATCTGCATCTCTTAGATGATTTGTGACTTTGAGCATGTTTTCATATGTCTCTTGGCCTTCTATATGCCTTCTTTCGAAAGTGTCTATTTAGGCCTAATTGCCCATTAGCAGATGAGTGTATTAAAAAAATGTGGTACATCAACACAATGGAATACTACACTGTTGAAAAAAAAGAAGGAACTCCTACAATTCACAACAGCATGGATGGAGCTGGAGAACATTATGCTAAGCTAAATAAGCCCAGTCAGAGAAAGATAAATATCACATGATCTCACTAATTTGTGAAATATAATGAACAACATAAACTGATGGACAAAAATAGATTCAGAGACAGAGAAACCCAGAACAAACTGTCAAACCTCAGAGGGAAGGCAGGGAAAGGTGTGTGGGTTGTGTGTGTGAAAGATCAACAAAAGGACTTATATACATGCATATTAGAATAACCAATGGACACAGACACTGGGGCAGTGTGGGCTTGTGGAGGGAGATTGGGAATGGCTGGGGAGGGATCAATGGGGGGGAAAAGAGACATAGGTACTACTTTAAACAATAAAAACAAAAGACTGAAAATTTTTGTAAAGTGCTGCTCTTTTTTAGTTTTTAAAAATGTGGACTTAATTTTTACTATTTGTAGGCAGTTTTAATGCAGAAGATGCTTGGAATGTATCTATATCCATACCTTAATTTCCTATAAGATATTATCTCCTGTTTTTTTTTTTTTAGCTTTCTTCCTTAAGAGTGGAGGATAGGATATGCAATGTGGATTTTTTGGCACTAAAATGTAGATGACTCCCTTATAATCAGGTATTTTGTAATGTTGAACACTGGAAAAAAAATAATCTCTAAATCAGGCCTTCTTTTTTTTTCTCTTTAATGTTCTGCTCAGGTCATATTATCTCTTTTTTTCCTTCTAATTTCTTTCTTGATTAAGGTATTACATATGTGTCCTTATTCCCCCATTACTCCTCCACTCATGCCATCATCCCCCTGTTGTCTATGTCCATATCTCTTATTTGTAGGCATTTACTGAAGTTCATACATAGTAATTTGCCAACTGATTTATATAACTTTATTTTCATATAGAGTCCCCTAAATTCCTGTCTAAATAAATGCATGGCCTGAGTCTCATTACCCAACAATTTACCACATGATAAAGTTTGACCCTTATAACCTGAGGTATATAATTTCATATTTTAGAATATTTCATTAGCAAAACCCCAATTCTTCAATGTCTCTGTACCATATATCATTTTTTTATTTGACTATTTTTTTTCAACTTAAACAAATTTAAAAACTGAGATTCATTGTGCACTCAATGTTTAATTGACAATTTTTATTTGCTTCTTTCCTAGTTGGCATTACAAGTGATGGCATTTAAAAATTGACAGTACTTTAGCAATCAACACTCTCTAGCAAATGACAGGAACCAACTAAGTATTAACTTGATAAGGGTATGCATTACCAACATACTAAAAAGCATGTGCAAAACATTTGTTTCCAGACTCAAATAATATCACTGGGAATCTTTCAGGCTTTAGTTTTCAGTTCTGTTTTCTTCTGGGTTGGTTTCATCATCAATCAAGTGTTCTTCATTTACAACAAAAATGTCCAACTTTTGTCTTTACAACCTAACTTTAAATAAATGAATCTCATTGCTATGGCTTGGGTCATGGACCCCTCATGGTGTCCCTTCAGTATGTAAAATTATATGGGATATACTATATGGAGAGGCCTGGATATGGTGTCCACCTGCATCACTGAGTAATGAGATAAATCTTATCCGAATCCTTGGAATGAAATCAGGAGAAGTCCTCCAAAAGTAAATAGGAAGGGCAGACAATCGCCCACCAGAGACTACAGTATTTTTTTTTTTGTCTAATATAAAGAGAAAATTACATTATAGCACAAATTGTCAAGAAAAATACAACCAAGTTTCCATTAGTTTATAAAATTAATCAGGGTAATGATTACATTATGTTTTGTAATTACTAAAAAATGATATGAAATGACCTGACTCAATTGATAAAAGCATGTTTGAAAAATAAAAATAAATGGCCATATAAATTAGGACAGAAGCCACCAAATTAACATTTCAAATGTTCTTGCACAAAAACTCAATTTTTTCATGGATTAAAGCCAGTTTTGTTTTGTTTCAAATAGACCCAGTCATTCCTTCTGCTACATCATTCACTAAAATCTGAGGATATCCTGTTACAAAGACTTTTAATGTTGGCTTTACTATATTAGACAATTTGCTGTGTGTGTGTGTGTGTGTGTGTGTGTGTGTGTGTGTTACTGACTACGTGCCTTAACTGACTAGTTTTATTAAAAATAGATCAGCATTCGTTAATGTCTGGAAAATGTTTAAAGAAAGATAAATATACTCCTAAGCATAAACCAGTTAATGACACAGCATGGGAAAAATTTGACAAGGCACAGGATACTATTTAAGCATGTTCAGCAGTGTAAAAATACAGATTAGGAAATGGCTTTTGGAGAGTCTTATAATGGTTGAATTAGTTCAGAAAGAACACTCTGCTCTTAACTGCAAATTTTTTTTTTTTACCTCAACATTCTGGTTCTTTTAATAAAAGGCCCATGCAGGTCAGTGTTACCAATGAATTTAAGCCATAGAGTTTCACAAATATATAACTTGTGCCCATGGTTTTCTACCTGCTGGATATTTGAATTTTCTGGGCGCAAGCCCAACAGAAGGAGATTTCTAGTCAATTGGTCTTGGGTATTTAAAGTTCCCCTGGTAATTCTAATATGCAGACAGGGTTAGACACACTGGTTTAGGTGAACATGCTTAGGAAATCCATGTTTGCTAGTGACTGATTTCTTTCACTATAGTAGAGCTTCTGAATCAATAAATGATGTGTTTATTAAATATGTGCAATCTTATTTGATAATACTTCCATTAAAACACACAAGAAGGTTTACTGCTGATACATTGTTGAATCATTATTTTCCAGAATCAAGTTATTGTTACTTGAAATATACCCTTTCCTTTTCAAAGGAGGAGCACCTGAATTCAGAGTATAGAGTCTTTAGAAAATCACTTTCTTCTTTAAAACATTTACTAAGCACAGGGTAGGCATGGTTGTGGATCCTAACCTACAATTTAGAGATACAATGGTCAGATTACTAATAATAACTCTGCTGTCATGATCCTTAAATCATGATAACTGTAAATAATCAAGATAATTATAAAGTGAATAGTGTATATAAGTTTAACCTCCAAAAAACAAACAAACAAAAAAAAAAACCACACACAGTATTTTTATGTGTGCGTTTCTTTGAGCACAAAACAAATGTTAGCTGTATTTGAATCTGAAATGTATACTATGTTTTACAGTTTACCGAGCTGTAAATATCCAAATGCTAAAATACTCTTATGACACTGTGAATGAAAGTGAATCTCAAAAAACTGAAAAACAACTTCAACATGTATACGAAGGAAATATAACTATTACCTCTTCTTTCTAACTTTGTTCTGGAGCTCTTAAGTCAGCACAATAAGACAAATAATAAAAACAGTCCTGTATAATACTTTGAAAAGACTAAAAGAGAAATAACATGTGAGATTAATGACATAAACATGAAAAAGACAGAATATTTGGGAAAAACATATACATAACTACATAGATGCAAAATATATTAAATAATAATAAGAAAAACATTATGAGTCATGTTAGCCAACAAATTTAAAAATAAAGATGAATTTAAAGAATTCTTGGGAAATGTAAATCACCAAACTTATTAGAAATCAATTTTAAATTTCAATAGTTTGAAACCATTGAAGGAATTAAATTTACTGTTAAAATATCTTCCTAAACAAAACAAAACAAACAAACAAACAAAAAAACACCAAACAAACAAAAAACAAAATTCACCAGTCCTAATTCATTTTAAAAATTCAAACGTGCCAAAACCAGTTTGGCTCAGTGGAGAGAGCTTTGGCCTGCGGACTAAGGGGTCCTGGGTTTGATTTGGCTCAAGGGCATGTACCTTGATTGTGGGCACATCCCCAGTAGGGGGTGTGCAGGAGGTAGCTGATTGATGTTTCTCTCTCATCGATGTTTCTAACTGTCTATCCCTCTCTCTTCCTCTCTGTAAAAAATCAATAAAATATATTTTAAAATAAATAAATAATAAAATAAAAATTCAAACGTTCATGAGAATGAAAAATTTACAGGTCAATCTCACTTATGAACATTATTAGCATATAACATCTGTCAACCTATAAAATGCCTATATAGAATGAAGAAGTTAGGTTTACACCAGGAATGCTAGTGTAATTTGAGATTAGACAATCTCCATAGGTTATATGTTACCTTAATAAACTGAAAATTAAAAGTATGATTATAGTAATAGATGAAACCAAAAGCATTCAATAAGATCAAATATCTAAATGTTAAAATACTCTTATGACACTGTGAATTAAAGTGAATCTCAAAAAACTGAAAAATAACTTCAACATGTATACGAAGGAAATAGAACTATTACCTCTTCTTTCTAACTTTGTTCTGGAGCTCTTAAGTCAGCAAAATGAGACAAATAATAAAAATAAAAACTATCAAGATTAAGAGAAAAACTTGTCCACATTAAAAATCAAGAATAATTTCCATAAATTACTAGAGTTATTTGAGAATATGTCAGTACTATTGAGATGCCAAAACATAAAGACAATTGCATTTTATATACATTAATAGAAAAACAATTTTAATTCAGGAAAAGATGATAGTCATTAAAGCAATAAAATCAATATAAAAAACCATGAGTAGATCTAATAAAATTTATTTTAAGTTATGGAGAAAGTTACAAACTCTATAGAAATAATGAAACGTTAAAACAGAGATATACAACATTCATGGATAAAGTATTAGCACCATTAAATATGTCAATTCTTCATAACATTATTTATGTGCTCAATGCCCAGCCAGACCAAATTCTCTGTTTGTGTAAGTACATAAGTGTGTGTATATAATCATGTTATTGAGAAATTCCAAATAAGAATACAATGGATTAATATAAATTATAATATTATGACTTATTTTAAAGTTATTTAAAGACAGCAGGAGACTATCATAGAGATTAAAGTATTAAGCAATGAAACAGTAGGGATTTTTTAACAACTCATGCAGATGGGAAATTTGATATATAATAGATGTGGCTTTAAAGATTACTGGAGAATAATAACTATTGAATAAAGTTGTTGGGAACAACTGATTATATTTATGGAAAGAAAATTGATTCTTAACTGTCACTCTTGTATAAAAATCAATTATATCATTGATAAAAAATTGAAATCTTAAGAGAAGAAATTATAGAATATTTTCATGTCTTCAGTGTAGTGTTTCCTAAACAAGACAATGTTTATAAACCATGACAAAGTATATGATAAGTTCAACCCTATGGAAATTAAGAACTCCAATAAATCAAAATATATTCTTGCAGTTGTATTTGAGCAACTAGCATCATACACACAATTGGAAATTAAAATATTTAAAAATATTTTTATTGATTTTAGAGATAAAGGAAGAGTGAGATAGAAACATCAATGATGAGAAAGGATCATTGATTGGCTGCCTCCTGCATGCCCCCTACTGGGGATCAAGCCTGCAACCCAGACATGTACCCCTGACAGGAATCAAACCTGGGATCCTTGGGTGTGCAGGCCAATTCCCTATCCACTAAGCCAAACTGGCTAGAGAGGAAATAAACACATTTTCATCTGGGGAAGTATCTATACTAATGAAAGGGTAATATGCTAATTAGACCAGGAGACCTTGTGGGAGATCTTCCAGACAAAACCATGGTGGTGGGGCTGAGGCAGAGGTGGTTAGAGGTCAGGAGGCGAGGCATTTGGAGGTGATCAGGCTGGCAGGGGAGGGGGTGGGCTAGTCGGGGTTGACCAGGCTGACAGGGGTGGGGGGGGCATTTGGGGGCAAGCAGGCTGGCAGGCGAGTGGATAGGACCCAACAATCCCTGATTGCAAGAGGGATGTACAACTGCCAGCAGTTGGACATACCTGAGAGGTCCCAGATAGGAAAAGGTGCAGACCAGGCTGAGGGACACTCCCCCTCAATTTACGAATTTCATGCACTGGGCAGCTAGTCTATTTATATAAAAGTCTAAGTGACCAGTGGCTGCTGACTGATAGCTATGATACGCACTGAGCACCAAGGGACATACGCTTAATGCAGGAGTGGAAACCACAGGTATGGAAACCTAAAACAGACTGATCAATCTCAGAGGCAAGGGAGAAGGTGGGAGGGTGGGAAGAGATTAATCAAAGATCTTATATGCATACTAGAAGTCTGTGGCATGGATTCGTGCACTGGTGGGTCCCTTGGTCTGGCCTGTGAGGATCAGGCCAAAATTGGCTCTTTAACATCCCCTGAGGGGTCACAGATTACGAGAGGGTGCAGACCAGGCTAAGGGACCCCACCAGTGCACAATTCCATGCAGCGGGCCTCTAATGGATATATAAAATGCAATGGAATATAGTACCACAGGGACTATATAACAACTATAGCTATGCAACTACATGGATGAATCTTTTCTACAAATGTATATTGCAGAAGAATATATACAAAAGTCAATTTGTATAGATGTCAAGACACACAACACACATACATGATAGATAGGTAGATTAGATAGATAGATGATAGATAGATGATAGATGATAGATAGATAGATAGATAGATAGATAGATAGATAGATAGATAGATAGATAGCTAAAATAGAAAAAATGATAACACTTGCATAAAAACAAGGGGAAGATTCATACATCATTAAGAATACTGATTACCTCTGCTAGAATATAGAAGGTATAATTGGAAACGAACAAGCAGTGGTTTAAAAGTATGTATTAAGATGGATAGGGTGCTTCTTTTTTGCAATTCTTTTTAAGTCCCCTATATATTATAAACTCTTGATATATTGAATATTTTATAATGAGGAAAATCACTACCAAGTTTCTACTAAACTTGATTCAGACTACTAATCTTTACTAACATTACCCTTCATATCTTGTTTTTAAAGATTTTTCACATAGTGGTATTCCCTAATTCAAATTCTAGAAAAAGTGATTTCTTTCTTTTTCATACATTTTAGAAGATCTTTAGTTTCTCAGCCTTTAGCTCTATATTTTTCTATGGAATACTCACAAATTCTTACTGGCAACTAGGTAAGCTACTTATCAATGGCACCTTACAAACTAATCTTCCATCCACAAACTCCTACTATCCTGCTTCTTGAGTCATAAATAATTTTATAGAATTTTAAAACATTAATATTTTGAACTTAAGCACCAAGTTATCTAGTCTAACTATAAACTTTTTGCATGGATTTTGCGTATAAAGAAATGAAAAGATGTCATTATTGAGTCATAGTGAATCTCATATTGAATCATATCATTGTAGGAAATTCAATAATTAAAACCATATTAAAATATAATTTAAAAACCAAAACCAAAATAATACCCCTTGGGAGAAAAACTGTTCTTTATTATAGGTTCCAGACTTTTAAATCCCAAATAAAAGTTCTAGATATAACTCTTGGAAGTGCACATAACAAATTTGAAAACAAAATTGTGTGAAAGTCTTTTAAACTTAAAAACTATTTAAGATATTTTTTTTCCTCTATATATTCTTCCTTCTAATCTAGTTATTGCCAGATCTTTTCTTGCATTAATGCTGCTTTGGACATATTCAAATTCACCAACACATGTCTCAGATTATGACAGTACCAGACCAAAATAACACTTATGATTCTCAGATGTCATTTTCTTAATATTTCCTATATATTTGTATTCATTTTATCAGAAATAAAACAAAGTTAATGTGTGTTGAGTTTGTGTCAAGCTAATGTCCTTCAGTTTTTTGACAAAGCCTTCTGTTAATTCCCATTGTTTATTGATAAGCTTGATTCAAGATCTATCTAAAAAGATAAAAAAATTAAGGTTTATGGATTTTTGTTTCACATGGTTTATTTTATTATTCTATTATGTTGAGATATATTTTGGATCTCAGATATGACATCCAATATATAATTTTCCTCAAGTTTTGTATAACACACAGATAAAACATTTTTTATGTCTCCACCCAGAGTTGAAAAAAACTAAACTAGAATCAAGAATAGGATCTTACACTCTTTTTTTTTTTTAATGTTAGTATTGGCCCTTAAGTCAAAATTTTTTCTGGTAAGATTGTTTACGTAGTTAACATTAGAAAATGGTTACTTAATCCAACTTTTATCCTTTTATCCATTAGTTTATTATGAAAAATTTAAGTGTAATATATATAAAGTCTTCTTCATTTACTATCTGAAAATACCATTAAAATGTCAATTAGGATGTCTCATTCTCATTTCAAAAAAAAAACAACACATCCAGTTATGTCTGTTAATTATTTCTGATTTTTTTAAAAATATGTTTTTATTTCAGAGAAGAAGGGAGAGGGAGAGAGAGATAGAAACATTAATGATGAGAGAGAATCATCTATCTTCTGCCTCCTTCATCCTTTCTACTGGAGAATGAGCACCAGAACCTCTTGATTCATGGGTCAACACTCAACCACTGACCACTAGCCAGGCAATTTCTGAATATATTTTTTAATGTCTATAAAACACTTGTGAGATATTCTATAAAAATCTTGCATATGATCATTAACAAATTCATGTGTTTTAGTGTCCAAAATCCTTCTCTTTCTGGGTATATTATTTGATTTCTGCTTGCATTGACCTTGCACCTCTTTCATTATTTTTCTGGTAACAGGCTCATATTTTTATGTGATAGAATCGATACAAGGTGTTTTGGGTGGAATTTTTCTAAGAATGCTCTTGTGACCCTGGCAGATTAATTGGCTATAGGATGGTTAAACCAGAAATTTTGGGTCAGTTACAGAACTTTTAAAAATGAAATTATTATCTCTTTCTTTTGAGGTTACTGAAGTGACAGAATGTGTCTTAGTCTATTGGGGTAACTAATTTGAGAGTGAAGATGATTGTCTTTTTTGAGAGATGGAGACTAATTGTACTCAGTGGACGAGGTCCAGGCATAAGCAGCACTGAGAGATGGAGAAACATATCCCTGATAGAATTGTTTGTATTCCAGCATTGCTCAAATTAGCTACATATTTGGGATTCCTATTGTAGGTGTTCAGAACAGGTTTCTCCAAAATGTGGCACTTAGTTATGGGCATTATTCTGAGCTGAAGGCAATTAATATCCCACAGGCTCTCAGAAAGTTTTATATCTCCCTTAAATAATTTAAACTAGAATCCTTGCCGATAATAAAAATTATACCAGAAATAATCAGCAACCTACTAATTACTGAACATCTGCTCTTACTGACCTGCCATGACCTTCCTTCCCTCTGAAACCGCAAGGCGCCTTAACTCATCCTCAGCTCAGAATATCATATGCACCTCATTTTCTTTTTCTGTTTGTTAAACTCTCATGTAGGTGGGGTATCTGACTCTCATATGTATGTGCAGTTCTCATGTGCATGTACATAACTAAATTTAGTTATTTCTTCTTATTCACTTGTCTCATGTCAATTCCTTCATTAGACCAGTCAAAAGAACCCTGAAGGCAGAGGGAAATTTCTTCCACCCCATGCTGGTGATGTGAAGCTCCAAGTTCTGAAAGTCAGAGTCTGATAACTATGTTCTTGAACTTACGCAAAGTTAGGGGAGGGCTATAATAACTGCAGCCCTAACCAATTATAATACATCACTGCTTTAGAAAACTGGGGCATTTGCTTATCTCCTCCGTTTAGAGGCAATTTTCTAATTTTAATAACTATTTTATTTTTCATGTTGGCTCAGAGAAGAAAGTCAACATTTAAGATGTGTTAGTGGCTATTTCACTCATTTCATACATATTAGTCTGCTACAAATCTCTTTGTCTCATTTATTGTTCAGCTTCTTATCTCCCTGTACATTAACGATAAGTTGCTCATGAATTTTAGGGCATATGTGCTGATAATTTACTTTGAATCCCCCAATTTTTAAGGAGAATCTATCCAAAGTAATTTTAAAGTGCTATTTGCACTTTTTAAATAGAATATTAGAATAATACCCATAAAAAAACAGCTAACCATCAATATATTTTTTTGTCCACTACCATACTAAGGCATTAAATAAGTTCAGAATATTCATTGTTGTGTAATATGTAACCTGAAAGCATATTGTATGTTCTTTCATTACTGGTATTTTTTTTTTCATATAGCATGTGAAACCTTCGGATGAAATGGCTTAAATAGGACAAAACTTGCTTTTTATTTTATATTTTTAACTTATATTCATGGAAAATTATTCTCTGAACTTTCATACTTGCTTTACTCATCCTATATAATAAAAGCCTAATATGCAAATCAACCGAATGGCAGAATGACCAGCAGAATGACTGGTCGTTATGATGCACACTGACCACCAGGGGGAAGATGCTCAATGCAGGAGCTGCCCCTAGCCTGCAGGCCCCAGGCCAGCCAAGGCGGGTGCCAGTGGGGGCCCCTCCCCCCGATTGTCCCACTGGTCATCCCACAGATTGGCCCTAATTGCTGGCCAGGCCTTGGGTCCCTACCCATGTATGAGTTCAGGCAGCAGGCCTCTAGTATTTAATGTTAACAATTATGAAGAATTGGTTTTTATATATTATTGTTTGATGTGTCTTTCTCATACAGACACTGAGAAAACACATTGCAGTTTAAAGTGTAAGGTCTCCCTTTCAACTTTTTTCAACTGAGGCTGTTTAATACAGTACCCAAGTGCTTCATTTTTTTAATGAAAATTGAGCTTCTAAGTGAGAAACCATATGGAAAAGGAACAGATGAACTACTGCAATTAAAGAGTGTCATAAGTCTCTGACAATGACAGTAAGACAGTACAATGTTCCCACGTTAATCTCAGTGGACTAATTGTGGCCACTTAAATATCAGTATTGTTAAATTTTTCATTGCAATGGGAAGAGCTAACTACTGTACTTTTCTAGGCCAGTTGAATGCCCACCATAGCAGGAGGTGGCGTTCATTTGAAATCATGTGCTATAAGGCAGAGCCTTTAAGAACTAGATGTGCAGAAACTTGAGTATTATTTTGATTAATTGGCTAATTGAAGTGCTGCTACTTCTGTCCTCAAAATTAGAATGAAAGTAATGGTTATAGTGTAGTCAGCTAAAAAATGGCTGGACTCCAACCGTGAACTTTATAGAATCTTGCATTTTTCTATAAAATATCATCCACTGGCAGGGAAGACAGTTTACCTTAATAAGGTAATAAATATTTTAGAAAAAAAAACAAAACACACTCTTATTTCTTGTAATACTACCTGACATTAAAACGCAATGGAAGGTCCAAATAAACTAGCAAACAAATGATAAATCCTTTCTCTCTTTCAAGGGATATTTGCAAGTTTTATATTTTATATAATGTTCATCACCATCTTCTCTGCGGCGGATGCTAAGCTGTGGAGTGCACAGACTAAAGTGACATCAATAATTAGGATAAAAATGCATTCTGAAAGTAGAAAAAAATACAGTACTGCTTTTATTCTGTTGCATATATTTTTCTCCACACAAGTATCATAAATACCAGCATCAGTTGGGCTACATGTTATATTGTGTTACATGTTACCATCAAATATGTTTTCACAATATGTTGTATACCATACACATGTTATATATTATAACATAGTAGGGGTCCAGTGCACTAATTCATACACTTTGAAAGGAACTGTGGACCGTGAGGTTGTAGTGGGCATAGGTCTCAACCCATCTTCTGCATCCCCCACCTCGTCCCCTTCTGCCATGGCCCCTGGTCCTCTCTCTGCTGGCAGCCCTGTTCCCACTGCCACTGCTCTGATGCACTGAAGGTGCTGGCCCCTTTCACACCTGCTGACAGTATAGAGCAATTGGGGCCAGTACCAGCAGCCGGAGCGAGCAGCAGCTCCATCACTGGCAGTGGGTTTGAGAGGCAGCTCTGGCGCCAGCAACAGGTGCAAGAGGCGCCTCTCAGGAGCAGGGGGAGGGGAAAGAGCCCTGAGGCTTCTCCATGTTGTGATTAAACATATTCTATGTTGTGATGAGAAAATAACTTGTTGACAAGCTTAATTTGGTGACATATGTGATTAGTTTTTATATTAAAATAAACAAAAAAGAAAGCATTATCTTATAAAGCATATTTCATTTCTATTTCAAATTCACACATTCTATCGATCAAACCCCTGAAGTAAAACTACATATTTACATCACCAAAAGACAAAAAAAGACACTGTGTCCATTGTATTTGGAAATATGAAACCTATTTGTAAACATATCCTTATAATTTTGTGAGAAACAAAATTATTTATCTCAAAAGCATATTCAGTAATGTGTTTGTGTTCTAGAATGTTAAACAAAACACCTTATTCCAACTTATCATCCCGGTGACACCAACAGCAATCAAGGCTAAACTACAACAAGGCAGTGCATGCAGCCCGCACGGGAGCACACCTAGAGTGCCCAGCTCAGGTGACTAGGGAGGCTGTGCCACTGGTCCTCACAGGGCACCTACTACACAAGGCCACTCTACTAATTCCAGGCAACATAACAGCTCTACCTAATACATAGAAACAAACACAGGGAAGCAGCCAAAATGTGGGGACAAAGAAACATGTCACAAATGAAAGAACCAAAGAAATCTCTAGAAAAACAGCTAAATGAAGTGACAGCAAACAAACTACTTATAATGACGCATAGGCATCTTAATGAGGGTTTCAAGGGGCTTAGTGAGAATTTCAAGGAAATCAATGAAAGCATCAAATATATGAAAAAAGTATATTATACAGTATATATGACATATAACAAATGGTATAAAAAATTCTATCTAGATAACAAAGGGTAAACAGAAAGAGATAAAAGGAAGGAGTTGTTAAAGTACCAGGTGATATAAAAATATTGGTATAAAAGTAATTACAAAGTAAATTAAATTGCTATTCAAAATACTAAAATTGTATATTTAAAAACATAATGTACAATGCCATGTACCTACCTTCATAATAAAAATAATACAGAGAATTTGAAATCCTTGTAAAGAGTAAAACTATTTGAGGCAATATTAATCAAGAAAAGTCATTGTTAGTATTGTTCATAGAAAAGAAAAATTTAATTTCATAAAGCATGATAAAGGATAAAGAAGGAAGTGTACCCTTGGGATTAATCAGATACATTTTCACATGCCTCATCACTTAGCATTAAGCTACCCAGTATCATAAATGAAAAGAAATTTTAAAATTCTAAAACTTTGTAGTGCTTACATTTAACAAATATATTTCAGAGTATGTACTTTTTGAAATTATATTTATTGACATATTTTATTGTAGCAAAAAAAAACCCATGTAACATTAATTTTACTCTCCTAACCAATGTACCAGTATAGATCTAATTATATGCATATTTTTGAGCAACAGATTTTTAGAACTTATCTTGCAATATGTATATTCTATACCTACTAAATAACAACCTATCTTCCCCTTTCCCCAAGCAACTGCCAACCACAAGTCTAGTTTCTGTTTCTCTTAGAAAAGACCTTTGAATACTTCATAACCATCTTTTAAGTAGAATCATGGGTATCTGTTGTTTCAAGACTAGAATATTTAGTCAGCACAATGTACTCAAGTGTCATTCATGTTGTAGCATATGACGGGATTTCCTTCCTGTTTAATGCTAAATAATATTTCATTGTGTGTATATACCACATATTTTTTAAAAATCCATTTATCTCTCCATAGATATTTAAGTTGCTTCCATCCTTGTCTATTGTGAAAAATTCTGTAAGACATATAGGTATTCGAATATCTCAAAGTATTTCATGATTTTAAAACTGTTGAAACAAGTATTTCCTGCTTTCAATTCTGTTGGACATATACTAAGAAATACAATTTGGGGATCATGTAATAATTATATTTTTTACTTTCTTGAGACTCTTTATACTTTTTTCCATAATGGCTGTCGCATTTTATCTTCTCAGCAACAGTGCTTAAAGGTTCTAATATGTCCACATTCTTGCTAGAACTTGTTCATTTTGTTTTGTTTTGTTTGTAATAGCAGTCACCCTAATGAGTATGAAATGACATATGAAGCTGGTTTTGATTTGCATATATCTAATGATTAGTGATGCTGAGCTTTTTTTATATGTCCTTTGGCCACTCCATTTTTTAAAAATATATATTTTATTGATTTTCCACAGAGAGGAAGGGAAAGGGATAGAGAGCTAGAAACATTGATGAGAGAGAAACATCTACCAGCTACCTCCTGCACACCCCCCACTGGGGATGTGCCTGCAACCAATGTACATGCCCTTGACTGGAATCGAACCTGAGACCTTCCAGTCCGCAGACTGACGCTCTTTCCACTGAGCCAAACCAGTTTCGGCACCACTCCATTTTTGTGAAGCAAAGTTTATTTAATTACTTTGTTTTTGTTTGTTTGTTTTTGAATTATAGGAGTTCATTAAATATTCTGAAGATTAATTCCTTAAAACAGGCAATTTGCAAATATCTCCCCCCCCCCCCAATTTTGTAGGTTGCTCTTTTAGGCTTTTGGCTATTTCCTTTAATTACAGAGATTTTAAAGTTTGATGCAATGTCATTGTCTATTTTTCCTTATCTGCCTTTGCTTTTTGTATCTAACCAAGAAATCATTGCCAAATCCAATGTCATGAAGTTCTCCCCTATGTTTTCTTCTAGGAGTTTTATGGCTTCAGGTTTGTTATTTAAGTCTTCAACCCAATTTGAACTATTTTTTGTGTGTCTTGCATTAAGGTAAAAAGTCCAATTTCATTCTTTTGCATGTAGATATCTAATTTTTTTGATACCATGTGTTAAAGAGACTATCCTTTCCCCAAGTGTAGTCTTAACATCCTTGTCAAAGATCAGCTGCCCATATAAGCAAGAGTTTATTTCTGCATTCTCTATTCTTGTCCATTGGTTTCTATATATCTGTCTTTACATCAGTATCATAGTACCAACTGATTAAAACAAAAATATATATAAACAAAGAAAAGAACAAGTAAAGAGAAAAGCAGAACTTAATAAAATTAAAATTATTTTAAAATATGGGGAGAATAATGTGATAAATCAGTCAATATAATAGAAAGAGAGGCTCAATATTATTACAAAAATTGAGACAGCCGAAACTGGTTCAGCTCAGTGGTAGAGCGTCGGTCTGCGGACTGAAAGGTCCCAGGTTCGATTCCGGCAGGGGCATATACGTTGGTTGCGGGCACACCACCGGTAAGGGGTGTGCAAGAGGCAGCTGGTAGATGTTTCTCTCTCATCGACGTTTCTAGCTCTCTATCTCTCTCCCTTCCTCTCAGTAAAAAATCAATAAAATATATTTTTAAAAAATTGAGACAATTAGCTAAACCACAAGACAAATACTTTTAAAACACTTGCTCTTGTCCCCAGATAAGACTAATTGCCGGGAACAAATTCCAGCATGTAATAATTACAAGAGTTTCATCAAAAGGTTGGTGAAGATTGAAGGGCTAAACAAGGGCTGAGCCACATATGTAGTTTACCTGTTGGAACAGCTAAATGGCACTTCCCCCAAACATGAATAGAATGATTGCTTGCTTTCAGACAGCTCAGGGCATTTTATTGCCTCCTGTTGGCCAGACACCTGAACAGATGTAGCCTATGCCCCAATCTGACAATGCTTTTGTAAACCCTAACCTTTGAAGTATATTATTTCCACCTTGTTTTAGGACAAATTGTGTTAATAAAAACAAGGGGGTAGACAAGGGGGTAGTTCCTTTAGTTGAAACTCCTCTGACCCCCAATGCCTTTCAAAATTATCTTTCTTCCTTGGACTCCTTCTTAATTATCTACACACAGCCTCTCTCCAGATTGCAGCACCCCTTGTTAATGCTGGGACAGGAACCCTGGCAACTAATACGGTGGCACTGGAATAGAATTTAACCAATCTTTTTCCACAGCCTGCACTTGAATTACCATGCTCTGCATTTTGATTTTAGTTTTGCAATTTACTAGCTTGTTACCTACAAGTCACTTAATCTCTGTAGCTCCATTTCTTTATCTATAAAATGTGTGTGTGTGTGTGTGTGTGTGTGTGTGTGTGTGTGTGTAAGAGAGAAAGAGAGAGAGAGAGAGAGAGAGAGAGAGAGAGAGAGAGAGAGAGAGAGAGAGAGAGGGAGAGAGAAGAGGAGGTTTGCATTAGTTAGTACCTCAAAGCAAATACAGGTATACAGTAAATGTTGGAGCTTAGTTATTTTGTTTAAGAAGTGTTATTCCTTTAGTTAGATGCAGATATTTGAGTCCCAGATCAACTATTTATATAAATTATTAGCTTAGGCAAACATGTGAGACTTCCTTTCATAATTCATACAATGACAATATTGTTACCTACATCATAGATTTGTTTTTAATGAAATAATGTATGTGGAAGTACTTAATAAGAAATCACAATTTCATCAACAATTTTAATCCTTCTTTAGGGATAAGTTTTGACACTCACTGTATATAAGTAAAATAGCTCTCATGATTAGTTTTTTAGAGGGGGTATAAATATTGACATTTTAAAAACTAATACTTGACAAGAAAAATAACTTAGGTAGATAAACCATTTAGCATGATTTGTTATGTTGTAGTTTACCATGCCATTTCTTTCTACTTAGAAAAATTACTCCAAAATGAGAATATACTATTGAAGCCAAAAGTAGATTATTAAAAAGAATAAAACAAGACTAATATATAGAGCCATGGGTGACACAATTTTCTGAAATACTGACTATTATACTATCAAATGTATTGATTTATAATCCGTAATGCAGTTACATAGATAACAACCCATATCTTTGGAAATTGAGTTTTGCTGGCAAATAAAATAATAATTTAGAGAATAAAAATTTGATAATGTTGTACAGATTAGATTGAACTTTTCATGTACTTTAAAAATATATAAAAGAATTAGAAAAACAATATTTTTATAAGGCAAACTTCAAAATACAAGTCATATAATGCCCAAGAGAACAGGGATTTGATTTATTCAACATTAAAAATGCCACTAAAGAAATCTTAACCAAGATATTTCATTTTCTAAAGAATTGTAACAATAAAAGTAAAACGTTTGAGCTAGTTGTGTAGAACATATTTTAGTTTTAAACAGAATTATGTAAGGTTAGAAGTGAGGTGTTTGTTTTGTTTTTTGTTTTTAGGAAAATAGAAGTGTGTATCAATGTTATAAGTCTGTTTTTCTCTGGAGAACTCAATTTACTTGAATCATTCTATCTCAACACATTCAATTGTGCATGCCTTCAAATCACCTGAAATATTCTATTTAGTGGCAATCAGAGTAAAGGTTGCTTTTATTTGTTTTTATTTTTATTTTTTACACTGCATAGTTTAATGATTGAATGTGTGATGGGAATTTCCACTTGTATTACTTGATATGGGTAAGTGAGAAAAAATAACATACCTTAAGACAGGTAAGAATTTTATATTCCAAATTCTGCACATTCAGTGAAACTCATTGCACTAACCTATTGACTCAGACTGAATGATAAAATTTGCATTGGAATGCACACTGCCTGTTTATGTCTAGGTTAAAGTTTAACACCTTATAACCTGAAATTTATTTTAACCCAGGAAATAATAGCAAAAATGTCTTGATCAATTTATCTTACTCCTGATACATAATAGTTATGTTGTTCTTGAATCATAGAGGCAAGTCATCTGATTTTTCAGACGTTATTAAAAAAAACACACACAAAATTTTGAAGGATGCTTAGGGCATAGTACTACTAGAAATCTATTGTAAGGTTATGGTTTTATATATCTCCTAAATTTGAATATAAATGACTTTGAAAATAAATATATATATTTTATTAAAGCACAAATTCACCATTTGGCAAAAGTAATAACTACATCCCAGTGAACAAGCCAAAGCTTTGATTTCAAGGTGAGTGATTGTTCTAGGTCAAGAGAATTTTGTTTGGGTCCAGCCTTGCAGGTCTCTTTAAATGTCATCCTTTCCATTATTCATTGAAAAAAAAAATCAAAAATAATCAACCAAATCCTAATTCATGTTTGGGCATAATATCTAGTTCTCTTCTAAATAGTAACAGTCTGGTATTTGTAAATATGTCTGATTTATTTTTTTACAAGAGGTCCGGTGCACAAAATTTGTGCACAGGGGGTGTCCTTCAGTTCAGCCTGCACTCTCTCCAATCTGGGACCCTTTGAACATCCTTCTCACAATCCGAGACTGCTGGATCCTAATTGCATACCTGCCTGCCTGCCTGATTTCCCCTAACCACTCCCCTACCAGCCAGATTGATGCCTAATTGCTCCACTGCCAGCCCCTCTCCCCCAACTTCTCTCTCCTACAAGCCTGGTTGTCCCCAAATGCCCTCTCCTGCAGGCCTGGTCCCCCCAACCGCCCTCTCTTGGAGGACTGGTCACCCTCAACTGCCCTCACCTGGAGGTTTGGTCCCCCCAACTGCCCTCCCTCCCAGGTAGGCCCAGTTGCTCCCAACTGCCCTCCCCTACCAGCCTGGTCACCCACAACTGCCCTCCACTTCTGGCCTGATTGCCCACAACTACCCTCCCTTGCTGGCCATCTTTTGGTGGCCATCTTGTGACCACATGGGGGAGGCCATCTTGTGTGAGGGCATGATGGTCAATTTGCATATTACCACTTTATTATATAGGATCCCTTCTCATAAATGAAGTAGATTTTCAGTTCACACAGTTTAAACACTTCATTCAACAGTATATTATAGGCCATGGTCATGTTTTCTGTTTAGACCACATGTGTCAAACACAAGGCCCGCGGGCCAAATCCAGCCCGCCAGGCCTTGCAATGTGGCCCACACCGCGCTGTAATCACTGCACTCCGCTGTCAGTTTATGACATTGTCAGTTTATGACTGTTAAGTAAACCATTCGGCCCGCGATTTAGGCTGGATTTTAGATTTTGGCCCCTTCTCTGATTGAGTTCGACACCCCTAGTTTAGACAATTGGTTCCACTTAAGAAAAAATAAATAAAGCTGTAATCTGGGAGAGTCATTTTGGAAAGTCATTATTAGCTATTAATTATGTTGTAGGGATTAATTTATCAGATTACTCATCAAGGCAACATTGTATCCTGGATTGTCTTTAGAAGTAAATGGACTGACTTTGAAGTCAATATGACAAACACCAGCTTTGTGGTCTTGGCTAGTCATTTGACCAAGATATCTTAATCTCAACATTTATAATAAGAGAGAAAATTGTACCTACGTTCCAGTGTTATATTAAGGGCTGGGGATAGATAGATATATATAATATGTTTGATGCTTGATAAATGGCAGCTCTAAACAAATATTCACTGAGACTTCTTTCTGTTTACTAAAATTCAAAAGAAGCCCTGGTAATAATATAAAGGTTTGGGCAAAATAATAAAATGGACTTTGTTGGGGGAGAAATGGTGACTTATACATGTCTTCTTTCCAAGGAAGAGGAGAATGAGGCAGACAAACCACATTAAAATCAAATAAATAAACTGTGGCATATTTAAGTTTCATCATAGTCAGACTCAGCAGAAAGATACCTAAGTGAATTGCACTAAAATTTTTATTGCATATGCCCATCTGGGTACCTGCTGAAATTTATAAAATCAAAGATCCCAATGTCTGCCTAACCACCAAGCAGAAAACAAACAAGCAAACATAAAACAAGAATGGTATAAAATTGATGGGAATGAGTGAAAATGCAGGTGACCTTGTTGCTGCATGAGTTATATTGCAGAACAGTGTCAAGATGTACATAAAATGTCTCTCAGAATGTTTATTCTAGTAGGCACATGAATATTCAACTTCATTATCATATTATAAATCTGCTCATATAAATATCATATAAAATTGCAAAGTTTATTAAAGTAAGAGAGTGACTGTTCAAATTCAAGTAAGGACACCTCATAGGCAGCCTATTTAAGACCTTTAATTATTTAGGAACCTATAACCAAACTTTTATCCATTAAGTAGAGTCATTATGGAAAATTATATACCTCATTTTACACTAAAATGCAGAAAATAGAACACTATGTTGTTCATGAAATATATCAATAATTTTGTTTATAATATCCTTTTTGTATTATAATATAATAAAGCCAATATAGTGATAATTTTTAGATACATCATGGTTAATGTGTACATAGTTACAATGGAATTCTTAATCTCCTTCAGAAATATTAACATTAAGAAACAGACTCTATTTACATGTATATTTAACACATACTTAAATCATAACCTAATAATTTTTGGTCCACCAGACTTGTTTAGAACAAGGTAACATTGTCCCAGATAACCATATTATTTTTCTATTTGTTCTCTCAACATTTATTAGACATTAACCAGATACCAAGAAACACAATAAACAATACATTATTATTTAACTCTTAACTGCCTATGACACAGTATTATTATAATTTATAGGTATGGAAAATAAAGCTGGGACAAGTCAAATGACTCACCAATGTCATATAACTAGTCATCATTGGTGCCCATGGAGCCTTCTTCTAGAGCCCATACTAAACGTTATCTATTCCTCCTGCTGACATCGCTTCCATGGCATCCATCACACACATCTAGTGAGTAAGAGAATGATGTGGGACCACCTAGTGCCCACAATTGTACTGAGAACATGTTTTTGTTTTGTTTCTTTTCATGGAATTAATACCATTACAGACAATTAAAATCCTAAGCAAACTATACAAATCTGAAGTACTATTTAGTTTTATTAGCAGAAGAATTCTAAGTAATCATTGGTCAATAGCAATACAATTTTTTCTAATTTATATCATACAGAAAATTTAATGATATATACTGACAATGCACCAACAAAAATTCATAAATACTCGCGTGATAATTTAGGACAGGTAAATTTAACATAGATTGATTGCTTTCAAGAAATAGTCAAAATGTGATTTTTATATTTTTTTAACAATGAAAATACTTTAATAAACCAAATCATGGTTTATTTTATTACAAACAAAATAAAATATCAACCACTAACTGGTTTGGCTCAATAGATAGAGCATTGGCCTGTGGACTGGAGGGTCCCAAGTTCAATTCTGGTCAGGAGTATGTACCTTGGTTGTGGGCACATTCCCAGTAGGGATTATGGAGGAGGCAGCTGATCAATGTTTCTCTCTAATCAATGTTTCTAACATTCTATCCCTCTCCCTTTTAATAAAAAATGAATAAAATATATTTTTAAAAATCAAAATATAATCCCCCCAAAATCCAAACAAATGATCATCAAATACTCAATGTACTTAGCTAACCATCAATGTAAATCTTGAATTTCTTATTTTTATGAATTAAAAATTACTAATTTTAGCCATACCTATTTTTCACAATTACGACAAATTTAAAAAATGAACTATATTTTTAACTTGTATTCTTATTATAGAACTAGAGTCCCAGTGCACTGATTTGTGCACAGGTAGAGTCCCTTGTCTTGGCCTGCACCCTATCATAATCTGGGACCTCTGGGGGATGTTGGAGTCCCAGTACACAGATTTTGCCTGATCACTGTAGGCCAGGCATAGGTACCCCACTGGTTTTTGGTTAATCTCTTCCTGCCCTCCCTGCTCCCCGTTGCATCTAAGATTCATTAGTCTGTCCCATGTTTCCATGCCTATGTGTTGAATATATGCCTCCTGTTGGTCAGTGTGTGTCATAGCTGTCAGTCAAATGGTCGAACAGTTGCTTAGGCTTTTATATTATAGACTAGAGGCTTAGTGTACAAAATTTGTGCACTCGATGGAGGGGTGAGGGAGGTCCTAACCTGGCCTGTTGCCCTCTCACAGTCTGGGAGCCCTGCAAAGAGGCTCAAAGAGGTAGGTCATGGCCACTCCTCTGGGTCTCCTTGATGAATTGTCCCAAAGAGGTAGACAGGAGTTGGGAGTCCTGCCTCTGCAGTGGGTGCACAGGACCACAGGAATCCTGGTAAAAGCTGTGTGGAGGGGCCGCTGGGGCCCTGCTGCCTTGGCACTCATGAGGGGCCTCAAGAGGCCCGCCCCCAATGTGCGCACACCATCTTGAGATGATCTGAGGGCATGATGCATAAGGGTGTGGTGACTACTTAGCGTTTTATTAGTAAGGACTAGAGGCCCAGTGCACAAAACTTGTTCATGGGGGGTGGGTCCCTCAGGCCACCCTGTGCCTTCTTCAATCTGGGACCCCTCAAGTGATGTCCGACTGCCCATTTTGGCCCAATCCCATGGGCAGTTGGACATCCCTCTCACAACCCAGGACTGCTGGCTCCCAACTGCTCGCCTGCCTGCCTTCCTGATTGCCCCTAACTGCTTCAGCTTGCCAACATGATTACCCCTAACCACTCCCCTCACAGCCTGATTGATGCCTATCTGCTCCCCTGCCAGTCTGTTTGCCCCTAACTGCCCTCCACTGCAGTCCTTCCATCCCCTCCCCCCCCAACTGCCCTTCCCTGTGGGCCTGGTAGTGCCCAACTTCCCTTTCCTGCCGGCCTAGTCACCCCTTACTGCCCTCCCCTGAAGGCTTGATCACCCCCAACTGCCTGCCCTTGAAGGCCTGGTTCCTCCCAAATACCCTTCCCTGCTGGTCATCTTGTGGCCACCATCTTGTATCCACATGTGGCAGCCATCTTTGACCACATGGGGGCAACCACCTTGTGTGATGGAGTGACAGTCAATATGCATATTACTATTTTATTAGATATAATAGAGGGCTGATACAAAGGTAGGGGCTGGCTGGTTTACCCTGAAGGGTGTCCCAGATCAAGGTGGGGTTACCTTAAGGTGTGGGGTGGCCTGGGTGAGGGGCCTGTGCCTGTGGTTTGCAGGTAGACCATGCCCCCTGGCAACCCAAGTATAGGCCCTGGTATCTGGAATTTATGTATCTTTTGTAATTGAAACTTTATAGCCTTGAGTTTTGGCCAGGGCTGTCCAGGAAGCTTGGCTACTTCCATCACCAGGGGCAGCCCAAGCCTTCTGCTCTCTACAGCTCTGTGGCGGCTGCCAATTTTGTTGGGATTTGCTTATCTTCTATAATTGAAACTTTATAGCAGGGGTCTTCAAACTAAGGCCCGCGGGCCACATGCGGCCCGCAGAGGAGTCTGATCCGGCCCGCCAGGTTTTTTGGGCAGTGAGCGCAGCCGAGGTGTTACAGTAGGAATTAGTAGTTCATATAGTCCGGCCCTCCAGCTCTCTGAGGGACCATGATCTGGCCCCCACTTTAAAAAGTTTGAGGACCCCTGCTTTATATTGTAGCTTTGAGTGGAGGCCAGGGCCAGCCAGAGTGGCCAGAAAGCTTTGCTTACTCCATTGCTGGGGAAACCCAAGCCTCCTGCTCACACTGTGGCTACAGTCATCTTGGTTGGGTTATACACACTTTTTATTGGCTGGTGGGCATGGCTTGTGGGCATGGTGGAGGTACAGTCAATTTGCATGTTTCTCTTTTATTAGTGTAGATAGACTAGAGGCCCAGTGCACAAAATTTGTGCATAGTAGGGGGGGTGTCCTTCTGCCCAGCCTGCACCCTCTCCATTCTGGGACCCACAGAGAGCAAGTCTAAATTGGCAGTTGAACATCCCTCTCACAATCCTGGACTGTTGGCTCCTAACTGCTTACTTGCCTGACTTCCTGATTGACCCTATCATATTCTTCCTGCTATCCTGATTGCCCCAACAATTACCTTGCTGCCCTGATTCAGTGTTTCCCAACCTTCTCTCATGATGAGAATCACCTGGTGGAGTTGTTAAAACACAGATTCCTGAATCCCAACTAAGAAGTGCTAAACTAGAATTTTTGAGAACATATAGGTAAAATTGCATACCTAACTTAGTGTTCTGTATATAAAATCTGTCTTAGAGCACTAGTTAAGTATACAATTTTACCTATATGTTCCCAAAAATTCTAGTTTAGCACTTCTTAGTTGGGATTCAGGAATCTGTGTTTTAACAACTCCACCAGGTGATTCTCATCATGAGAGAAGGTTGGGAAACACTGCCCTGATTGACACATAACTGCTCCCTGCTAGCCTGATTGCTCCCAACTGCCATCCCCTGACTGCCTGATCACCCCCAACTGCCCTCCCCTGTTTCAACTTGCCTTCTTTGTACATGCAGCCATCTTGTGATGGCCATCTTGTGATGACATTAGTGCATGACACATGAGGGCTTGACAACCATCTAGACTATTATTAGTATAGATAGTTTTAACAAAATATTTTTTTATCTCTAAAGATTTTAATTGAAAATGATCAATAAACAGATTTGTTATAAGTATGAGAACAACAGCAACAAAAAGAGTATTAAACACTGATTCCTGGAGAGGAGCAGAATCTGCCACCACAAAATGTGCACTTTGACAAGCGGATCATTTTGAGCACAAGAAAATCAAAATCCTACAGACTCCAGAAGAACATTTTAGCTCTCTCTTAACTGCCAAAAATAATTTAGATCAGGGGGTTGGCCCAGAAAGAGAACTGTTACCAGAGATAACTTTTTATCTAAAAGACTTAACTGATGGCAGGGTAAATGCCTGATTAGGAAACATTTTCTTTTGCTGTCTTCCTATAAAATGCCCTTTCCCCTTTGAAGCCTTAGGCCCCTATCTGATTCCTTAACTTGGGATGGCATGATGGCATAATAGTCTCAATCACCTGGCTACCTTTGTTTTTCATATTTCTATGGGGCTTATATATATATATATATATATATATATATATATATATATAGTTAAAATTTTATTTTTTTCCTATTAATCTGTTATGTCAATTCAATTATAAGACCACCCAATGAACTTAGAAGGGTAGAAATATTTTTTTTCTTTCTAACATTATCAAAAATTTGAAAGGATTAGTGTTTTCTTTGGCATAGAAACTTGCTAAGAAACTCAAAGATAAACTGATAGATTTTTAAAACGGTAATTGATATTTTAAAAACACACATTACAGGTTTAAAAAAGAAGACTTGGCAAATTAAAAAAAAAATGACAAAACAGTTCCTCTCTAATGCCATCTTTCAAATAGCTGAATAAGTAATGCATATTTTTAAAATGAGAATTGCTGATGTAGTGACAAAATAGTTTCTACTAAAATGAACTATTTATTTACTCTATTCAGGATAGAACTTAATTTATTGTTTTTCAGGATGAAAGACCATGACAGCTACAAGAATTTTATCTGTATACAAATGCTTAATTGAAGAAGAAACCACCTACATGCACAAAGTCTTGCCTTCATTTTTTTTTTTTTTTTTTTGGTATTATTAAGCCACAGTAAATATGGGCTAGACTTGGATTTATTTGAACTATCAAATCATTGCCAATTCTATAGTCATTTAATGAATTAATGGATTCTTATATTAAGGTTTTCTTAGAAGGTGTTTTTATATTTAATTTATTGGGGTGACATTGGTTCATACACTTATATAGGTTTCGAGTGTATGCTTTTTATAATACATCATCTGCATATTGCATTGTGTGCCCACCCACAAAGTCAAATCTTCTTCTATCACCATATATGGCTTACTATTTCCCTATCCCCATTCCCTCCGGTAACCACATTTCTAGACTGCTGTTTGTCCCCATGTACAAAAACTAACTGAAAATGGATCAAAGACCTAAATATAGACCTGAAACAACAAGTTACATAGAAGACAACATAGGTACTAACCTTATGGACCTCGTTCTTATGGAGGTATTAATTAATTTGACCCCAAAAGCAAGGGATGTAAAGGCAAAAATAAGTGAATGGGACTATATTAAACTAAAAAACTTCTGCACAGCAAAAGAAACCAACAAAACAAAAAGGCAACCAACAGAATGGATGAAGAGATTTGCAAAGAAGAGCTCCAACAAGGGGTTAAAATCCAAAATATATAAAGAACTCATACAACTCAATATCAAAGAAAAAAAAACAATCCAATTAAAATGGGCAAAGGACCTAAACAGACACTTATCCCCATAGGTGAATATTATGGCACGACTTGATGTGCTTCTCCTAAGCAAAAGGATTGCTGGTTATCAAGGATGGGAATTTTGTTAAAAAATTTAAGATCAATTTTTAAAAGTCTAACAAGTCATACATACTTTGTAGAAGATGAAGGTCTTGATCTGAATCCCAGGTTTGTCATTCCACATGTGTGCAATCTTAAACAAATCGTTTATCATGTTTGTGTTTCAGGTTTCTCCTCTGAATTATGAGAATAACAGAATAACAAAGATTCTTCTTATAGATAAGGCAGCAACAATTTAAAAAAAGAGAGAAAGTATTTATAGTAATATGCATTATTGTAGTAAAAAAAGAAGGTACTTAGAAATATCTATGACCATTGGATAAATCATTTATGAAATAAGGACATAAATAAGAAGTTCAAAGTAGTGGTCCATGTGACCCCGGTTTAGATGATTATAGGCATCATTATCATTGATAATTTAAAAGATAGTTTTAGAGATTAAGAGAGCACAATATGTTTTCTTTGAGAGAGGCTTACAGCCTTGTGGTTGTGTCTAGATAATGTCAGGCACTAAAATGAAATAAATAAATAAATAAATAAATAAATAAATAAATAAATAAATATCTCCCCCCCCCCAATCTCCCTTCCTAGTTTGGAGGATTATAAGGATTCCTCAGATTTCAGTTGCCTCTTCAACTGGTTCTGGTCAACCATTTCAAGTAAATTTTTCATTCAGACTGGTTGATTTTCTGGCCCATTAAGACAGCTGATTCAATTCAACTGAGTTTATATAGCTTCATCTCCAATGCATGTTGATTGTCCTGCCAAGTGGCATCAGGCCACAGTTACACATAATCATTCATGTAACTCTCTTATCTCCATTTGATATTTCCTTGGCATTTAATATAGGGTTATGCCTGATATTGCTGTTGGGCCTAAAGTCTTTGGAATTGCATCATTGATTCAGATGTTGAAAATGATAGTTAGAAAACCAACAACTTACTGTTTTGCTTTAACAAAGGCATATCTCTGTTAATGGAGAGCTGGCTTGAGTTTCACTCCCAGGCTCTGTTTCAAGGAAGTTAAGGTATAGGATTGCACCATTTTCCCCCAAAAGTGCTTTGGATTCTGGAAAACTAATCTTTTTATAACCTTAATGAATTTAAGAAAATAGAGGCCTTTGGGTCATTAGACTTATTTGAAATGGATAATTTAGTGATTTATGGATCTCAACAAATATGTCAAGAAACATATGATTAGACCAAAACTATCTATAGGTATTTATTATGTTTGTATGTT
This sequence comes from Pipistrellus hanaki, assembly GCF_964339955.1. Taxonomy (NCBI): domain Eukaryota; kingdom Metazoa; phylum Chordata; class Mammalia; order Chiroptera; family Vespertilionidae; genus Pipistrellus; species Pipistrellus hanaki. The sequence goes on along the minus strand of NC_140504.1, from coordinate 145,291,509 downwards.
TTTATTGATCATAATAAGAAGTTTGATCATAGTAAAGAGTGAAGATGTTGGGGAGCTAGTTGCATATATGAGTTTGGAATTTGAGAAAGAATCAAGACTTTAGTTACAAATTTACAAATTGGATATTTTAAGCCAGGGGGTTGAATACCATTACAGAAAGAAAGAGAATAGAGAATCTATACTGATAAAAGGGTAACATGCTAATTCGGGAAAATGTCTTCCAGAGGTCCATCTAGACATCCATCTGGAAAAAGCATGGCTGGCGCCATGAGGGAGAGGTGGGTTAGTCTGGCGCCACACTGGAGCCGTGGGCCTGTCCAGCGCTTATGTGGGAGGGGCGGGCCAGGCTGGCTCTATGGCCCCTTTTGCAGAGGTGGAAAGAAGGCAGCACTATTCTCCCTTCTGCAAATATGGCATGGGACAGGCTGTGGTGTAGCCCAATCCTGTGCTTCCCCTTTTGCAGAGGCAGACACAAAGGCAGTAGCATGGGACTGGTCCAGGTGCCACATTTCCACAGAGGATGGACGGGGTGCAACCTGCTGTGCCTCAACCTCCCACAGCCCCTACCTCAGCCTGCCTGGCCCAAGATTGCCCCCCCACACCAGTGGGTAGGGAGTGGGGCCATTGCTTAAAAGTGAGGGACAAAGGCCAGCAGCTGCAGCAGCCAGCAATGGCAGCAGCAGTGGAGAGATGGAGGGTGGGGGGCAGAGCCTTTCCCTGATCATCCTGGTTGCCTCCGGCAGAGGAGTACATCCCCCGAGGGCTCCTGGACTATGAGAGTGGGCAGGCTGGATTGAGAGACCCCATCCGCCATGCACAAATTTCGTGCACTGGACTTTTAGTAAGTATATAAAGAACTAGTGGCCTGGTGCATGAAATTGGTGCACATTAAAGGGGGATTACTTAGAGGAAATATTGTAATATTTCTATTTGCCCTTTCTCTATAATAGAAGTGTCAGAGATGAAAGAAAATTAGTAAAATGTATATGAAAATATTCCTCCTGTCAGACTCTGGGGCACACTGTGGGACCCAGAGTTAAGTCCCTACCCACCCATAGCACCTCAAAATCATGTGAGATCCAGACCCAGGCCATCCCCACCCTTGTCGAGTCCTGCCAGGTAGGGGCACAGCTTCAGTTACCTTGGTCTGATGCCAGGCGGGGGTGTGCAGCCTCAGGTCCCCATCAATCCCTGCCAGGTGGGGAGCACAGCCTCAGGGCCCCTGTCAAGCCCTGCAGGGTGAGGGGAGCAAACTCATGTCCCCTGGCCTGGCGCTGCGTTAAGGACATGGCCTGAGATCCCCTGTCAAACCTTGTCTGGCAGGGGGCATGATCCGAGGTGCGGGGCATACCTTGAGGTCCCCTATGAAGATCCAGTGGGCCGGGGGTGCAACCTCAGGTCCCCTGCCCCAGTCCAATGCCATGAAGCCTCAGGTCTCTGCTGTTTGCTCATTAAGACTTTCTATGCAAACTCGGCCTCCACTGTGGGTGCAGCCATCTTGTGTTACAGAAACCCCACCTCTGCTATGGGTGCTGCCATATTTGTGATAGTGTGATGGTCAATTTGCATATTCCCTCTTTATTAGCTAGGATGATAGCAAATGATCCGACCCAGAAATTGTTCAAAGTTTAAGATTTGACAGAGGAGGAGTAATAAATAAATTAAAAAGAAGGAACCATAGAGATAGTACAGGTTGCTGTACGGAGGTCAAGAAATGAAAATGCTGAGGTAAATGGAGAAAGGAAGGAATCAAATATTTAAAATATTTTTAAAAAAGTACTTGGGTTAATGTAAGATAAACAATTTTAAATTATTCAATATAAATTAATTGGTGAACTAACCCACATGTTATCAATGTGGCAGTAATAATGACAGCTTTTATTTTTACTGTGATGAAGATAGAAGAGGATGTTTCTGATGGATATTTTATATGAAAATATGGACAAAAATGAATAAGAAAGAATTTAAAATTCTTTAAAAAATTATGAGATATAATTATTATTAAGATAAAGTTCAATTGAAAGATTTTTATGAGAGGACTTGTAATTTGTTTATAATTACTCCATTCTTAGTTATTATTGATGAATATTTTGGTATGCATATGGTTATTATTCTGAGCTCTACAAGGAGTAATAAAAATATAAATATAAAAACCCTTGGTAGTAATATATTTGGGACAAGAAACATGTCAAAGGTGGGTCAATGAAATTTACAACTATGATGTGTGTAACATAAAATTTTTGTCTCTCACACAACATGTTGTAAAATGGATTTTGCTCATAATGAAATGAAGAGTAGATTTTCTTTTGGTAGAATGACAGCTATTTGCCTTATTTGCCTTCAGATCTATTTTTCCTTTGTTTTCCTTTGCATGGTATCAGAGCTGATCCCTTGCAAGCTGCCTCCCATTGGCCATTTTAAGCAAGATTGCCTGCTTTAGTAAATGGGAAGCCCTGACAGAAATGAAATTAGGAGGCATGATATGCTAATATATTCCTGATTCACCACCCTCATTTTTGGGTGTGCTCAGCAGTGGTTGAATCTCCACCATTGGCTTGACTGCGACCTCGTAGACTCCCCAAAGTTCCTAATACTGCCTCATTTCTTTGGTCTTCTAGCATAGGGTGTTAGCACCTATGAGTTCTTCTTTAGGTTCTCAACCTTTCATTGAATTAAATTCCTTTTGATTGAAGTAGTTAAAATGGTTTGTTTTTATCTGCTTGAAATATCTATCTATCTATCTATCTATCTATCTATCTATCTATCATCTATCTATCTATGTATCTATCTATCATCTATCTATCCTCATATAATTTTATATATTATCTGTACTTACAATATATACTATTATTAATGCAGAAGGATAGCTGTTGTTAATAAAGAACAGTCTTATTACAATGTTTGCATAACTATGGATTACCAAATACTAATCAAGTAAGTCTCACTTATCATTGCTAGTTTCTTGGAAATTACAACTACAAGCAAAACAACATATAATAAAACTAATTTTACCATATAATAATTGATATAAAGAAAAAATAAGACCCTACAGCATATTTCTGCTCACAAAACCATCAACAAATTTCTATATAAAGACCTAAAACACTTCCAATTTAAATACTGAAATAAATGTGAGCTGCACATATATTTAAGAAAGAATACTAAAGGCAAGTGAAATGATGACTGTACAGCCTGCTTATTCCAGTTCAGAGTCACCAGTGGCCAGAGCCTATCCTGGCTGCTCAGGACACAAGGCAGGACCCACCCTGGACAAGATGCCCTTCCATCAAAGGGCACATTCACACCCAGGCCCACTCAGACTGAGACACTGTGGGCATGCACATCTTTGAGATATGGAAAGATTCTGAAGTTCCTGGAGAAAACCCATAGACATTGGTCCCAGAGGAAAAACTTTTTTTTTCCTTCTCATTAACATTATAATAAAATTAGAGGCCTGGTGCACAGGGGGTAGGAGGTGGGGTAGGAGGTAGTCCCTCAGGCCGGCCTGCAATGATGCCAGTATCCCGTGCCCTGGCCAGCCTCTCCATGGGCCGGGGCATGTGGGATGCTGGGGCCCATAGCTGGGGAGACACCACCAGCATCCAGGTCCAGCACCCCGGCCACTGTGGGCGCCACCATCTTTTTGACAGAGTGATGGTTAATTTGAATATCACTCTTTTTTAGACAGGATGATGTTAAACAAAGCAAAGTTATTTGAGAACCTGCTGTGTATTCAAATCAGAACTTGCATTCTTTTGTCTTCTCACTGATTTTTAATACTGATGATGATCCCTATTATGATGGATTAAATTATGATTCTTCAACTTTATAACAGTACAGTGATACACATTCAGCAGAAGCTGTACTTCGAATTTTGAATTTTGATCTTTTCCTGGAGTTAGCATTATGTAGTACAATACTCTTGTGATGCTGAGCAGCAACAAGGAGATGATTTTGTTCGACTATAGGCTAATATAAATGTTCCAAGGATGTTTCATTATATACTATGACATCTGAACCTGTTGTGCCTAGTTTAGCTGCAAATGTTATTCATAGTCTCATAAATATCTAATCCCTGTGAATCTTGCTGAGCTATTTGCCTCAATTATTTACTCCACGAGTGAATTAGAGATTGATTTTGAATCTTATTAAGGCATTTCAATTAAAATGTAGAGTGTAGTTCCCCTAGTGCCACCTTACTTCAGTACTTATCACAAAGGAATGTCCAAAAGAGAGTTTTGCTGAGCCCCTCATTATTTTGAAGCTATCTCTGTCTTGCTGCCATTGTATCCCTAAACAAACACACAAACTATTTGTCCACTTTTAATTGAACAATTTAACACATTATCAATTCTCCTTTAGTGTTTTCTAATAAATAACCTAAAGTAAATAAAGCCCAAGTATGAGAATTCAATTGATCTATGTAATTCCATTTTAATAGTTTTCATATTATTTCACACACTCAAATCAATGTCTAAAAGTGTTCTATTGGCTATTCTCAATGCTCTTGTACAATGAGCAACTTTCTCATTGAACTATCCATAATGACTTTTAAATGCTTTCCCTCAGAGGTTCAGGCTAATTCAGAACCCATCAGTGTGCATGGAAAGTTTAAATTATTTTCCCCAATATGCATTACCTTGCTCTTATCTGCAGTAAATTTAATCTGTCATCACATTGCCCAATCACCCAGTTTAATTAGATCCTTCTGGATTTCCTCATAATCCTGCATGTTTTCACTAACCTAAATAATTTTGGGTGATCAGCAGAAATTTAACACCTCACTATCTACTACCATCCTCCAGATCACTCATAGAGTTTAACAGCCCTTGCCTGCTCTAAGCATTTTGAGCACCCTGCTATGAAGTTGCTTCCTCTGGAGCAATAGTCACTCTTTATTTCAAATAGTTTAATCTATATTTATCCATAAGAAAGCATACTCTTCTAATTCGGCCAGCTTTGTGTGAGCTGTCAATACATTTGTAGAAGATTTCAAACTTTAAAAGGCATTTCCACAAGTATGTGTTGACATTTTCACGTTTCAGAATATTGTATAATACTTCATTGGGAAACGATGTATAATTAATAGAAGAGTAAATGAGTTCTAAGGTTTCTTCCAAATGCAAGAATATTATGTTTTATAGTGCTATGGGAAAGGGAGGGAGAAATGAGGACTTATTGAGTAACTGTGGAAGATGCTGCCAAATATATTTCTCACTGCTCTGAACATCTCATGTGGACAAACTCAAACACCAAAAACAACTTTAATTGTCACATGATTTCAAAAAGAATAACTGACATTCAGAGACCTAGATTCAAGTGTGACAGAAATAGTTACAAACCTTCTCACTTCGACCATATAGGTTCCCAAGTGGTTTATAAAACATTCACAAAATTTATCTTGTCTTCTTTAATTTTCTTTACTCCTTTTGAGATATTTTATAGACTCCATTAATATAACCAAAATTAGTGTGCTCGGTTTTATAATTTACCACATGGTATTATACTGGATTTCTCTGGATATTTATTGCTAGAAGGCGTTTGTTGATGGATTTATATTTTCTATGCATCATAAATTGTTACTCAAGTCACTCACTATATTAATAGATAATATATTTTTAAATGGATACTTTTAAAACATGAGACATGAAAGCAAATATATTTAATAATAATATGTTTATGTTTATATTTTAACTATTAAGGTTATTTTGTTGGGCAAAACAAACAAAGTTGAACTGGCAATGATAGAAACATTTTTATTGAATTACTCAGATGACAAAGAAGGCTTAATTCAAATAAGGTTATGAGAACCCACCTACCTCCAACTTTTGGTTCAGCTCCTCTCCACAATGTTGTTTTATCCAGGTGACACAGGAGAGCAAAGTGGCTGCAAGATTTAAGCCTGGTGGTAGAGAACCAGAAATCTTTTCTTTCAATAACCCAAACAAAACAGTCATCACAATCTATTTTCTGTGGTCGGGTCATGTGCTTGCAATATCTTTTCTTTTTTCTTTTTTTCAACTTTGTTATAATTAACAGACAACATTGGGTAAGATTATGGGGTACAATGTAATTATTTTATATACATATATGTTGTTAAATTATTACAATAAGATTAGTTAACATATCCAACTTCTCAGATAATTGTGTGTGTGTGTGTGTGTGTGTGTCATAGTATTAACTATAGTCATGCATAACTTGAGGCAGTCTTTAATCATACCTTAGCTTTGATTGCTAAAATTAGAATCAACTACACAGACCCAGAGGGAGGAAATAGGCATTAGTTTGCTCTGAACACATACCACATTCAGGGACAGAGTCCCTGCTACCACAGTGTCCATGATAAGTGTAGGAATAGTGTAATAATGTCTCCCAATAGTATCACTATGTTTTTTGCATGGTTTTCCATTATCACTTGCAGAACTCTTGCATCTTACAAATTCCTCAACTTAAAGCTTTTTAGTTTACCTTCGGGGCTCTAAATAATTTTTTTTTTTAATCCTCACCAGAGGATATGTTTTCTTATTGATTTAAGAAAGAGAGAGAGGTGAGAGAGAAATATTGATCAGTGGCCTCACATATATGCCTTGACTGGGGATTGAACTCACAACCTAGGTATGTGCCATGATGGGGAATTGAAAATGCTGCCTTTTTCTGTATGGAACGACACTCCAAACAACTGAGCCACCCTGCCAATTGATTATTATTACATAACCAACACAATTATATGACATGATATAAAAAGAAACAACAGGCCAAATTGGAGTCACTGTTGCTAAGACACTCACCAAACCAAAACCTAATAACTAAGCTAATTATAGTTTTAGCCTCTCCCAGGAATAGGATTTTAAACCAATCAGTCTGGAATTTTCTGATCAATACTAGTGAGGTAATCTTGATGCTAAAACCCTTGCTACCATTCCCCTCAAAGGAAGGTGACCAGAACTAAAAAGGGTTCTTTCTTCTTTTGTAATAACTCCCCTGTCACACCCTCTGCCTATAAAAACCTTCTGTTTTGTACAAACCCTCTGAGGGACCTTCAGGTTGCTAGATGGGGTTCTGCCCATTCATAGATCCCTTAGGAAAGCCGGTTAGATCTTCCAGTGTACTTGGTTGAATTTCGTACTTCAACACACTGTAGTTAACATGAACTTTCCGAACAGCTCCCACAGAGAGACAAACCTTTAAGGTATATTGTACTGTCATTACTCAGGCATAAAATTGAGTCTCAGAGTTAGTGGATGACTGGATTTAGTCCCCTGGTTTGTATATTCTGCAGCCTAGACTAGAACATAGTTCTTCTTGACTCAATCCCTGTGTTCCTTCCACTACAACACTCTGCCTTCTACGCCCCATAGCCACCAGAGCTTTTGTTCTCTCATTGAGAACAGACACTGTCAGCTTTTTGGGTGAAACATTTTTCCCCCCTCTGTTCTTTTAGGTTCTTTGTCTTGTCTACTCAGAAAACTAATAGAACAGATTAACTGGAGAAAAGCAAACAAAGGATTTAATAACATGCATACTGCCTTTAAAATTGGACAAAGGAAAACTGAGTAAGTCCCTTACATGGTTGAAACTCCACCTTAAATAACACCTGCAGCTGAAGACAAAAGTTGTCTGGGTAGTGAGTCAAATGTGGGAGGTTAGCAGGAGAAGTACAGTATACAAGGGTAACGTATTATACAGATTTAAGTCTTGCCTTCACCTTTGGTAAGAGTTTTTAGAAAAATTAAATAAAAAGAGTTTCTAGAGATTGAGTCTTTTTCTTCCTGCTGCATAGAGGAAGACACACTTGCAAAAGGAGATTTTCCTTGCAGAAGTAAATCTCTTACAAAAGGATAATTTTTACTCAGTTTTTGGAGCTCCTCCCATGCCTGCTGTTTCTTAAAAATAACCAATTTAAAAAAAATCATTCTGCCAGAAGTATACAGGTTGCCCTCCCCCCAAAAAACGTATACATATTGTAACAGCTGATAGCTTTGAAAATAAAATGTATTCTAATAAACACTGATTTTATAATTATTATGTGTCTATACATTTTTGAGACACCTATATTTTGGGGTGGCAAAATCAGACCCTTTATATTTGCTCATTACCAACTTTTCATGGACCACTTAAGTCAATGTATATAATTGTTCATGCAACCCTCATCTGCATTCCATAATATATAACCACTCCTCTATTATTGAATATAAGGTAAATGCCCATTTTTATTTTTTGTTCCTGTAAATAACAAAGCCATGAAGGTCTTTGTACATAAATCTTTGCTCAGATCACCTTAGAAAATATTACTTGAGAAGGAATTGCTGGTGTCGAGTATGAACATTTTAAAGGTTTTTGAAACATAATGCCAAGTAGCTTTCTAGAAAGGTTGTATCAATTTATGTTCCTGACAAAAAATGAATGCACATTGCGGTTTTAATTTGCCTTGGGGTGGGGTTGGGACTGGGCATTAACAGTATCATGTTTTTACAGGACTTTGGGGGGTCTTACTCCCTCACCTCTGTGTCACTCTCATGGCTACATGCTTTTTCTTGTTGTTTTTACTTTGTTTGGTAAGAGAAGTGTCAAATCAGGTTCTTCTAATTTAAAACAACAAACGCTTTTCATGGATTAGCTAGAAGAAAGGGTAAAATAAAAAGCAGTAGCTGAAAGGAAAAATAGAATGAAAGACAAGATATCAGATTAGCTGCAGAAATGAACTTAAAAATGGGATTATCATTAAACTAAACGAAATTTTAAGCTTTTCATACATTTTGCTCATGAGGCTTCCTTTCTTACTTAACAAAATGCACTTGAGAAATCCCATCAGAATGGTTCTTGGATTTTTGAGACTGTGGCTAGGCCTGTAATATCTGCCATCTTTGAGTTGGCTCTCTGTGTCATTGCAGGACTTGCAGGATTGTCTCAGCTAATAATGTCCCTCCAGATCTGGGGGTAATGTGCAAGCCACCATTTGAAATGCATTAGTTTAGCTTAAAAAGGCTGAGGTCCTTGAATTCCCTTCATGTTTTTCCTAAATTATCTTCATATTATTTTAATACACTTAGGATGATCCTTACAATAAGGTCATGTTTCTGAAAGTATTGTCTCAAGACCACCATCATTCTAATAAACTAGGGTGATTGGTTGCAAATGCCTATACATAACTGGCCACTCACTAAAATAGAATCTCTAAGCAACGCAGGAACTTAGTGGCTGAGCATCAGTCTATGAACCAGGAGGTCATGGCTTGATTCCTAGTCAAGCCACGTGTCCTGGTTTTGGGTTTGATCCCCAGTCAAGCACCAGGTGTTAGACCTAAGTTCAGCAACTTCAGTAGTTCTGGCTAAGAAAAAATTCAGGGCCAAGATTCAAACTATCAAAGAAAGTTTATTTAGAAAGCCACAGAGATAGAGGAAGTCAGCTGCAGAAGAAATGAACTTAGCAAATTTGTTAGTGGGGATTAGGGGGGAGGGAGGGAGGTAAAGGTCCTTGCAGCTAGGAGAAAGAGAGAGGCAAGAAAAATCATGCCTAGGAAAAATGTGTAGGGAAAAGTGTGGGCATGATCCATAGATATGGATGCACTGGGCCCTTTCTCTTGAGGGTATTTATCTGGAGGTTTCAGGGGAGAGTTCTGTTATAATATTTATCAACTTTCCTGATGTAGCCTTTCAGAGTCCTGGTCTCTAGTAATTGATGGACATCCGGGTACAGGGTCAATAGTCAATGCAGCTGGGCCTGATGTCAGCCAGAGCATGGCTTGTCTGGTTTTGCAGCTTCATTGAGCCTGGATGTGGATCACAACTGAGACCTAGATGTTATTCCTAGGGTTTCATGCTTAAGGGAGTGACTGGTCATGCAAAGGCCCATATGGGAGTCACATGAGGCCACTTTTGGTCACTGTTCCTCTTCTAACGAGTCCACCAAATGATTAGTAACATTTCAGGGGAGGAAAGGTCAGAGGAGGGTCTGAACCTCAGGACCAGTGATTTGAAGGGTCAGTGGGTCTAAGCCAAAGACCAGTGATATGCTAGGGGAGGAAAGGTTACCTGGGGGTGAAGTTCTTGTTTGCCCAGTTTTGCCCTTGCTAGGCACCATGGGCTTTCTGCCCTGGTGACCTTCTGTACCTGGACCATTGTCCTTGCTCTGCTCATGTCTGTCTAACTGCCTACAACAAAGCCACCCAAAATTTGTGTAAACTGTAGATAAAGTGAAGTGTTAAGATATTTTGGCCAGTTTTATGATATAGTTCAGGCCTAAACTGCATAAAATTTACTCAATCATGTTTATTTTTACCAATTCATTACCTTTCACAATTAATATTACCTCCTGTTTTGGTCTTCCTATATCTCTAATTTTCTTCTTGACATTGACATCTTGCCATTGACATTTTTTCCCTTAATGGAGTAAAATACAAATTATAATGTGAAGCAATTTGTCATGAATATGTTTATGTTTTCTTTTTTATCTGAGGTGCGGTAGCTTATTGGATCCCTCATTTTTTCACAAGAGAATGGTAATCCTACTTAAAACTGTACTGATTAATAAAGTACATTATTCTATGGCAAATGGCGTAAGGGAACTCTAGTTACTTCAATGAGATGTGATCTTGAATTCAGTGCAATTTTGACTGATGGAAAGGAGATCTCTGAGGAATTTCATGAAGGATATCATGTCCATCCATTCCTCTAGGGAGAATGTCCTAAATGTATTTTAAGGAACTCTAACCTCTTTGATGCCTTGAATAAAATAGGCTTTAAACAGACACATGTAGAAAATCTGTGGCATATATATTGTATTTTGTCTGGAAGATCTATAGGAACTGAAGGGGCAGGGAGGGGGGAGAACACAATATACCACCCCATAATAGGCCTCTCTGGCGTAAGGGTTATTTTGGGCTGATTATTTTTAAGAAACAGCATAGGTAAATCTCTGCACACAGAGTAGTAGTTACCTTTTTATGAGAGAAATCTCCATGTATAAGGGTGTCTCCCTCTCTAGACTAGGAAAAGAAAGATAATTCCAAATCTCTAGAAACATATTAATGGAGAAGTCAATGGCTAAAATCCTCATTAACAACCTTACTCTCGTTTACTGTGCTTTCCCCTGTCACCTTCCATATCGGCCTTCTCATATTATTTAATGTGGTGGTTTAAGACATTTCAAAGAGTTAGTTTTTCTGAACATCTCCGATGTATACAGGAGCTATAAATGCGATTAAACATCTATGTGTTTTTTCCTGTTAATCTGTCTTTTCATTACAGTGCAGTCTCAGTCAAGAACCTAGAAGGATAGAGCAAAACTTATTTATTCTCCTCAACAGCACATTAGCACACTGAAAACACTGTGAGTTTGACCATCAGCAAAATAAAGAAATCATTTCTAGATACTCTACATACTGTTCCAGGTATTTTAAAAACTTACTTTGGTATTAAGTCAAGTCTTCATAAATCTGGGTACTTGTTCACTGTCATATTAGGCACTAGCTAACAAGTATTAAGCTATAATTGTTAACCAGGCCATACTCTAAGTCTAAGTACTTTATTATGTTATCTCATTTACGTATCTCAAAAAAACAAGAAGGTACTTTTCTCATTTTATAGGCAAAAAGGAGGGAGGGTTTAAAAAACCCCATGCATAAAAATTGCATTTGTAAAATCAAATGCATTACTATATTTTATTTTTTTACTTGCATGTTGTTTAGTTGAATGCCAACAGACTACTTTGTATTGCTACATTTTTAAAATTGTCTATGAATGCAAATAGGAAATATTAATTAATTACCCATGTCATTCTACCCACCTTGCACAAAGAAGCACTGAATAAAATTACCTGATGCCGATAACAGTAAGAATTATGGTTTTCCTGATTAACTATTTTTTACTTTTACCTTATGGAGACTATGAGGCAGGGCATTGATTGTGTTTCCTTTCCCCCTGTTGACTCTGGAAAAATTAGAGCTAACAAGTAAATAGTACTGCATATGCTGTTCTAAGAATACTCCTGGAATCCCCAGTCTTTTTGCATTGTCAGTATAATGGTGAATAGAGGAAAATAAAATATTTTGGCTTGGATAAAACTGTAGTCACCAAATTACAGCTGAAGAGATAGAAGCTGCCTAAAAGGCTTTTAGATTCATATATTTTTAAGCTTCTAAGAGGCTCAGAAAATTTTAGCCTGAATACTTTATTTATAAAGGGTTAAAAGGTATTCTTTATTTTATTTTACAGAAATACAACAGCAACATCACAGCAAAACCAAGTCTGTTCAGATACATTTTCACTAGTCTGTTCAGATACATTTTCACTAAGCAAATATTGTTTATTTGTTTGTTCTTAGGCAATGCATAACCCCACAGGTATTGTTTATTTATAAAAAAAAATGTGACATATTCTGAACTTAAAATAAAACTCAGGAATGTCAGGATCTCTGCTTTAAATGTTATTGGTGGGAACTCTCCTTGTGGTCAGACTGAATAGCTTGGATTCTCCCTCTATCTCTTTCTGGCTTTTGAACTTGGGAAAGTTACCTAATCTACCTCAGTTTTAGTTTCTCAGATTTAATATTAAAAATATAGTTATTCCATCAAAGGGCTCTGGTAACGAACAAATGAGTTAACACATAAACTTACCCATATTCATCACTGAACTGACAAACTACTCCATCAAAAAATATTCTTAGATTGAGTTTAAGAACAATGATAAAAACCCTTGCTCTTTCCTAAAGAGAAACAAGAAAGGAAGTAAACCTGAAAGTAAAAAAAAGGCAAAACAATATACAAGGTCTTATCAAGGAAACCTCAGAGCCCTTATAAATAGCTCCACAGTTTGATATTGCTTCCTTTGATGAAGGCCTTGGGGTGAAGAGGAAGCAGGATACTGAAATCTGGCTTCCACTAGTAGAAATCTACTTCTACTATTATTTATAGTACGGCACGGCAAGTTCTGCAAAAATCTTGACGCCCTAATTGCCTGTTGATATTGTTAACTTCAAACCTAAAATTATTCTTTAATGTTAAAACCAAATAATAAAATGACTGTAAAATATTCCAAATTTGAAGATCAGATACCCTCCAGCCTTTGGCGCATGCTAAAGATTAAAGTTAGGACTCATTTTAGCAAAATCACTTACCTGGCTACATAAAGGAAAAAACAAGGAAAGAAAAGATGGTGACTTTTTAAACAATATGTCTCTGTTGATTTTAAAGAGAGGGGAACTGAGAAGATAGAGGGATAAAAGCATCAATGGCCTGCCTGCTTCCTGCAGGATGGAGCCCACAACCAGGGTATGTGCCCTGACCAGGAATTGAACCTGTGACCTCTTGGTTCATGGGTTCACGCTCAACCACTGAGCCAGCTGAGTAAGATGGTGACTTTTTAGGAAAATGCCTGAGGAGAGACCTTTGTACTTCTTTTTCTTCTGTGTAAAGGGGACAGGTAAATGGTTCTTCTCTCCAAAGTCAAGTCTGCAGGTGTGGGGCATGGGAGTAGGAGAAATGGGTGGAGGTAGAAAGACTACTAAGAGGCTACATTCATAAAAGTTGGGGTACCTAAATTTCACCCCTGAAAAAATAGAGAAACAGAACTAGTAGGATCTGTCTAATATAAATAAATAAATAAATAAATAAATAAATAAATAAATAAATGCACATATATACATAATTTGGGTTCACACCAGGGTGAGTTGGCAAGTAGGAAATCTGTAGAGTAAGCTGACAAGCTAGAAGCTCTCCAATAAGAATCTTGGGGATAACTTTCTTTTTCTCTTGGAATCCTCAGAATTTTATCTTGAGTCCTTTCCATTGACAGGATGGGGCCCACTGCTATAATTTAGAGATATCTTTTCATTTAAAGTCAACTAAATATAGTGTTAACCCATCTACAAAATGCCCATTGTGCCGAAGATTAGTCCTCTAGCACAGCCAACCTGACACCCAAAAACTAGCCGTCACAGGAAATGATGTCGGTTTCCCACAGAAGCACAGACTGTAACTACAGCCTGACTAAAATAACTTGATAGGAACTCTGGAAACCTTTCAAAACTCTGCAACAAGCAAGCAAACGCCCAATCAAGAAAAGAGTGCATTAAAGCAATAGAAATTACGTTGCATGTCACTTGCCCTTCCCACCCTCTCCCTTGCACAGTTCAATGTATTCAGAAGTAGCCCAATCTCTGGCTACCTCCCTCGGGCAATTATCATGCATTTAAAAAACCTTCCCTAGTCTCCTTAAATACATCAGTTTTCCTAATTTACAATCTTATAACAGAGTGCATGTCTCCATCTCATCTCTTTCCCATAGTATATATTTAATTGTATGTGATTTGTTGCTAAGTATATGTCATCACAGTAGAATGTGAATTCAGGACACCTCATCAACAAGTCCGAGTTTGAGGAAGACATGCGATTCCCTGGTACTCCGAAGTAAGTGGAAAATTGCCATTTATTGAATTAATTTGAAGGATTATGTTTCTGGTTTATTTCCCTCATTCTGTAACAGAAATACTTTGCATTTGACCCTTCTGAGGAAGATACAGGCTTTATGAAATTCTTAAGATTAATGTTATTGTTCTTTCATCCTGGTTATCATTCTCATTCTCTTCATACCCATAAATAAAACAGAGCTCAATTAAAGAAAATATGTTAAATAGATTCTGACTGCTTTTAGAGCTTCCGGTAAAAAATACCTTAATAGAGACCTGGCCAGGTAGCTCTATTGGTTGGAGCATCACCCAGTACACCATAAGGTTGCAGATTGTATTCCTACTCAGGGCACATACCTGGATTTCGGGTTTGATTTCTGATCAGTGCACCCATGGGAGGCAACCGATCAATGGTTCTCTCCCTCCCTCTTCACCTTCTTCTCTCTGTAGAATATATTTACAAAACAACAACACAAGAACAAAAGATATCCTTGGGTGAGGATATAATACTACTACTACTACTACTACTACTACTAATAATAATAATAATAAAAAATAATAGATACAAAATGTATTTTATGTATTTTAAAACACGCATTTTTATCTCAACTCAATATTTTTCATATTTAGAGGCAGTTTAGTATAAGAACTAGAGTATTTATTAATTCTGATTCTCATATGGATAAAAATTTTGATTTAATATTTATTCATCTTAGCACTAAAATATAATAAGATAAACATTATTCATTTTTACCATAAACTTTGAATAATACAAAGGATATTCATCAGGTATTTTTCATAGTCATACAGAAAGTGTCTGATAGTTTTGCAAGTAAAATGTAATGTTGCATATAAATTACATTACTGTTTATGTTTTATTTGAAATATTCATAATACTCGTTTTGTAAATACAATATAGAGTACAAGAAAATGACAATATTGTCATTGAACCTTTATGAAAAATCTTGCCTCAGAAAATTTTAGATGAAATCAATCTTGTCTGAATTTACTGGCTTAGGAAAACTAATTTACTCATCTTCTTTTTTATTCTAGAAAATATATCATGTAAGAGATTACTGTCATTTCTTGCTTTCACTTTAATCAATAACCTGGTAAAAGTATAGTGTAATTATAAACAAATATTTTACCTATTACAAACCTCATCATGCTTAGTAAACCCACACAATTGTATATTCGCTAACATTCTCTATTATTTATATTATTGTATATTAAATAAATGAGGTTATTGTAACATAAACATTGTATAAAATATTGCAATGTGTTTCCCAAACTGAGGTAAATTTTAATTTTGAAAAATATGTTAAAATATATAGTCATAAGCCTTATTTTCTGTAAACAATAGACTAATATAAATTTTAGCAAGAAGTTATTTAGGAGAAATGTGATTGAATGTGCTAGATTATTGAGAAATAAACAAATAAGATTTCAAATATTTTCTGCTTTTTACATTACAACTCTTTTTGGTAAAAAAGCACAGAATATATATTCACATATATATTCATATATATATTCATATATATTCATAAATATATATGAATATATATATGTATATGAATATATCTTACTCTGTTTGGAAGGTGTTAATTTTTTCTTGATTTATTAATAAAGTATTAATGTCAAAACCTGTTTGGCTCAGTAGATAGAGTGTTGGTCTGAGGACTGAAAGGTCCTGGGTTTGATTCCGGTCAAGGGCATGTACATTGGTTGCGGGCACATCCCCAGTAGGGGGTGTGCAGGAGGCAGCTGGTCGATGTTTCTCTCTCATCGATGTTTCTAGCTTTCTATCCCTCTCCCTTCCTCTCTGTTAAAAAAAATCAATAAAATATATTTTTTAAAAAGTATTAGTAATATAACTGCCTTTGAATTTATTTGGATTTTCTCAGAACAAAATCTCTTGAAATACACTAAACACCTAAGAAACATTTTTTAGAAATTAAAGCCAGCCTATCTTCACAAGTTTTCAAAATTGTCAGATTGTAGATATTCTATCACCTTTTAAAAAATTTTACAACTGAAATGTTAAGGTGACCAAAATTGTTTCATTTTAAATGTTTAAATTATCTTCCCAAATAAATGAAAGAATTGAGAACATCTATTTAATAGGGAAGAATATAGAAGATGGAATCTGAAATACCCAAGATTGATAACATATTGTATATTGTGTAGACTTTTAAAAAATATTTTAAAATAGATTTTAGAGAGAGAGGAAGAGGGAGAGAGAAACATTGATGAGAGAGAAACATCAACATCAATTGGCTGCCTCTGGCACGACCCCCTCCCACTTCAACCAGGGATTGAGCCTACAATCTTGGGCATGTGTTCTGACTTGGAATTGAACTGGTGACATCCTGGTGCATAGGTCGGTGCTCAACCACTGAGCTAAGCTGGCCAGGCTGTCTAGACTTTTGAAGGAGATCATCTATGATTTTATAACATATGTGGGGAAGAATTAGTACAGTGCCAAACCACAAAGAATTTAAAGCCAGAAGTTATAATATAAGACAATCATTTACAATGTGACTTGAGATGAACGAGCTATTACCATCATTGACCAAAATTTATTACATGGCCCAATCAATGTGTCTTTATACATGAAAGTAAAATAGAAAACATTTGGAATATATGGTGGGCAATAAAATCACAGATCTAGATTTTTAAACATCTTCAGCTCAAGATAGAAAGGAGGGATTGTTCACAAACTGGATGTTGGATGCTGTCTCCAGTCAATATACTTAACATAAAAAAATTAATAAGTTTTTATTATATTTTTCTATAAATCAGGTCGTCCTCCAAGAATTTCCAGTGACCATTAGGGGAAGATGGGCCTCCTGATACTCAGGTAACTGACAATGAATCTTGCACTCATACATTAGCAATCTTCATAAGAGCTATGCAAAGGAAATGCAGAAAATCCATATTTGAAGGTGGTCAAATTTTCCAGAAAAATGCTAATGTTTTATTATGTAATTGAGCATTAGAGTTTTCTCTCTCTACTTTCTAACATATAGCATGAACATAAGAGTTGATTGCTTCATTATTTATCTTTACTCTCTTTAACAGAGAACTCTAAGTAGCCAGATAATACAATTATCTAGATTGACTTTTTTTCTGATACTTCTTGGCATATAAATGAAGCATATAATAAGCTTACTTAAGTTTGTGGTGTCATAGCAGGGTAAGCCAGACAAAATTTTAGGAGTCATTAGTTGAAGCACTTCTTTATTAGAGATGAGAAAAATATGACCTCTTTCACCAAAGTGGAAAATGCTAAGAATGTTTATGAGAATAAATCAGTTTGCCTAAAATTATTTGTTTTTATTTTGCTTTCAAATGTAGTATCAATTGCTATATAATAGAGATTTAATGATAAAATTAAAAATGTCTGTCTCTTTTATTATGTTAAATATTTAAAACTTTTTCATTCAAAATAGAAATAAGTGTGATTGGCGGAAGCTTCTTTTCTTTATATATAGTGTATATCGACAGCTAATTATGTTATATTTATATATTTAAAATATCTCTAAAACAACACAACATATAAACATCCATTTCATCTAAACAAGTGACACTTAAATGATTGTTGAATTTGTAAATCTAACAAATATAACCAGTGCAGGAAAAAATATTAAAAATAATTATTTTCCTTACCCATATAAAAAACTCTGTTTAGGAGGATTTGGAAAGTGCTAGAATTATTCTATTATGAAAGGTTAGGAAAATAATTACTTTAGAGAACAGTTAGAAAATGAAAAACCTGGTTATTGTTAGATGAAAAGCTGGCCAGCTTCTAAGTTTCATTTTATGCTAATAAAACTAGTTCTTAGTAAGACTTTAAACTTCCTTTCTCAGCGCTGGCAGTTAGCTCAGTTGGGTTAGAGCATTGTTCTGATACTCCAAGGTTGTGGGTTCAGTCTCTGGTCAGGGAATATACAAGAAGCACCCAGTGAATGCATAGATTGGTAAAACAACAAATCTCTCAAATCAATCAACAAATAAAGACATTTTAAACTTCTCTTCAGCTTCTCAAAACTTATTTGCCAATATTCTCCAGAGGTTTGGAACCACAAAAGTAAACAAAATGGAACAGACAACCATCCTACCTAATAAAAGAGTAATATGCAAATTAACCATCACCCCACTACACCCACCAGCCACACCCACCAGCCAATCAGAGTAAGTATGCAAATAAATCCAACCAAGATGGCTATGGCCACAGAGAGCAGGAGGGAGGCTTGGGTTTTCCAGGCAATGGAAAAAGCCAAGCTTTCCGCCTGTTCTTGCCAGTATAGGCCTCCACTCAGTTTGATTATACAATAGATGGTAAACAAATCCAAACAGAAATGGTGGCAGCCACAGAGCTGGAGAAAGCAAGGTAGGTTGCCCCCAGTAATGGAGGAAGCAAAGTTTTATGCACACTCTAGCGGGCCCAGGCCTCTGCTTGAGGCTACAAAGGTTCAATTATAGAAAATACAAGTCCCAATAGAAATGGCTGCCCTCCACGGAGCCAGCAGGGGTCTTGGCTCTGCTCCAGGCTACAAAGCTTCAATTGTAGAAGGTAAACAAATTCCAGATACCAGGACCTTTGCTTGGGTCACCCGGGGGCATGGCCGGCCTGCAAACCACCACAGGCCCCTCACCCAGGCCACCCCATACCCCAAGGGAACCCCCATCCTGATCCAGGACAACCTTCAGGGCAAACCAGCTGGCCCCCACCTGTGCACCAGGCCTCTAGCCTATCTAATAAAAGAGTAATATGCAGATTGACCATCACTCCAGCACACAATATGGCTGCCCCCATGTGGTCAAAGATCCTGCCCCCACGTGGACACAAGATGGCCAGCAGGGGACGGCAGTTGTGGGTGACCAGGCCAGCAGAGGAGGGAAGTTGGGGGCAAACAGGCTGGCAGGGGAGCAATCAGAAATCAATAAAATATATTTTAAAAAAAGAATAATCCATTAAAATATTGTGGGAAATATTGAACTAAGTAACAAAGTACCTGATACACTAATAGAGAAATAACATCTATGCTTGGTTTTTCTAATCAAATAAGGTGTCATTCATCAAATAAGTTCATATTAAAGCCCTATTTTTAATACCTTTTCCACACTTTGTTTGAGTTATCTTTTATTGCTACATGTCAGGACCAGATTCTAAAAATCTCCTTGGTTCTATCTAGAAGTGGACTCTGATTCCTTATGTTGCTCACATTGTCTAACTTCTCAAAAACTCTTCTTAACAACAAGATTCTAACAAGAATTTTCTTCCCTAGGAATAGAACATGGAAAAATGCAGGAGGTCTGCAAAGAACAAATATGTATATTTTCCATCTAAATTTACAAAACAACAATATTTTTGGCAGACATGGTATTTAGAAGAGGGAAAAAAATGAGAACTAGGTTATATATATTGTACTCATATAAAAAATGTGTGATTTTTTTCTACTTTTCCCCACTGTTTAAACTAGGAATACACAAGAAGAAAAAGTATCTTTATTAATCTCTGTATTCCTCCAAACAGTAGTTGTCAAAAGTACATATTGAGTGAATGCCTATAGCTTGTTATCTGTCTGTGTCAGAGATAGGTCATAAACACTAACAAGAAGTGACTAACAGCTAAGCCAGTCATAAGGCAACTATCTTAGCTAGGAACAGGCAGAGGAATCAACAATCTCTCCCATTCCAGGAAGGAATGCTCCTGAGAAGATTGCTTTAAGTAAAACATCTGGTCTCCACAGTACCCCATTAAGGACAGGCACCTCACACCTTAAAAGGCAAAATTTCCACATTTGGACAACTGTGACATTGACCAAAACCCTGTGTTCTTGTATCTAATGACCAGAGACACAAACTCTGTGCTTCTTCATACTGCAGCCCTTCAAGGATTTGAAGACCACTCATGTTCTGCCAATGCATTAACTTGGACATATTTGTACAGTTTTCTCATACTCAGCTCAAGGAGGTGCTGAAAAAAAGAAAAGAGAGAAAAAAAGGAGGGGCTGAGAGCTTGGGTTGCCAGGGGATGATCAGGCAAGTACGTATGGGACTGCGATTGTGGGTGATCAGGCTGGTGGGGGGGGGTGGTAATTGGGGGTAAGTACACCAGCATGGGGTCCAGTGAGGAGTGAGCAGGACAGCAGGGGGGCAGTTGGAGACAAGCAGGCCAGTGGGGAGGGGAGATGGGAGTGAGGATGCCAACAGGGGGGTCAGTTGGGGGTGATCAGGCAGGTGGAGGGCATTTGGGGGCCAGCAGGCCGGCAGGCAGAGTGGATAGGGGCATTAGGCAGGCAGGTGAGAGGCTGGAGCCAGCAGTCCCAGATTGTGAGAGGGATGTCCGACTACTGGTTTAGGCCTGACCCCTGTAAACTGGCAATAGGATATCCTTCAAGGGGTCCCAAATTGGAGAAGGTGCAGGCCGGGCTGAGGAACACATTCCCTCCCCTGTGCATGAATTTCAGGCCTCTAGTACAGTATAAAAAGATGTAATATGCAAATTGTCTGGGACATTGTAAAGTCACCACCGCTCAGGAGAAGGCTGCGAATGCAGGTGGGCAGGAAGGGACTGCTTGCGAGGTGAGGCAAGCCACAGATGGCACAGGCTCACAGAGAACAGGGCCTGACAGCCTCTGCCGTGGCAAGCAGGCCCCCAGAGAACAGAGCCTGCCTGCTGCCGCCAGGGCGAGCAGGCCTGCAGAAAACAGGGCCTGCCAGCCGGGGCGCTCCAGTGGTCCCACCTCTGAGTGTGAGCTGCAGAGGAAACACCTTTCTGACTGCTCATTGGCTACACTCCGGGTATTGCCACTGTGTGCAGTTCTGGGTAACTTGGGTAATAAGAATCCAAGAAGGTGATCGTGGGTTATCTACCTTATTCCTAGAGGGGGAAAATGAAGGTATGTTGCTGGAGGGCTAAGAAATGTTTTATCCTGCCTTAGCCAATTTGCCTCAGTGGATAGAGCCACAGCCTGCAGACCACAGGGTCTGGGTGTGATTCTGGCCAAGGGCATGTACCTAGGTTGCAGGCTCCTCCCTGGCTGGGTCCCAGATCAGGGCTCATGCAGGAGGCAACCAATTGAAGTGTCCCTCTCACATTGATGTTTCTTACTGTCTTTCCCTCACTCTCCCATGCTCTCTAAAAATCAATCGAAAAAATATCTTCAGGTGAGGATTAAAAAAAGAAAGAAGAAAAGAAATGTCATATCCTATGAAAGAGACATCTTGAAAATGCCTAAAGAAAGTTGTCATTTTTTCATGGTGAAGGGACTGGGGTCCATGTTGATGAAAACACCTTGGTGTCTGCAGTGGCCAACAGTGACAGCAGCAGCGGGGTGATGGGGGTGGCCCCTTCCCCTGATCAGCCCAGTTGCCTCCTGCAGAGGGAAACCAGATTACAGCTCAGGCCTGCTCTCTCATGGGGAGCGGGCCTTCACCATCAGTAGAACACCCCCTGAGGGCTCCCAGACTGGAGAGGGTGCAGGTCAGGCTGAGGGACCACCCCCCCTCCAGTGCACAATTTTTGTGCACTGGGCCTCTAGTTACAAAATAGAACATGTATTTTTGTTTAAACAATATACAGACTATCCCTGACTCATGATGGTTTGACTTAATGTTTTTTTTGTTTTGTTTTGTTTTTTCTTTATGGTGGTACAAAAGTGATACACATTCAGTAGAAACTGTACTTTGAATTTTGAGTTTTGTTTTTTTCTCAGGCTAGTGATATGTAGTAAGATACTTTTTTTTTTAATGAAGGGCAGCAGCAGCAAAATGATTTTACCCAGCTGAAATCTGATGTAACTCTTCTGAGAGTGTTTAAGTTAGGGTAGGTTGAGATTTGCTATTCAGTGGGTTGGGTGTATTAAGAGCATTTTTTATTACAATATTTTCAATTTATGCTAGATTTATCTAGCTGTAAGCCTTTAGTAATTTGAGGAGCATCTGTACTCATGGTGGCTTGGGATAGATTATATAAAGAGAATAATTATATTAATACCTGCAGAACAATATGCACTATAATAAATTAGATTTCTGTTTTATAAACAATTGGGAGTGATTAGAGTTTAAAAAGTTGGAAAATGTTGTTTAAAAACTGGACTTTTGACCTCATTTAAAAAGTTAGTTCAATAGGCATATTGTCACCTATCTGTTTTGAAGATGTCTCACACTAACTGAAAGATATTTTTGTATTGATAATTTTGATAGATACACAGTCAGACTAACCAGTTACCTTTCCCCTTGTATGCTGAGAATAAAGCATAAATTATGAGATTAAGTCTATAGGTGACTTACACAGCAGTTCAAGGGGGGAAAAAGTTTAATAAAGTTTTGAGCCTGTGTTTGTTTTCCCAAGGCACAATATAGCTGTTATTTATAGTTCCACTGAAAAAGCTGGTGATGAATTTTCAGCACTTTATGAAACTAACTTTCTGCTTGGGAAGCCAACATTACATTCCAAAAGCAGCTAAGAATTTGTCTCTGACAGCAAGATGTTGAAGGAGAGAATTTTTTTTTTTGAAATCCATAATTTAACAATAACAGTGCCCATATAAAGTCAATTGCAGTTTTGTAAAATATATGTCTTTACTATGAGTACTAAGAGAACTTATTTTTTTAATGGTGCAATATCCAGGCACCCCAAGTCAGGTCAAATCTTTGATAAATTACTTTCTTAATGGTCATAGGAGTTTTTTTCAAATACTAGAGGAAATTTACTTCAAAAAGAAAGCAATTCTCACTCACCAGAGCCAGGGATATTCAGAAGCATGCCCCCCAAATTGATTTCAGTTAGAAAGCTACTTCAGAAATTCCTGTTCCTGTATTTCAAATATTATCCAATTACCTTCTGAACTAACATTTACCTACTTCCCTTTCACCTTACTTATAATGTGTGACTTGTGCTTCTGTTAAACAGAAGGCCTGGCTACCTGATAGAATCCAAGACATTATTATCCTTTCCATTTGAATCTGATTTAGTCTGTATATATGTTCTTTCCAACTTGTAAAAAGGAGGTAAATATTTTAAGACATTTCAGATTAAATCCCACAGGCTGTGTTCCCAGATCTTCTCCCATGCCATGTTCCCAATGGTGCCTGTGCTCCATCACTCTTCCTCCAAATATTCCAATTTCTCTTCCCTTCCCTTAATCTGGAGGTTCTCCTGGAAAATCCTTCTATATTTTGCTCTTCTTTCATTGATTGAGAATGTGATATTTCATTTTCCCAGCTATACTCTAATATCTCCATTATTTCATTGTTTAACTAAAAATGAGCTTTCAATGATCTCAATAGGTATTTCATAAATTATAGTGGATGTTTTTTTGGAAACCTGCAAGATATACCATAATATATGTTCACTTTTCTCAGAGTAAGAAAATCCCTGGATTTTAGTTAGGCACGTGGCAACCTAGAACAAAGACATGGGTCAATTACATTTTAATGAAGAGAGGATGTATCACTTTTTACCTCATTGGACACAGCCAGTGGGATTTAATCTTAAATGTCTTAATATATTTCTCAGGTATTTTTTTAAAGCAAAGCTCATGCCCTGCTTTGTCCTTTCCTCCTTCATGTTGGCTGTCTTGTGCACATGATGGTCAGAGTTCTGGTAGCCACACTGGGTCATGATTTCGAATTTAAAGAATATGGAGCAGCCTAAAAGAAGAAGATTCAATTCTTCACTATTTTACCTTTGTCTCCAGACTTTTTTGTATGAGATAAAAAATAAGTCATTATTTGACAAAGTGATTATGTATATATGTGTGTGTATATATATATATATATATATATATATATATACACACACATATATATACACACATATACATAAATATACGTACATATACATATATATCTTCATGTCCATCAGTTAACTCCATTTAAAAAAGCATATCACATAATTGACTCTCCTCCAAAACAACTTTTTGGTCTAGCAATTGTTCCCTCCTATACAAATCTTTTTATTTAAAAGACAATTTCAACACAATGATATAAAAAATATGACACACACCCAGTAAATATTTAGTAATCGCCCATTTCTTCCTCTCCATTCAAATAGAAGCAATGTTCTTATTGTCACAGTAACATTCTTCTGCTTTTCCTCTTTGCAGTTTTATGTAACCGTTTTTTAGCTGACTGAAATATGCTTTTTCCAACTTTCCAACGATTATATTTCTCACATGGATGAAGTACCATGTGAGATGTTACTTTTTTGTATGACAATTTTTTTTCTTGAGAGAATATTGTTTTTCTTTTAGTAATCACTTTTCTTTCTGAGTGGACCTTTAATTTGATTCATGAAATTTTAGAGTTCACCTTATTAATTGCTTAATTCAAGTATAAAAATAAAAAAAAAATTATTTCCCCATGCTCTAGGAAAAATAATGCAATCTAGTATACCTGGTAAAATAATTTTACAAAAAGAAAAATGTAGTTATAAGAAAAGCAGAGTGGTATTAGAGATAAAATTAATAGCTAGTATATTTATTTTGAGAAAGTAGAGAATTAAAACAAAAACAAAAAAAAAATATGTTTTTTAAAAAGCTTTGACTGATTGGCTAGGGATTTTCCAGTAAGTGATAGAGACAGAAGGCATATAGAAAAAAAGAGACACGTTAGAACCAAACAGAGTAGGAAATTTTTAATGAGAATTTTGGAAAAATAAATTCTAGCCAAAGCCGGTTTGGCTCAGTGGATAGAGCATTTGGCAATGTAGCGGGATTCAAAATTAATGCCAAGAAATCTATGGCATTTTAATGCACCAATAGAGAACTTACAGTAAGAGAGATTAAAAAAAAATCTCATTTACCACAGCACAAAAAAATAAAATAAAATAAGATACCTAGGAATAAACTTGACTAAGGAGGCAGAGACCTGTACTCAGAAATAACAACAGTTTAGAAGAGAAAACACCTGAGAGAGTTAGCTAATTACCTCTAAAAATATATAGTTAAGTGCAACTCTATCACCAAAGGTAATGTGTCTCAGTACACATGGATCTTCACAAAAGAAGACTCATACTAAGTGTGTAGGTTACTTGAATTTGACTGGAAAACTATACATAGCCACCACCATCACCACCATAACTTGAAATTGGCCACTTTACTCTTTTCTCCTAATCCAAGCGCCCCTTTCCTTTTACATCTCCTGTATGCCTTAGTCCTGTGTACTTACATTCTCTATTTTCTTAACTATTTTGTAACTACAAAATACTTGCTGAAGACAATAGATTAGCGAGGCACAAAAAAATACATCTTTAAGTGAAAATATCTCTTTGGTGTTCCCAATAATTAATATATAAAATTGCATGAAGATGAGAACCTGTTTAATCCTTTAACAACTTTGATCCTGGATTCATGATATCACAGTGAGCTGGTGTATAAGTTTGCTCTTCAGAAAGTTATGTGTTCACATTTTACCCAATGATTAATTTTCTTCTAGGGCTCCATTTCTAAAGATGACAAAGAAACCTCATGGGGAGAAAGCAAACTTTTAAAATAAGTACACAAATTCTCTTTTCTCTCTCAACCTAAACAATGGGTATATAATTTTTTGAACAATAAATAATACCCATGGATTACCAATTGACTATGCATGCCCAATATTTTGAGAATTTATACACTCAGTTATGTTATATCATTGTTATCAATCAGGATCATTTATTTAACATGAATACTGAAAAAAATTAGCTTACTAAATATCCTTTGTGCTAACAGTATAAAAATATGAAGATAACAGTTCTCTTCAAAATCACTGATTAGAAAGGTAACAAATATTATAGACATATACAACCTATTACAAAGAATGTTGACATTCTTTTGGATTTCAAATTTTTTTTAGCTCATGTAAAAACCATGGATTCATGTCTTAGAGATTTCAGAGTAACAGGGAAGACAAATTCTGCATTGTTTTAAGAACTGGCCTTGATATAAGTCAGTAAATTGATGATAGCTTACTATCATTCTCGAGGCAGATGTTAAATATCTCATGGTACATAAAGAAATAATGTGAGTAATACCCATGTCATGCCACATACTTAATAAAGTAGCTCCTGATAGCATTATTAATGATTTAAACATTCTTAGAGCGCTTCCTCTCTCCAAACACATTTTTTATAATGCCTAATGCTGTTTCTGTCTTGTGACTAAGCAGATAATCATGGCCATTTTTATTCAGTAAGTCACTTCTTGAATTGTTCAGTGTTGCCATGGGTATAAAAAACATCTTGTAAAACACAGTTCTATTCAATAAACATTTGCCCTTTTTTTCCCCCTAAGAAACACCGGTTTGTTGAAAAAGACAGTTAAACTAAAGAGTTTTTAGTGGAATGATGGTTTCAAAATCACTACTTAGATGTTTTATATACACAGCTCATATTCTGGTAAAAAGTAGCAGTTGCATTAACGAATTTAGTATTGTTCTTAGAGAAATTTCCCATAAAATTACCTAATCATAAGCATGTCAAGATCCTTACCTGGCAGTCCAACAGATTAAAATATCATTCTCTAAATATTTATATAATTTTCTAATTTTGAAATTAACACTTTTCAGATTATGGTATTTTTTGTGTGTTTGGAAGAAAATGTGGGTTTGCTGTACAAACAATACTCTGTACAGTAAATACACAACCAAGTACTCTTACATTAGCATTTGAAGCTACAAATTTGGCTTAGAAATGCAGTTTAGTCAAGACTTGACATTTTCACCTACTACGTAGCTGTGTAAAATACCAAATTCAAGAGATGAGGTTTTACTAGTGGAAACATATTCTGACATTGACTTCAAAGTCAGTATTTAGATTTAATTGTTTCTATATTAACAAATAATTATGTGTCTATGACATGTCTGGGACTTTGCCGGTCTAAATAAAACACACATAATCATGCAAATGTAACATTGTCTATTGTGCAAATTCCGACAATTAAAAAGTATACAATATTATCTGGACCTATCATATCTTGCTGTTAGAAATGTAAAATATTGGAGCAGCTTTGGAAAACAGTTTGGTAGTTTTTTACAATGTGAACGATAAAATATATGACCCATTAATTTTATTTTTTTTCAAAAGAAATGAAGACCTATGTCCACACAAAGATTTATGCATGCATATTTTGGCAACTTTTTACACAGCATACAAAAATGAGAAACACCAGAAATGTTCCTCAGTTAGTAAAAGAATAAATGAATTTTGGCATATCAATAAGATGAGACATTTCTCAGCATGAGTAATGAACAGATATCTGATATATACAATAACATGAATGAATTGCAGAAAATATTAAAGGTGCCAGGCTTAAAAAGTAGGGACTATTTGTACAAATTTTTAGAAAATAAAATTCTAATCTACAGTACTATAATGCAAACTCATAGTTTTCTGGAGTGAGGGAGATGACATTCACTGAAAATGGGCATGGATAAATTTCTAGTGTGATGGGTCTACTCTATCTGTTGATCCATGGATTGTTATACTCGTATATGTGAATGTCAAAAATCAGAATTATACCTTCATATGGGCAAATTTTATTGAATGTATATTTTAATAAAGTCTATATTTAAATATAGATAGTACAAAAGTGATTAATAGAGGACATATCTTAGCTTGAAATGTATTTTTGATAGTGTTAATGGAAATTAAATCTGGTGTATTAGCCCTAGCTGGTTAGGCTCAGTGATAGAGAATTGGCCTGTGGACTGAAGGGCCCTGGGTTCAATTCCAGTCAAGAGCAAATGCCTGGGTTGTGGGCTTGATTCTCAGTAGGGGGCGTGATTCTCTGTCATCATTGAGTTTCTCTCTCTCTCTCGCTCCCTCTCCCTTCCTCTCTGGAATAAATAAAAATACATTAAAAAATACAATAAATCTGTTTATTTAAAGAATATTGTGAGAAAGGGAGGAAGAGAGAAGAGCCTCTGTGAGGGACATGCTGAAGGTGCATGAAGTGTGTAATAAACATTTAAAGAAACTGAAAGAAAACTACACCTGGAATTCAATGGCTGATGGGAGAGTGAGTGAGAAAATACTGAAAAAAGTAAATTAGTGCTCCATTAGGTATGGCATGCCATATGAAGGATTTTATTGCATCTACAATAATGCTTACTTAGGAAGGGTACAATAAGGTCAGAACCAGTTCTACCCACCCATTGACTACCTTGTGATAAAGCTTCAATTAAAATAAGAACTAGACATACTAGTAGATGCTTGCTATGCCAACCTATGGTTTTATACGCTTTTGGCAGCGCTACTCTTTGTAAGTAATTGAAATAAATATTAGAAAACAGTTAATGAACTGACCATTTTGTTCTTATATGTCATATGTCCAGAAAACCTAAGAAAAGAAACTGAAAAACTAGGTAAGACATAAAAAGAAACTTTAAGAAAATGCCTGGTATATTATGTTGAATAGGGTCCCCTCCAAAGTTCATGTCTACCTGGAACCTCAGAATGTGATCTTATTTGAAATGGTGTCTTTTCAGGTGTAATTAGTAAAGGCGAGTCATTGTGAATGCCGTAAATTTCACAGCTTCTATATATCAGATGAAAACGTGAACATGCCGGGTGAGGGCGATGTGACAGCATATTCAGAGACTGCAGCGATGCAGCTACAAGCCAAGGATTGCCAGCAACCACCAGAAACTAGAAGAGAGGCCAGGCACAGATTCTCCCTCCCAGTTTCCAGAAGGAAGTAACCCTACTGACACCATGGTTTTTGACTTCTGTTCTTCTGCATTGAGATAAAATAAATTTCTGTTTTGAACCACCGTTTTTTATTTTTTATAATTTGTTACAGAAGCCCTAAGAAAATAGTACCTTTTATTATGAAAAATACAAAAATCAAAGGTTTTCCTAATACACACAGAGTAAGCAGGAAGAAAGTATAGAGGGTAAAAAAACACCATTTGTAATAAGATAAAAAGTTAAAATTTAATTTAACATGATTAATTTAAGTAAGGATTAATCATAAAAATATGTTCAATACATATTTGAATGAAATTTTAAAATATTAAACAAAAAATATGCCACCTTTGAATAATCAAAAAATTATAATCGGTTTCTGTTAGAAAGTCAGTTAGAAATAAAGTATAATTCTCTCAAAATAAATTTACCCATTCACTAGGTAGCAATAAAAATAATAAATTAACTTTTATATGTTTGGAAGAATAAAAAATAATAATACTGACTTTTATTTAGACAACAAATGCAAACATAGACAAAAATATTTAAAAATAAGATTCCTAATTATGGAACTATCACCTTTATATATTAAAATATTTGAATCTACTGACTTCACATCACTGACAATGAAATTGTGAGACATAGAGGGAGCTATAAATAGATCCAAATACATTTAATTAATGGTTAAAAAGGTATTTGTAATTAATGGGTAAAGTTTAGTAAATTTTTTTGCAAGACAACTATCCAATTGGGGGAAAATTTATCTGTATCTCCCATGTTATGCCTGATATCAGCATACATAGCTGTTAACATAATAGATATTTTTGTATAATTGTGGGCATCTTTCTTCTGTTCAGTGAAGTGTCCTAAGTACAGAGAAGACTACCTGTCACAGTACGGTAGTTGATAAGTATGTTTCATTCAGGTAAAATCTGTAAGAGGAAAAAAATAGAATTTATATACTATATTCTGTTGGAAGGTTAAAATGTAAATATTGGAATGATGTGCACAGAAAAAAAAACAAAAACGAAAAAAAAAGAAAAAAAAAACTCAGTGTGGAAAAGGTTGATTAAGAGTTAATTTCTTTAGCCGAAACCTGTTTGGCTCAGTGGTAGAGCTTCCGTCTGTGGACTGAAAGGTTCCAGGTTCGATTCCGGTCAGGGGCATGTACGTTGGTTGCCGGCACATCCCCAGTAGGGGATGTGCAAGAGGCAGCTGGTTGATGTTTCTCTCTTATTGACATTTCTAGCTCTCTATCTCTCTCCCTTCCTCTCTGTAAAAAAATCAATAAAATATATATTAAAAAAGAGTTAATTTCTTTAATTTACAGTAGATACATGAAAAGTAATCTGCCAGAGAAACAGATAAGTTGAATAAAAATAATTATAAATGCTCAAGAAGCATTAGAAAATATTTTCTTCTCACTTATAATTTAAGAAATGAAAATGAAAATTAGGTATTATTTTTATTAGTTTTTGCCAAATAGATACAGAAACATGCAAATGTTTGATAATATTCAGTGCTAGCAAGAAAGTGAAGAAATATACAGTTTTAACTACTATTAAAGCCAACTATTTAGAGGAAATTTTGGCAATATATGTAAAAATTAAGGATGCAGATTCCAACTGATAAATTGCACTGATGGAAATTTACTAGTATTCATATAGTGTTCATGCAAATTTTATAAATGTGCTTACTACCAACATGCAATATTTATTAAATTTCACCTATGAAGCAGGGATATTTTTAAGACTAATGAGAAAAAAGTAAACAAGAAAGATAAGGTTCACCAAAACCAGTTTGGCTCAGTGGATATAGTGTCAGCCTGGGAACTGAAGGATCCCAGGTTCGATTTCGGTCTAGGGCATGTATTTTGGTTGTGGGCACATCCCCGGTGGGGGATGTGCAGGAGGCAACTAGTCGATGTTTCTAGTTCTCTATCTCTCTTCCTTCCTCTCTGTAGAAAATCAATAAAATATATTTTTTAAAAAAGAAAGATAAGGTTCTTTGACACAAATGTGTAATTAACTGAGGAGTTCTCATCTCAGTTATCCTAGTTAAGATGTAGTGTGATATCCATAAGATTGAAAAGAATCTGTAGACATATATACATTAGTTCCCCCTTATCTATAGTTTTGCTTTCTGAAGTATCAGTTCCTGTGTTCTAGAAATATTAAATTAAAAATTCCAAAACTAAAGAATTCATAAGTTTAAATTGGGTATTGTTCTGAGTATGGTGATGAATTCTCACAGTTTTGCCCCATCTCACCCAAGATAGAAAATATCCCTTTTTCCAGTGTACCCATGCTGCATATGCTACCTGCCCATGAATCACTTAATAGCCATATCAGTTACCTGATCAACTGTCATGGGCTAGTGTTCAAGTAACCCTTATTTTATTTAAGAATGGACCAAAATTATAAGAGTAGTAATGCTAGCAATTTAGATATGGCACAAAGAAGCCGTAAACTGTGTCCTTTAAATGGAAAGGTGAAAGTTATTAATAAGGAAGGGGGAAATAAGAATATGCTAAGGTTGCTAAAATTCACTAAATTGTGAAGAAATGAACAAGAAATCTATGCTAGTTTGTCTGTTGAGACTCAAACTATGACTGCTATGGCCACAGTGCATGATGAGTGCTTAGTTAGGATGGGAAAGGCAGCTCTAGGGGTGAAAGACATGGTCAGAAAACATGGCCTGATAGATGGCATCAGACTGCAAGAAAGCCTTGAGCCCATATAAAGACTTCTGCAAGGGGTCCCCTGAAATGATTGATATCGAGGCTCTTAGTATAAATAAGAGGTGATTACACAGATTCAGGAATAGTTTTTGACTAAAAGATTTAAAAATTACTGAAAGAGAGAGACCACTTCTGCATAATTTTATTACAATGTATCATTATAATTGTTTTTATTTTATTATTGTTGTTATTCTCTTACTATGAATAATTTATAAATTAAACTTTATCATAGGTATGTATGTATAGGAAAAAAAAAACAATATATTAAGATTGGCATAATCTGCACTTTTAGGAATCCATTAGGGTCTTAAAACATCCCTCAAGGATAAAGAACTACTATATGCTGGTATAGCAAGATAAAAAATAACATGTGCTTCAATTAAAAATGTATTATGTGGCCCTAACCGGTTTGGTTCAGTGGCTAGAGCGTCAGCCTACAGACTGAAGGGTCCCAGGTTTGATTCTGGTTAAGGGCACATCCCCAGTGGGGTGTGCAGGAGGCAGCTGATCGATGTTTCTCTCTCATCAATGTTTCTAACTCTCTATCTCTCCCCCTTTCTCTCTTTAAAAATCAATAGAAACTATTTTTTAAAATGTAATATGTGGAATAGTACATCTAGTATGATTATTTTTA
This sequence comes from Pipistrellus hanaki, assembly GCF_964339955.1. Lineage (NCBI taxonomy): Eukaryota > Metazoa > Chordata > Mammalia > Chiroptera > Vespertilionidae > Pipistrellus > Pipistrellus hanaki. Next base: position 145,259,055 of record NC_140504.1, on the reverse strand, counting down.
TGCATATACAAAAATTCTCTGCATAGATCAACAGCATTATCATTTTGAAAATATATGGGATGAGGAAGACAATTTATTTATTTATTTTTAAAAATATATTTTATTGATTTTTCACAGAGAGGAAGAGAGAGGGATAGAGAGCCAGAAACATTAATGAGAGAGAAACATACATCAGCTGCCTCCTGTACACCTCCTACTGGGGATGTGCCCGCAACCAAGGTACATGCCCTTGACAGGAATCGAACCTGGGACCTTTCAGTCCGCAGGCTGACGCTCTATCCACTGAGCCAAACCAGTTTCGGTGGAAGACAATTGTTTTAGATATTTGTCTGTAATATCTGGATTTTAAAATCATATCCAAAACAATACCAACAGATATTTTTGGACACATGACTTAATGAGCCATTTAACATTTCTCTTTTGTGCAAATACAATTTTTTTTTAACACTAACACATTTTTTCACAATAAATTATTAAAGAAAACAACAATAAGAACTCTAGAGAAAAAAATAAATGTTGTTTTTTTGAGGCCAGGTTTGGAACGAAGGGAAGAACCTTCTCTTTTTGGTTGGAGGGGAGTCGTGCATTTTAAAATTTAGTGTAAGAAGGATTCATATTTATAATTTCAAAAAAGCTGACAATGAAAAGTACACTTTATTTGTTTAAGTCTGAGTTGGCATCTGAAATGAATCTTTATAATTCCATTCGTGTAATCAACAGAAGCCAGAGTTGTGGAAGTGCTGACACCCTGCAAATTCCAGTCTGTGCTAAGAACGACACCATAATGAGTTGGGCTCATGTCTTTCCCTGGCATGCACTTTTTATTTATTTATTTTTAAAGTCTTATCAGGCTGATGGTCTGCATCACATATGCTACGAAAAATTTCATGATAAATTTTTTTTTTTCAGTTCACCTGAAAAGGGGTGGGGGGGGGTGGATGGATGGTTTTCCTTAATTACTTTTTAGTTTGCCAAAGGCTTTAGAAAATGAGCGAGCTAGTTTTTTACAAATTAATGAAAAAAATCTTTCAGGATTTCACATCAAGGTAGTGGATGTTCCTCACATTCAAATTTTTTTTTTCCCTAATGAGATGTTTTAGATAGCTGCTTTCTCTGCTATGTAGTTAATAGAGCGTAGGTGTTATCTGCATTATTCATTATCAAAACCGTGGTATATCTTAGTTAGATTCTAAACTCAAACAGTTCTTATGACTAACCCTATGTCTCCCATAAAAATCATGAATTATGTAATGTGCAGATCTTTTCACTATAACATCACTGTTTTGGCCAAGCTAGTCAGCTATTTTTATTAAATGTTGCTCATCTGCCATATGGACTCCCATTTTCAAGTTAATTATGAATCAGAGATGAAAAGATATTAAATTTGTAAAGTATCTTTCCAATTAAAAATATTTTAGGAGACTGCACATATTAAATGGTTTCTACACAACTCCACACATCAAGAATAAGTGTTTCTTTTTCTACTTATACATAAAATGACACAAAATGCTGAAATCTTTTATTCAGGTGGAATTATAAAATACTGGCAATATACCATTACTTCAAACTAAAAAAAAAAAAAATCCATAAAACTTGCTGCATTTTGTATTATACAGAGTCTGCAGCGATTTTCATTGGCTTTAGTCCTTATAGTGATCACTTAAATTGTTAAAAGCTTGAAAATTTGTCATATTGTAGATTAATATAGTATTGATATGAGTCTACAGTCATTTTAATGTGTCAATAACTCATGAGTTTTTCTCCTTAAAAGCCCATACACAGTATTTCTTTCTTATCTCAAAATTATCTCCTATAACTGCATACACCTCTGAGCTATATGTTTTTATTTTACATAACTTCTTTTTTCCAATTTGTATCTAGAATTTCCCATATCAGAACTTCCACCTTTTTTTTTTCTTATGAATTTTGTTTGACAGAGGAGTGTTAATCTCTCTAGCTCCTCAACACTTATGACAATTACCTTACCTAAATCATCTGACTTTTTTTGTAAATATTTAATAAATTATGTTAGACTGGTGAAGAAGAATATCATACTAATTTTACTAAGATAATGGTAAAATATTAGATTTTTTCTTTTTTTTCCTCCCTAGCTTGCAGAAGTGTTAAACAGTCACCAATATATATATATATATATATATATATATATATATATATATATATATATATATATATTATATATATATATATATAATTTATATATATATTTTATATATATATAATTTCAGAGAGGAAGGGAGAGGGAAAGAGATATAAACATCAATGATGGGAGAGAGTCATTGATCAGCTGCCTCCTCCGCATGCCCCCTATGGGGACTGAGCCTACAACTTAGGCATGTGCCCTGACTGGGAATCGAACCGTGACCTCCTGGTTCATAGGTCAACACTCAACCACTGAGTCACACTGCTGTGCTACAGTCCACAAACTATATTAATTCATTCCCTAATTCATACCAATAAGAAAGAAAGAAGCCAAAAAAAAAAAAAAAAAAAAGGAAAAACTGAAGTCAAGTGAGAATTTCTCAAATTATTTATGAATTCTCAAATTGATAGTTACATGGGATTTCTACTATTAGGAACATAGGTGCTAATAATTTTTTCGGAACTGGCATACTTATTTTTAAGAAGTAAATGGATGTATGCTGAGTAACTAATAGATTCTAATTATGGTCAATTTTACATCATAATCACATTATAATTTCACAAAAAGTAGGTAATAATTGATAGATCAAATAAATACATCTGGTTCCAAATCTGTGTGGTGTGCCCCTTTGAAATTATTTTGTTTCAAAGCTAGAACCATAATTATCAATATGACTGCTATTTTATTCTACTTTTTTGTTTAAAAGCATCTTAAGAACCAGTATGTAATTTGTTTCTCACAGGAACTCAGTAATGTATGAGTGTGATATCTATTATCTCCACCTTACAAAGGAAATGAAAGAATTAAAAGTTTGAGAGACATGCCAGAATATCACCTTATCTAAGTTAATATAATCTATCTGCTATAGCATAAATGCTCAAATAATAGTTGTTTAATCCAAAAAAAATATGTATTACTTATTGGAGCATGCCCAAGCCTCCTTTGTACTTATAGTAAGGACTCTCTATTCTATATAGTCCTTCAGAGGCTCACTTAGACTCTGACTTCTTCACCATGTGATTTTCAGAGTGATCCTGAGCATTGATTTTCATAAAAGGACAAAGAAAGAGTACTGGATTACTAGAAATGGGCCAGGTATAAAAATAACATTAAACACTTTCAGTACCAGAGCGCTGTCATATGGCCAGTCGTAATTGTACAACAAAGGAGGTTGAGAATGTTGCTGTTTGTTTCAGTTAGCTACTACTGCATAACAAACCAACCCACATATTAATGCCTTCAAAGAAGGAATTGGTCTATCTCTCATGGTTCTGAACGTTGACCAAACTCAGCTGAATGGTTGTTATGAAGAGTCTTTAGTGGTTGCATATTGATGTTGGCTAGGTCATTAACCATAAGAAGTCTAGCCAACAGTTTTCAATTTCAAGATAGCTCAATCACATAATGAACAATTGATATTGGCTATTCAATCGATATTGGGTAGCTCAGCTGGGGCTGTTGACTGTAACACCCATGTTCTAGGAGGAAACATTCTAAGGACAAGCATTCTAAGGAACAGGAAGATAAAACCTCCTGTTTAATATAGAATTATACTGGAATTTGCACAATTCTGCCTCTGCCCTATTCTTTTGGTCACAGAGCCCACTCTGTTTGAAAAGAGTAGGGAAATAGACATCACTTCTTAGATGGGAGAGTCACAAGACCACACTGAATGAAGGGTGGGGATGGGAGATATTGTTGTGAACATCTTAAATATAACCCATCACATAATTTATCTACCTATATGCCTAGCAAGAAAGAGATCTGGTTAGGAATACTTAGACTATTTCTGCCACTTCATTTAATAAAATATACACCAAAAATATTAACTTGATTATCTTCATTACCCAAGATATATGCCAGGTAATCTAGGAGGGATAAAGTTTTATGGTTAGGCTATTAACTATTAATCTTTCCTAAGGGCCATGGAGCAATAACATTGGGCTAATCATCCACATTAACTACATTATCTGTTACCTTCTTACTGAACACTGAAACTAGACAGGTAGGTTAATTTAATTTGAACACTTCTGTTATGGGGAGATTTCTATTCATCAGGAGAAAAGTAACTTATTTTGGATGAGTATTTTTTATTTTTCCCCCTGCAAATTTCCTTATAATACTAACATCTATAGACCTATTTCATCATTACAGTGTTATACACTCAGAAAGTTCATTCTGTTCTATGAAAGGAACCAATTGTAAAGCTAAATCAATGAATCAGTGATCACACCTCATGCAATGATTGGAACTTTACATTTACCCCATTACCCAGTTGTAACTGGTTCTAGAGAATATAGATATAATCTTACTGAAGAGTCAGTTATTATCCTAATTGGGAGAAACAAATTGTAAAGTCAGGTGTCATTTTGAATATGTTTGAATGAGTAATCACCATGATCTTTCTTTTTTAGCTAGACTATATTTATCTGAGAGACAAAGAATGGAAGTCAGTAAAGCCAAAATATATAAACCACTTAATAATGTTTTGCTTATTGTCCCCACAACTTTGTAATTTTCTAGATTAGAGTATGTAGTAATTAGGCTAATTAATTTTAGTTGTGTTAGTTGTACATGGCTTTCAAAGTTGGCAGAGAGGGGAGACAAGCAATAAAGAAACATGTCATCACTAAAGCGCACACAGACCAGATGTGATACATCATCACTCACATTCCTGTTGGCCATGATGCAACCACTTGGCCTTCCTCTTAAGTCAACTTCAAGGGATGAAAGGAGTGTGCTAATATATGTTGTTCCTAATTTTCACTGCCTCAGAGATCGTAATCACCAAGAGATGAATGATTTCACCAGTATACACAGCAACACTCTCACTCAAGTAGAAATTCAGACTGTCACCTTTTTGACTCCACATGTCACTGAACCAACAGGCAAAGAAATCAAAAAGATCAATTTGCTGGTTGGAGCGATTAATACTGATTATCAAGGCCAAATAAGATTGCTACTATACTATGGCAGCAGGAGGAACTCAGCCAGACACTCAAGTGCTTCTCTAAAAGTTTCTCTTAATGTTACCATACGCAGAGGAAGAAGAAGGTAAATATAATTGAAAACTACATGAGCGAGTTTAACCAAAAACAACTGTATTAGCTTTGACTATGTAACAATAAAATAACAATAATAACAACAAGCCTAGGAATTTCAGTGACTAAAAAACAATAAACATTGTCATACTCACATGCTCACAGGTATGTAAATCAGCTGAGATTAGGCCAATCTGGATTAATCTCAATTAAATAAGGTTCAAGTCTTTTCAGTGAGTTTTCTGAAGGTGAAGAAGGGGTAGCATGATGCTCTTCTGGAACATGCTCTTTTAATTCAGACAACAGAGAGAAAATCATATTTAAGGTTTCTGCTCACATCATATCTGCTAGCATTTTTCAAGTCAAAGAAGTTACGTGTCCAAGTCAAATATATAATAATAAAAGCATAATATGCTAATTAGACCATATATCCTTCTGGACATTCTTCCAGATGACCTTCCAGATGAAGCTGGGCTGCCAGGGAAGCCAGGGCCTCAGGTGCCAGAGGGAAGCCGGTGTCAGCAGCCAGGAGAGGGATGGCCTACTCTTGCACGAATTTCCTACATTGGGCCTCTACTTTCCCAAGGAGAACAACAAAATGTACTCTGACTACTCTAGTGGGCGACACAAGATTATATGGCAGAGGGTGTGAATGCACAGTTCTATAAAAGATAGGTGTTGAAGATACCGGTAGTAATATTAAATAATAAAATTTTTAATCTGTTACTGAACCAAGTAATGAGATTTTGGCTGAAGATAAAGGGGATATAGATTGGAAGTAAAAAGAAAAAAGAAAAAAAAAAGCAAATTAACAAACAAGAAACAGTAAAGGTTAACTCATCTGAGATAGGAAAAGGGTTGATTTCATGTAAACTATCTCTTCTCCAATAATTAAAGCATTCTCCTTTGGTCAACTGCAATACCGAACTCCAACTCCCTTAGCTACACCCCATCACGATAAGATAATGAGTAATGTCATTAGTTCAACAGGTTTTATAACTACAATCACAAGGCATACATAAAGCACCTGATCATACAGGGAAGGGATTGGTACTTCCAATACTTTGTATGCTGAGTAAAAAGAATAAGACTATAGCCACATCATATCGTTATTGGATACCTGTTCCTGATCTTGCAAGTCTTTTTTGACAATAAACCTCTAATAAAACCCCACAGCTCAAGTTTTAGTGCCTCTACCTTATAATCTAATGTTTGTCCTTGCTTCATTTCTATGTGCTAACCCCTAAAATTCCATGCCAAAAGGAGCTCCCCATATTTGCTATTACTCTGTGAGTTTTCACCAACAGACATCCTGTCTATACTGTCTAACTTGTGTAAAGACCTGAACCCTTCCAGAAATTTGGAATCTACCCTTCTTCAGTTGAGGTTAGCCCAGATCAATCTACGCTCAGCTAATTTACACACCAGTGAACATGGTAGGCTTGACTGCCTTTCAGACTCCATGTTCTGCAGGGTTCCTGGAATAGTTTTGGTACTGTTACATAAAATGTAATTATGAGATACTTAGAAGCCAGAGGTGGGGGTAGAAACAATTATTTTGAAAAAAGTGGCAGATATTTGGAGAGATGTGATTTTTATTTAGTTTCTGAATGAATATATTTCCTCTGAAGGTCATGCATGAGTGAGCTACTGTGATGTCAGCCTCCATGTTTTACAGGTTCTTAACCTTTAGGTGACAGTTGCAACTTCCTTCTCTTGGGGCTACAGCTGGACCTCCACTCAGAACCCCTCCAGATTTCAAGTCTGCAGTCTTTCTCAATGTATTTAAGCACATTATTTCCTATATTAATCCCGTTCTCTTTGAAATAGGGGGATTTCTTTTTTTCCTAATTAATCCTTGAACAAATGACACATCACTCTTTTAATGCTTTTAGATTTAACTTCAAAGTTCCCCCTAAACAGTTGTTTTTGTCTTCACGGGTCAGAGACAAAGACTCATCTTCTGTTTTTTGTTTTGTTTTGTTTTGTTTTATATTAATCCTTACTAAGTCTTTCCCTTTTATATTATTTGGGATGCCTGACATAATTCTCTCAAAACCCACCATTAGTCATTTAGTATTGGAGGTTAATTGAGTTCATCCTGGTGTGCACACCATGTCTGTCAGAGCTTAAGGGTCTGTCTTGGCTTGACTCCCAAAGTGAATCAACTCTATCAATCAACTTAGCCAAAATAGTAACAGATTCTACCTGGAAATATAGGTCAGTAAAACAAGCAGACAAAGCAAATTCAGAACATATTTGATTATTGAAAATATTCTGCCATCTCCCAGTTTGTGTCAAAATAGTTTGTACCTGAAAGATTAACTTGTTTTGGAAATCAGAAGCTGTTTGTATGTGGGCTATCATACAAAAATAATATAGAATAAAACTATCTATTCCATTCTTTAGCTCAACATAATCAGTGAATTCTTAAAATCAAGGGAACAGATATCAATTATCCATCACATGCTGATAGAAAAAACAGGTGAAAGATCTCCACAATAAATTAAGGTGTCATGAATATGAGAGTAGCAGTGAGAGGAGGATCAAGTGTATTTGTTGTTGTTGATGATGATGATGATGGCGTTTATTCATAAGTGGATAAAACAGAAAACATGAGAAACAGCAAAAGAATGACCACTCCCCAAACTGCATAGGTAACAACTGGCATAGATTTTACAATTCTAGGTTCCCGGGCTGAATTTTCTTTCTTCACTGTTGTCAGAATTACTTGATGTGTACTTTTGTCAATATCAGAAAACTTAAGGCTTAAGAAACACTATTTGTACTAAAGATCTGAAAAGGGGGGTTATGTTTCCACTCTCCAAAAATGCCTGATAGCTTTGAAACTTGTCCAGGGAAGATTTTACTTAGCATTTAACCTTTAGGTTCTAAAATATAACCTAGCAGTTTTCAAAAGAGTCACAATCTTTGTGTATTATGTAATCTTTGTAGTATTTGATTGTGGTAACAGAAACCTATTGATCCTAAGTTTTCCCAAAAATCACATACATTTTCATCAGGTCATCCTTCTTCAGAGTGCTTCCTTATGAATTTTCCTGGCAGTAGAGAAAAAGGCAAAGTCTTGAAGAGTAATGAATTAAAGCTGAATCCTCCATCTCCTAATTCAAAGGCAGGCCTTATCATAGCGGCATATCTTAGGCCAAAGACTTTCATAATTTAGGGCTTAGCCTCCTTTTATAAGCAATGGTATTATATACTCACAATGACAGTGTATATTTACACTTACACTTAAATTTTATTAAAAACCTAACTAGCATTTTAATTTTTGGATATTTTAAATGATGGATGACAAAAATCAAACAACAATTATTCATTAAAAAATGTATAATATGTAAGATACACCTTATTTTGTGAGAAGGTAATATTCAGATATTTTTATTGAACAAAAAATTGAACAGGTATTTTTATTGAAAACCACACATAACTGGGGGTAGAAGTTATATAAATCGTATCTTTTACTTAGAGCTCTAACAATGACAAGGTTTATATTTCAGGTCTATTTTATTACCATTGTTATTATTTTTCTTTGGTAATCAATTACTTGAAAACTATTTTTAACTTCAATGACTCCATGATAGGGCCATAAATATATCTGGAAGTAGTTTAGAGTTTGTCATAAATTCCAATATGCTAACATTCCAGTTAGTACAATGAAAAAAATATATAGTGATTGTAAGAAATATTAATAAGAAAACTACAAATCTAAAATACAAATTAAATTATACATATAAACTTCTAATTCTTGTTTTATTTTATTGTTTAAAGATGTCATATATAGTACAGAGAATTTATGGGTCTGGAGACTTAGCTTTTAAGATTTTTCTCATGTAACTTTACCTGTGTAAGCCTTACTTTACTCATCCATATACTTTTTTAAAAGATTGAACTTAGTAGTTTTTAATTTTTAATTAAATATAATTATTTTAAGGAGAAATAAATTGCATTTGTTTTTGAATGATACAACTGCATTCTTCCCATTGTATTGGAAGCAGAATCCAATAGATTGTATGAAATTTTAGGTATCCTTAAATGTTAATGTAGACACTAAAATGAGGTGCAAATATTGTGTTTATAAATCTTTAGATTCACTCTTTAAGAGCAAATGTCTAAAAAAATTCCAGGTCTTTTAGCCATCATATAGGTTCATTTTTGTATAGTATATAGTTTGTTTTGTTTTGAATTGTAGTACAATACATATAACAAAATTTACCATCTTACCCATTTACTATACAGTTTACTGACTCTGTGTGTATGAGTATATACAATATATGTATATATTTATGCATATATGTTTAATTAACATATATTAGTACTATCAGAGATTTACTTTCTTCTTGCTTTTAGATGCAGACTTCTTGCTCTGTCCTCACATGGTCTTTTCTCTGTGTGTGCTCATTCCTGGTGTTCCTTTGTGTGTCTGAATTTCATCTTCTCATAAGGATACTAGCCAGAGTGTATTAATGCCCAACCTGGCATGCTCATTTTAACCTAATCATCTCCTTAAAGGCCCTATATCTAAATATAGTCGTATTTTGAGGTACTGGAGATTAGGGCTTCAACACAAATTTTGGGGGCACACAGTTTATATATAAATAGATAGATATAGGTATAAATATAGGCCACAATGCCCTATTAGCCTATTATGAATAATTCCTTGTTCTCAAACCATTTATTTAAAGCCAACAAAAAAAAATCTATAAAACATGTGATGTGCTTGTCATAGTAACAATAGGTTAAAAAAAAAAACCAATTCTTGGACACAAAACAGAAAAGTAAAACACAGTTAGACTCTATATATAAGACAATTCTAAAATATTAAAAGGGATGTAGTGGTTCTAAAATATAACCTCAAATATTGTTGGTTAAAATTATATTAGTTCCATCAGTTTATGCTCTGTGGTTTTACATATGGCTGGTTATGATTACTTACGTGTGGGTCATAAAAAGCCCAGTGTGTTTTCCAAGCAGTCAAATTGCCTGTCAGCTGCTAAAGGGGCAGAATTAATGAGAAACTTACTTTACAGTCTAAAGAATAGCAGCTGGGGTCTGGTTTAACAAGTCCCGGGAAGCGTACATGGACGGGAATTCTTTGTGGCTAGACTTATATCCTGCCTTGTCTCTGAGATATTCTACTCATTGACTTGAGCAGTTGGACAGACAAGATTCAAGGATGCAGTAATAGCTTTACATATCATTAAATTTGGGTAAAAGGACAATTTGCCACTTATTCTTCACTGTGGCAGAGAGTGCCATGTGTTTACCAAAGCCCATTTGCTTTTCACCCTGGTATGGAGCTGGACCAGGTTTCTCCGCCTCTGTTGCTTTGCAGAGACAGCCATGTAAATTAATTTTTGCCAAGGAAATTTGGGAGCAAGGGATATGCACTTCCTTCCGGCCTCAACCATCTCCTGTGTGAGTATCATGTTTGCCCCTTGATTTATCCACTGGAAAAGTGGATAGCCTTCAAAGTAAGTGAGAAGGCAGGGAGGAGGACACAACAATAGATCGGAGCCTGCATCCTGGAATTATTACATAGACCACCTGCCAAACACTCGTTCTGTTAAGTGAATTAGAAAAAAAAAATGTTGTGTTAATTCTCAATACTTTCAGATCCACTGTTAACCATAGTTAGCTTATCCTAATAAAACACTCACTTAAAACTTAGCTTATTAGGAGACCCCTTTAATAATCTGACATGGTATTCTCCTTAGGAATAAGCAGAACAATCTATTGAGAGGATATGAAAAATTTTCAAGTTTATTTTTAAATCTTTATCTTTTTAATTTCAAAGAAAGAGAACTTTACTGTTACTTAACATATGCCTCACTGGTAGTTTATAATTCTTAATTATGTTTACATATTTTATTGGTGATCAAAATCAAAATAAATGAATAGTGGTCCTTGATTAAAAATATTTAGACACCTCTGATCAAAGATAAGCTCTACGTATAAAGTTCAGAAAATATTTAACTGTGAAATTTTGAAGAATAGAGCATTTCAACATCATGCCAAATCAAAAAGCATGGAAGGCAATGATATTTGATATATTCAATTTGTCAAAAGCTGCTACATTATTAGTAGTAAATTAATAGAAGGAAATATCATTGTCCATTCTCCACTTCTTATATCCGGTAAGGTATTGTGCTTTGACCAACAAAACGCAGTGGGTGTGTCCTTGTGTTACCTTTTTTGACGGACAGACACCTTCCTCACTCACTCCCACTCCACTGTGCATGGTCTATTTCCCCTTTGTTGACCCACTTTCCCCCTGTGATTGCAGGGCATGGGCGGGTAGTCCTCTGGGGAGTGTGAGGTTGCAGCTTCCTGGTGAAATTGCCAAAACAATGTGCCTGTCATGCCTGGTCTCTCTTGCTTCTTTCCTATAGTTAATAACTAGCCAATTACAATGGTATCAGTGTCAATAGTAAACTTCAAAAGGAATCATCTTTAAAAATCAACAGAAAACATATGCTAAAATTCCAGGTCAAGGAAAAAAAATTCTTTAGCAAAGAGAAAGTTCCCACCAAGAACCTTGATGCTGGTGAGTGTCCAACAATAATTGAGCATCCATGAATTCAAAAAAGTTGACTGATTAATTAAATGTATCTTATCTCAATACTTAGCACTTTATTTAGTTTACAGAGTCCAGGTCTTGAATAAATAGCAAAGCTAGTTCTACAGGAGGAGCTGTATTTCCAGAAAATAGAATTTTCTTGGGGAAAAAAAAAAAAAAAGAAGTTGGGAATCAGAGTAGACTCTGCAGGGACATGCTATTACAGTATAAGAATATCAACAGAAAATAGGAAGAAAATCCTCTGAAATATGTTTATCAGTAAATAACCTGATCAGCTATGATCCATCACAGGCATATCATGGTTCTGTAAATCAGAACATCCCAGGGAGCAAGTTTAAATGGATTTGAGATTACTGACACTTTTTTATTAAAGTTCCCTTAAAACTCAGGCAAGGAAAATAGAATGCCCAAAATGTTACACCTTTTAAAACTTCATAGGTTATCTTATTTAAAACAGAAAACTTTCCTATTTTAGACTCCTTTATAAAAAGCTTAAGTCACTAAGGTTTAAAAGCAGAGCTGACAATTTTTAAAGGCTCTTTTTGAGGTTGTGCTGCCTGCTTCCTATCATAGGTTTGATCAGGACAGCCTCCTCAGCTACCCAGCAAAATGATATATCAGACCGGCTCAAATCAAGGAGTCAATTAGGATAGCAGCCCAAGCACACTCAAAATATTTAGAGGGCTCCTACTTAAAAACTGGGGAAATAGACATTTGTTTTTACATAATCATCAGCTTAGAAGACTTTATCTTTAGGCAAAACACTTTGAAAATGATCCCTGCTTGGGGAGAAATACCCTAGTGGAGTCAGATTTCTTAATTTGCAAACCATGGTTGACTATGGTTCTTTGAATGACCTTAAATGTGAATCCTGAATACATTGTTTGCAGTTGTACTAATGAATTTTACATACTTAATAGCACATGCAAATTTATGTAAATGTGTGTTCTATTTCTTTTTAATGAAAAGTCCTATAAATATTCGTGCCCTGGAACCCTTAAAAGAAATGCAGTTTCAAAAAACACAGTTTCTTTATTTCACTTTGGTTTTCCAATATTAGTAGAAAAGAATCACCTTTGATACCTAAGTAGCCCTGTAACAATAAAGTCTAAGCCCTTTAATTAACTTTCACAGGCTGTACGTTTCAGTCTTTGTTTTCCTCAATTTTAGGATAGAAACTGATGCTCTGTTTTTATTAACTGACTGTGCTAGCCTCCCTTGCTAGGTTTCCAACAGACAGGATAAAGAGATCAGAAAGGTCAACTAAGATCACGAAATGTAAAGGCATTAATATTGCCTTATTATCAGCAGCCTCTGGGATTCTTTTTATCTCTTTCCATAGTCAATCAACTTATATTTGTGTGGCAGTCTATTAAACAAAACCTCTTCAAGCAATTAGGGAAAGATGAGTTCAATAAAAATGTACACGGAAGTATCTCACGAGACTAGCCCTGATTTAAACCCAATATTTGAAAATAGTGGTTTGAGTAAATTATGGGATAGCTTTTTTAACAAATCTCTTACATTTATATGACAAACGATGCACCAAGAATAGTATACATTTTTTTAGGTCATCATGCTGCTTACTTGGAACTCACGGTAGTCACCTGAATCTTAATTGTAATTGAGAATTACCCAGCCTTATCTTTAACTGGAGAGAATTATAATGACTGATTAGACCGGAAAAATGTGTAACACAGGTACATACACAGGTATACACACAGAGTATGAAATGCCCTGTGGGAATGTTCTATGTAATTAGTTCCAATATGGAAACACTTAAACTAAAAATGATATACTGAATATATTCAATCGTGGCACTGGTCCTTATTAACTGAGAATAATGAGATGCATGCAGCTAATGACAGTATTTGAATTGGTCTTACCTGAAAACTTTATCCTTTTCAGTTATACCTTCATTAACAATTGAATGGCTATTTTTTTAGTATCAGTGCTTATATCCAAACTGCAAAAAATTTTGATTCTCTCTTTCTACAATGATAATATTCTTCATATTTTCATGTTTCTGCCACTTGCACTAATTTGGATAATTCTGTTACAGTTTTCCAGAAATTACTCACATTTCCCCAATATGTGCTTTGTGTGTTTAAAATAGTATCTGTCTCAACCATTGTTCTTAACAATGGGGTGTCTTATCTTAGTGTGTTGTTGTTGTTGTTTTTACTTCATTAAGAAAGTTATATGTCATATTGGTTCATTATATCACAAGGACACTCAAAGACTGTTTTATTCTCCAGGAGAATGTATCTGTGTTTGTTTGTCTATTTAACTAGAGTCACATGTTAATTTGTTGATATCTGCCCAATAAAAGACATAATGCCAACAGTTATGGTTTTAAGGCCTTGTGGAATATTAAAAAGTTTTATATGTTATTTAACAGCCTTATTTTAATATGCATAAAAGGGGAGGGAAAGGGGACTCCTGCAATACTGTGAACAATAAAAAATTAATACAGCCCTGGCCAGTTTGGCTCAGTGGATAGAGCATTGGCCTACAGACTGAAGGGTCCCAGGTTTGATTCTGGCCAAGGGCACATGTCTGGGTTGCAAGCTCGATCCCCAGTGAGGGTCTTGCAGGAGGCAGCCGATCAATGATTCTCTCTTATCATTGATGTTTCTATCTCTCTCTCCCTCTTCCTCCTCTCTGAAAACAATAAAGAAATATATTTAAAAAATTTAATATAAAACTGAGAAAGAAAGTATGTCTTTTCTGAGGGCTATATAAACTTTAATCCTCAAAAGTTTTTTTTAAACTAGCTTTATCATATTACTATTTTTAAATTAATTAATGAGTCAAGTAAAACAATCTGACATATGTCTATTCAATATTTTGCATGAGAGTCATGTTTTTAACTTTTGAAACAACACTTTGACAACTTAGGGTTTTATTTCTTTCTAAGTTGTGAATGCCTCATTCATATAGAAGTGACTATTTAAAAAAATATTTTTTGAAATAAGCCTAAATCTAAAGCCTAAATCCTCTCTCTCCTATTCTTTAAACCTACCTTATGCTATTAAACCAGATCATTTTCTAGTAAATGCTGGTACTAGTTTGGTGTTTATCCACTGTGACATTTTCTATGTATTTACAAATATCCAAATGTGCATATGTTAACTTAAACAGTAATACACTATGTGGAATTATATGTTCTATACGTCTTAAAGATTTTTACATTTTACCCCTCATTCTTAAATGTTGCACACTGATCTATCATAAGAAATGCCATAATTTGAGTATTTATCTATTAAAAGGGAATCTAATGAACAAAATAAACTGACAAACAAAATGGAACCAGAATCATGGATATCTGGAACAGGTGCCCAGTGGGAGGGGGTGGGGGGACTGGATAAAGAAGGTGAAGGGATTAGATCACATGTGTCAAACACAAGGCCCGCGGGCCAAATCCAGCCCGCCAGGCCTTGCAATGTGGCCCGCACCGCGCTGTCATCACTGCACTCCGCTGTCAGTTTATGACACTGTCAGTTTATGACTGTTCAGTAAACCATTCGGCCCGCGATTTAGGCTGGATTTTAGATTTTGGCTCCTTCTCTGATTGAGTTCGACACCCCTAGATTAGATAAAGAATATATATGCGTATCCCATAGGCTTGGACAATAGTTAGGTGAAGGCCAAGGGGTGGTTGGAGGTGGACAAAGGGCAGGGGAGGGCCACTTGCAATAATGTCAAAATTAAAAAATATAATAATTTAAAAAGATATAAAAGAGGCATTTAGGTTGCTTCCAATTTTTTTTTTTATTATAAACAATGTTAGAATGATCATTTTTGTAAATGTTTCCCTGACTTCATATACATCTCTAGGGTTAATATCAAGAATTGGATTTGCTCTATCATTTGCAATTTTAAATAAGAAAAATATATTTTTTTTAAATTGCACTCCAAAGGAGTGCATCTTTTACATAAGCAGTTAGCCTCATTGGTAAATATCAAACAAATATAATATTTTTCCACACTATTTAATGGGATATTTCAATGAAGTAATATACTTTTAAGGGTTAAATTCTAAAGCTATCAAGGAAGAGAACAATAGTGTACATAAATTAAAAATTATCTCTAAAATATACTTGATTTGCATATATAACACTATAGAAATTATATCAGTTTCTTCTCTAAATTATCCTTAATCAATTTATATTGAATATTGTATGAATTTTATTTAATACCTAATGGTAAATCAAGGGCAGCACAGCGTTTTGTTGTTTTTTTCATATCTTATTTTTTTTTTTTTACACTAAATTTTGTCAGAAGCACAGTATCTCTTAACTGAGACACAGCTCAGTGAACTAAGTGACAGAAGCTAACTGTTTTTAGCTTCCTATTTTATACAAAAAATGCTGAGATAATTTTGTGGAGTTTTCTAAGTTAAAGTAATGTTTTTATGACTCTCTACTGTAGCAGACCAATCTTTTGAAAAGTAAATCAGATCCCATTGCCCCCAATCTTTTCTCCATAGCATTTGCCTTCTGTCATTGCACATTAGGACTCCAGGGAGGGAAGCTTGTGGGCACAGAGAGCATATTCAGTTAATAGCTGTCCAGTGAATGGATTGCTGCTAATTGAAAAGAATCAACAAAGGGTTAGTCTAACAATGTTCTATGGATGCTTTTAAAAAGTGTAAAATGTCTACTTGTTTTGTATAATAATAATGCATATCCGCTCACTATTGTACACAACTGAATTGTTTTTATTGAAATATTTGATCTGTGGTTTCTGAGAAAGGTGTAATAAACTATCTTGCTGAAGTTTCAGATTTGTCATTTAGCAGTTGTCACTTTTTGAATTATGAAGTAATTTAAAGATTTTATTTATATGCATGAAGATTTGTGACTATTATATTGTTCTGGTATATTGTTGCTTCTATCAACATAAATTATGTCTCTTCATAGTATTGGGGGCATTTTGTATTGAATTTGGTTTTATCTTTTTTTTGTTTTGTTCTGTTTTGACTTAATCTGAGCAATTTTTGCTTTATAACATTAAGGATTTCAGTATATTCTGTTTCTTTATCCCAACTGATACCTACTTTCTAAACTAAGAAGTTTCCTATTTGCCATCCCTTATTGAATGTTTCAGTTAGCTTCTTATTTTTTGAGTGTTGAGTGAACTTTCTAGAGATTTTCCATATCATAGAAGATATGAATGGCATATCTTCTTCTAATTATTTATAAAATATCACTAAATAAATTTGTATTTTTCAAACATTAAATATTAGTGAGTATGTATTGCTGTTTTCTACCAATATAAGATGTGTTGAATGCTTATACTTACTTTGGCTCTTTCCTCTACCCTTCCTACAAGTCACTATGGATATTATCTGGGAATTTCCTTTTATATTGTTAGAATTTTTTGTTTACTTTCAACACTGACTTACTTTACATCTCTGGGCCTCAATTTTTTTTATGACATTTGTCAACCCTATTATATCCACAGCTTAGTATATAAATTCACTGAGCTAAATCATAGGCATTAATTTGTTATCGCCTCTGATTTTTTTCTAAAAAATTAATTGTGGATTTGATGAGTTCCCAACTTTCCAAACCTAAATAAAAGGAAAATTTGGTGACTATGTAAAGCACTTACTCTAAAGAGAAATGGCCAGAGATGTAGGACAGAGACCCTGAATTACAAATTGAACAGTCAAGCAGTACAATACTTAAGGCAGTTCTGAAGTGCATTTTTTAATCCAATTACTAGGATAATTATAATGGGTTCTTTTCCCAAAACATGTCCCAACTTCTCTATGTGTATTTTTGTTATTGTTTGTTTTTGCTTCTCTCTAGTTCTGTCATTAAGGATTCTATCAGCAAAACAGAAATCTACTTAGGTATTTTAAGCAGAAAGAGAACTGGGGCACAGAAATTGTTGGCAGGAGCAAGAAGGTGGAGTGGCATTAGTCAGATCAGAAGCTATAGGAAGCTATGAGTGCCTATGCATTCCTCTGTCCCTGCCATGCACTATAGGGAATCAGCATTCACATCTTAGCTACATGCAGAACTGGTCTTTGCCCTATATTATGATATTGATGCTATTTATAGTAGAGAATAATCTGAATAATCAAGGGCCTAGGTGATTTGGTATGGAAAATCTTAAACTTGACCTAGTATATGATTTAAAGTAAAGATTGAAGGATGCCCAGGACCAAACCAGAGATGGTCGGACCTGCATCAACACCATTTGTCCACCAACCAGATCTGAAATATCATGGCTGACATAGACACACAAGGAACTGTTTGACATTGAAATTGGGACTCAAAAGAACTGTTGGCCCAGAAAGAAACTCACTACAGACTGATGGCTTGTCTCAGTTTCAGTTCTTATAAGGGAATTCCTTGTATTACATGATCTAAGGGAAATAATGAACAACATAAATTGATGAACAGAAACAGAACTGGAGACAGAGAAGCTGTGATCAGACTGTCAAACCTCAGAAGGAAGGTAGAGGAGGGTGGGAGCAAAGGGGAGAGATCAACCAAAGGACTTGTGTGCAGGCATATAAGCCTAACCAGTGGTCATGGACAACAGGGGATGGGCATACATGGGGAGGGGTTTGGGATGGGAATGGGGGGATGAGGACAATTATGTGATACCATAATCAATAAAGAAATTTAAAAAAAAAAGAAAGTAGAAAAAGAAGTATGGGTCCTAACTCTCTTTGTTTGCTAACCATCTATAAATTTACATAAGCTCATTGATGAATGCTCAGCTGGAGGAAAATGACTTTTTTTTTTCCTTTATTTTCTCTGTGCCAAGACACAAATGAGTTGTTCTATTGATTACACACATCAAGTGAAATAGATCTACTAGGCTTCAGAGTCTCAAATCATGACATTTTGCCTTGGTGTCTATTATTGATAAAACTTGTAAACAAGAAGCCAGAAGACTTTATTACAATAAAAATAATTTGTTATCCCACATGCTGTTTTGAGTAGTTCTTGAAAAAAAAAGTATTACGTGATAGGAGGATAGAATGATAAGTTTTGAATCACCATCCATTGAACTTAGCAATTTACTATAGCTCATTTTTTCTTACTTAAATAAGAAAAATAATTAAATGAAGTAATTTACATGATGGCATCTTACAAATTGTCTCACAAATACTTGGTACTATAATTTACTATTCTTAAGTGCCCATCACAGAAATATTTTATCATCGTTGACTCATTTAATCCTTATAAAAACCCTAAATCTAAGTTTTATTAAGACTCTTATTTTTAGATAAAGAAACAAGAGTTTGGAAATAAAACTTTCGCAAAAGGCATTGGCAAAAAGTCCTGTGCAATCATAACTTTCTTTGGAGAAAATACACTCCATCGTTATCCCACACACCAAAGTAAAACTATTTTATCAGAGAGTAGTGGGGGTAGTAGGGGGAGTAAAGAATAAATTAGTTGAAAAAATAGATTAACATCAGGAACCAAAAATATATTTAACATTTTAAATGAAAGATATGAATATGTACAGTTTGCCAGACTTTTGATTAATACCACGGATCATTTTCTTGCTGAAAACACAGCAATATTATTCATCTACAATTTTCAAGTTTGATATCTTTAATAGAAAGGACTTAAACAATTGCAAATGTACCTGAGTATAGAATCTCTCTTTGGCACTGTCCAATAAAATGTTTTGTGATGATGGAAAGATTCTGTATTAGTGCTGTTCAATTCGGTGGCCAGCAGATGCCTGTGGCTATTAAACAGAGAGCAACTGAGAAATTGAATTTTTAATTTAACTCAATTTTAATTACTTTGAATATGAAGACCTGTGTGTGGCTAGAGGCTACTATATTGATTTATATGTTCCCAAATCAAACCCTCTTCAGACCAAGTAGTTTACCATTTCATTGTTCACATCTAAATTCAATAATATTTTAGAAAGTTGCAATAATCATTATATTCTTCCAAAACATTGGGTTTTTTAATGGGCAAAAATGCCAAATACTTTTACAGTCTTTCTATTTTTTCAGTTTATGCAATAGTTAAACATATTACCTAATTACAACAGCAAGTTTGAATGGGATGAAAGGTTGTGAAACTTGACAAGCATATAATTCTACTGGTGGGAGCACATGTCCACAGACTTATTAGAGGGAGTGCATTGGGAACAGATATTCATTTGCTGTGAGCATGTTTTACAAGAGGAAAAAAGTGTGCCCTATATTGGGTGAACAGATTAATGGAGGTCAGATGAAACTAGCCCTACTATGTTATGAGTCTCACTGTTGATTGCACACCCTCAGCAAAAATCAAATAAATCCATTAATACACAATATAATGAAAGTTGGGTCATTGATAGCCTGCATATCTGATATTAGTATAATAAGATTATGAATGAACTGGAAATATCCTATTGCCAAGTGACATGGTAGCCATCATGAGGTCATAGTGAAAGTAAGGCATTACTCTCATGTTTGTTGTGTAAGCAAACCTACTGTGCTGCCCGCCATTTACAAAATTAGCTCATACAATTATGTACAGTACATAATACTTGAAAATAATTATAAAAATTATGTTATTGGTATATATGTGTTATGGTATACTTTTATTGTTTTCTTAGAGTACATATATTTTAAAAGGTTGCTGTAAAACAATGGGCCATGTTACATTATCAGCCACCTCATATGTCTCTTGATTGCATCTATTTCTCTTGTGTTTGATTTAATCTCTTGTTTTGTACAGTAACATGCCATACAGTAGCCTAGGAGCAGTGGCTATACCATATCACTTAGATGTATTACAGGCTATAGATCTAGCTTTGTGGACTCTGTGATGTTTGCATAATGACTATATTGCATAATGATGCATTTCTCAGAACATATATCCAATATTAAGTGTTACATGACTGTAAATACATGAAATATGTAATATAAAATAAAATGTTAATGTAAAGCTATTAACACATCATTACCAAGCATCTAAATTCACATAAGACAAAATTAACAGAAAGAGGTATAATCATCAAAATATTATAAAAATAATTTCAAATTTTCTTTCTTTCATAGTATTTCGCTTGAAAAACATATAAGACTTTCTTACTCTAAGTGAAGCCACACGGATATGAAAGAGAAAAATCTTTCTTGTGTGTTTCATGAGAAATCCCCCACACCTGCCTGATGGGTTGCTGTGAGAGAATGACTGGCTCAAAATGAATCCTAGATAGCCCTTTCACTCCATCCTGAAAATGTCCTCTCTCAGTTATTACACCTGCAGGAACAGGTGTAGCCAGGTTATAGAAGGCAGGTTGATTGGTTATGTGCCAGATCAAAGTACAGTATATATTTGAAGATAGAAAAAGTCTGGAAAACAGGAAGTTTAAATGAATGTGGCCCTGGGGGCACTAACAACAGATGTGCTGACAATTTATGAATATTTTACTGGAAATGTATTCCTCTTCTTCTGTTAAATAAGGAATTACGTAATGCCATACGCCATGCCAAAATGCCTGATGGTTACTTAAAATAACTGGTATTTTCTGAAAAATAAGACTCAGAAATGATTGTATTTTATTTTATTCATTTTAATAAGTTACACTAATGTGTCCATGCATAGGGATGCACACACTATTGCACAGGAAATAATAAATATCAAATCCACATGACATGGACACTCATACCCAATTACAGAGTGAAAAAATTGTTTTTAGTGGCCCACTGCCTCTAGTTCTCACCATTTACACACTAGATGAAGTATGAGTTTCACTACTCTGGAACGAGGTTGATAACATTTGCTTGGGGCCACAACATACACAGGTCATCTTTAAGCTTCCCCAATAGCTGCAGTAATTAGGTTGAACTTTATATCTAGACCTGCATACAAATAGACAATAACAGGAGAAAGCAGTGAAATGCTTCTGTTTCTAACACTGGAGTCAATTTATTCTTGCCTTCTTCATTGATGTAAACCATACCAAAAGACAACATCTGTGTAATCTAGGAGTGTTAATTTATCAAATTAAAGGTGGTTGTAAAGCAGTCTTTAGAGTTGTCTAATATATATATTTACTGGGCTCATTCTGAAGAATGGAAGTCCAAAAACATTAGTATTTCCCAAACACTCTGCAATAGGTTATAATGGATTTAAAGAAAATATTATGGACTATTACATTCTCAAATTTAACAGGCTCATCAAAATACTCTAAATGAGTAGGAAGGGACATTTGTATATTGCATGTATTCAATAATTAAATTCAAGTGGAAGACTAATATATCTAGAGGAAAGTCTCCAAATCCACAAATTATTTTCATGAAATTTTAGGCTAGTAGTGCTTTGCTTGACAGAGAAAAAAAAAAAATTGAATTGTTGAAAAGTAAGGAGCCAGGAGAATCCAAGATGGCTGCTCGGGTAGGCACCTAGCCGCAGCCGCACGCAACAATTTCAATAAAATACAGCTAAAATATAAAATGGACATTACCCAGAACTACAGGAAAGTCGACTGACTGGAAATTCTACAACGAGAAGCAAGGAGAAAACCAGAAGGAAGTGCGGAGGAGCTGTAAAAGCCCAAGGTACGGAGACACGAGGCGCACGCGGAGAGGACGGAGCCGGAGAGGAGGGAGGCCGAGTGCCTGGCTGGCATCCCCTAGCGGGAAGGAGATAAACACTCCAACTATGCTGGGCCCCCAACTGCTCTGAACCCCCATTCTAGGCCAGACCCTGGGGACCCAGGCTCATCCAGAGGGAGCTGGGCTGTAAGGCGGAACCCGGGGAAGCGGCGAAAGGAGGTCCCAGAGGAACGCACACTGCGCGCAGAGAAGGGACGGTCAGCTGTGCCGTAGGACTGCCCTGGCGGGAAGGAGACAGGGGCTCCAGACTGCTCTGAACGCCATCTCCAACTCCACTTCCAACTGAACTGAACCCCAGTTTTGGGCCCATTGTGGGAGAGCCTACACTGTTTGGTAGCAGGCGAAAATCGAGGGCACCTTTCTCTCAGAGGTGCTTGCAACAAGTACTGAAGGACCCTGAGTTTCAGGAGTCGCATAGGGCGGGGCTGACGGAAGCCAAGGCTGTAGGCTCCACCCTCAAACTCCGCCCCATCAGAAAAGCTGCCTGCGAAAATGCCTAAACCAAATAGATCACAAACGAAAGAAATGGAGGACAAAAAGCGACTGGATATAGAGTTCAAAACAACACTTATAAGGTTTTTCACGAGTATCCTAGAAAAGGCCGATAAAATAAATGAGACCTATGAGGATATGAAAAGGGATCAACAAGAAATAAAGAATACATTGTCTGAAATAAAAAATATTATACCGAGTCCTAAAAACAGAATAGAAGATCCCAAGAATCAAGTCAAAGATTTGGAACATAAAGAGCCAGAAGACACTCCTCTGCAGAAGCTAGAAGGCAAGAGAATCCAGAAAATTGAAGATAATGTAAGAAACCTCTGGGACAACTTCAAACGATCCAACATCAGAATCATGGGGGTCCCAGAAGATGAGAGAGAGCAAGATATCGAAAACATACTGAAAGAAATAGTGACAGAAAACTTCCCCCACCTGGTGAAAGAATTGGACTTACAAGTCCAGGAAGCACACAGAACTCCAAATAAGAGGAATCCAAAGAGGACCACACTAAGACAAATCATAATTAAGATTCCAAGAGCAAAGGACAAAGAGAGAATATTAAAAGCAGCAAGAGCTAAGCAGGTGGTTACCTATAAAGGAGCTCCTATACGATTGTCAGCTGATTTCTCAACAGAAACCATGCAGGCCAGACGGGAATGGCAAGAAATATTCAAGGTGATGAATAGTAAGAACCTACAGCTAAAAATACTCTACCCAGCAAAGCTATCACTCAGAATCGAAGGTCAGATAAAGAGCTTCACTAATAAAAAAAAGCTAAAGGAGTTCATCACCACCAAACCAGAATTATATGAATTGCTGAAGGGGGTTCTTTCAGAAGAGAAAGTAAATAAAGATAAAAATTATGAACAACAAATACGTAACTATCAACAATTGAATCTAAAAACCAAGGAAATTAAAAAAAAAAATCTGATGAACAATATTAACTGTTGAATATAATAGAATCAGAGGTATGGAAGGGGAGTGAACTGACAATTCTTGGGGAAAAGGGGAGAGGGGAATGTGGGAAGAGACTGAACATAAACTGTGCACCTATGGATGAGGACAATGGGGAGTGGGGCAAGGGCAGAGGGTGGGGGGGGGAAGGAGGGGGGAAAGGAACACTTGTAATAATATGAACAATAAAAATTTATTTAAAAGAAAAAAAAAAGAAAAGAAAAGTAAGGAGCTAGTGCCTCAAGGCTGATAACATTCAATAGATACTTTATAAAGAATAATAGCTTTCTATTTTGGTTATTATTTGGACAAATGAGGATATTCTTGATATATTTAACATGATATTAAAACAAGAGCTAGAATTAAAAAAAAGACCAAAGAACAGTAGAGTAGAAACCCCACCCTTCCACTACACCCTGCCACTACAGTGGCATAATGTAAGTTTATTTATTTTTAATAATTTTATTTTTTTTTACAGAGAGAAAGGTAGAGGAATAGAGAGTTAGAAACATCAGTGAGAGAGAAACATTGATGAGCCACCTCCTGCACACCCCCTACTGGGAATGAGCCTGAAACCAAGGTACATGTCCTTGACCAGAATCCAACCTGGGACCTTTCAGTCCACAGGCTGACACGCTATCCACTGAGCCTAACCAGTTAGAGCATAATGCAACTTTAAAGAGGCTGCCACTGCAGGTTTAAATCATTTAGTGGGGATTTAAAACGAGGAAACGAACAAACAAAAAATCTGCATTTGTCTAGCTAAAAGGTAGACTATGCAGCAGAGAAGAATAAATGCCGTCACAGAAATACTCAGTGTGGCAAACAATAAATGCTGTAGCAAGATTATCCTTTTCTTCCACTTGAATTCCTAGGCCAAGTGGAACCAGCCTCAACACTTTGGAGTCTTGAGGATTAATTTTAGAGGTTTATTAAAATATTAGTATTTTTTAAAGATTTACCAAAATAAATACATGGTCAAAGACTGAGTTTTTTTCACCCTAGTTGGTTTGGCCCAATGGATAGAGCAACAGCCTGCAGACTAAAAAGGTTTTGGGTTCGATTCGGGCCAAGGGCACATGCCTTGGTTGCAGCCTCAATCCCCAGTGGAGGGAGTGCGGGAGGCAGCTGATCAATAATGCTCTCTCATCATTCATGCTTCTATCTCTCTCTCTCTCTCTCTTCCTTCCTCTCTGAAATCAATAAAAATATATATTTTTTAAAAAGCTGTTGTTTTCTACACTTAGTGAAAATATTGTAACTATTGCCAATTACTGCTTTTCGATTATTTAACCCTTCTTACCCTCCAAAGAAGTCTAATATGTATAGTTTGTAATAACAATGACATAAACACCCAAACTCACATTTTTGAACTTCCACCAAGATTTTAGTCATATTATTTATTTATTCTTGTTTTTGCTTTATTTTTGTCTCCTGTTTTGTTTATAATAGAAATCTCAGAGCTTGATAAATTACATGTCAAAATAAGTTCCTGCTTATTGTTTAGGGGCTTGAGGGCTTATTTAAAAATGTTTTATTTTAGATATTGTTATGGCCACTTGTTATGGTGGCAGAAAAACAAATGCATATGAGCATTTTGATCAGTTTATGATATCTTTACTATGACATGATTTAAAAATCTAACAGTGCTTCCTAGATTACTATATATATAATTAGTCAGTGGCTATCTGTTAACCTTGCGTTTAGTGAATAAAACAGATTTTCCTTAAAAAAATAAATGTAGTGCAAGTCACAAAAATGCACACAGCCCTGAGATTAAATAATTACTTAGGCAAACAAACAAGCTTAAAGTCAAACAAAGAGTGTAGCACCAAGCAGGACACTATGCTTTACTGTTATTTTTATCTTTTAAGACAGTTAAACATGCGGTGTTGCTTGCATTTTACCATTTTCCCTCAGTGTTGTATTTTAAAATATAATTAATAAACATATCAAGCTATATTATAACTGTATGTGAACTGGCTGGGGGACCCAATGTAGGAACTGCCCTAACAATTCTCCTGTAATAACAAAGTCATGAATAATGGATTGACAAATCTTGGAGATAAACTAAAAACAATGCAAAGCACATAAAAAGGAAGCTTGTTTGAAAAGAAAGAATTTGTCTCATGAAAAAAATATTAATTAGTTTCAGGAATGGTTTGAACTTGTCTAATATATAATTGTTGCAGAGAAAGACCATCATCATTATGATAATAACTACCACTAAAATAGTGGGAAATATGGATGTAAGTGATTTAGTAGGAAACAAACTCATTCAGAGCCAAAGTAAAATGAAACTAATAAAGTGTTGATGGTTATTATTGAATTACAGGCCATTTATGAAATTGCAGAAATATGCTTCAAAACTTACACGGCGTAATTCTTGTTCTAGACACATATATAATGATTCCACTTTTCCCTCCACAGCTTTCATTCTGAAGCCCTTGGGGAAAGTGACAGAGTAGGAGCCAGATGCCTCACTGACATTATAGAGCCGGCAAATTACAGCTTGCAGCAATAGTTACGGTTGGGCTTATGCAGTTGTCATTTTAATTCAACGAAGAGTAGACTGTTTTTTTGGGGTGTGTGTGTGTGTGTGTGTGTGTGTGTGTGTTTAGGTGCCCAGCACTGGGCAGGACAGATTCAATTAGAATGGAAAGAAAATTATACATGCAAATTGCAAATTCTGGCTGCTATTGAGGCACAAAATCTAGTAGGTTATTAGGATTTTTCTCTTCATAAAATAGATAATTTTGGTTTCTATTGTATTATTATTAGCTCACAGTGCCTGGATTTGGAATAGCTAGATATAGTGACTTAGCTTGATTTCAAGATGCTTTGTAGACAGTGTGTTTTTCAAGGTTTTGACTGATAATAAATTGGCATTGCTTATTTATAACTATACCTGCTATTAGTAATTGGAACACCCTTTCCACAAATATTTATTCTGACAATGTGAAAGGGACTGCTCTGGGCACTGAGGTTGAGTTTCGAATGAGATGGACAGCTATTGATTGGTATCCACCTTTATAAACAAAAAGCATTCCTAAAAGATTAAATTTGTATCATTTTAAATTTTCATCTCATTTAAACATATAAACTATAGGTAAGAAATTTGGAGGCAGAACACTTTTCAGTTCTAAGATAATTAGCGTCAAACTTTGATATTATTCAGCCTAAGGCATTTGAGCAGGTTAATATATGCGCCACATGCATTAGATGTTATAGAGAACACAATAATAAAATAATTCTTCTCAGTTTACACTTCTTCATTTAACCCTTGTAACAATTTCAAGTTTGCAGATTTAAATTTGGAGACTCATAACAGTTTGGATGAATGCTGTAATGATCACGTACAGAAGGACTCAGTGAAGTTTGTTCCCTTTGTTTCTTTTTCTTTGTCTTTGTTTTTACTGCTCATTCCCATTAAGGTCTCTTTTAAACTCCCATTTCAGAGCTTCTTTCAGTCAGTCAGTCCCCAATATCAAGACACAGGACGCGGGGCCTTGCAGAAATGGGGAATGCACTTGCTCATATCTTTGAGGCTGTGCCCTTCCTTCAGTGGTGGTAGTCAAGCACCTCTTGACTTACTGCCCTGTGCTCCTCTCCAATTAAATTTAAAGGTTGTAATCTTAGTGTAGAGTCTTGGGATGAGAACTTATTCCTGTCCTTGGGAAGGGAAAGTAAACCTAGAAAATGATCAGATTGACCCATTCACCTTTTAGTTCCTCTGAGTTCTCTCACTTCAGCGACTCTCGGGTCTGTGCTAGTGACACACGATGGGATCAGAGCTGGTTGCCAGGCTCTCCAGTAGACACAATCCACTTGCTTTATAGAGACAGAGAAGACTCCTTGTGTGTTCTTTTTACACTTGATTGTTTTATATTAAAAATATACTTTAACCCTTGCTGGTTTGCCTCAATGGATAGAGCTATTGTCCTGTGAACTGAAGGGTCTCGGGTTCAAGTCTGGTCAAGGGCCAGTACTTAAGTTGCAGGCTCTATCCCTGGCTTTGATAAAAACATGTGTAGGAGGCAACCAATGGATGTGACTCTTTCACATGGAAGTTTCTCTTTCTGTTTCTCTCTGCTCCCTTCCAATCTCTCCAAAATTCAATGGAAAAATACCCACTGGTGAGAACACCAAAATATACACTTTATACTCTCTTCAAATGGATTACAATAGTGACTATTCAATTACTTGGACAAATAGCCATCCAGGCTTCATGTTCTACTCTACTTTTTGCTATGCTAAGAAAAAAAAATGTCCAAAACAGGATTTCTCCCCCATATAAAACCTTACTTCTAGTGGCATATTTATAAAATAAATGACTACTCTAGTCTTCTAACTCAAGTGCATGAAATTTAGATTGTTTACCAAGATTTAGAGAAATAAGAAGAGTTGCAAAACAGATATGTTACACTTGGGAAAACATCTGCTTAGGAGAGATAAACATTGGATGGTAATATTGTGACAATGTTAAGTAGGTTTGGCTGAAATGCTTGAGAAAATTTTCAGTAAGTAGCAGAATATTCGTTTATACTCTCAAAAAGTATTTGTGTCTTCTATTTGTCAAGAATTAAACATGCTTCCTTTTGGGGACACTGGGATGAGGCAGTTTGTGTTCCTGCTTTCGGAGAGTTCACTGTCCAATTCCTCATTGGGCCCGCAGTCTATGAGGAATATCAGTTTTGCATTTTTGTGTTGTTTTGTTTTTGCCTTGTTTGGTCAAGGGGTAAAATGTAAATACCAGACAAACATCTGATTAAAACTAAAAAAACAAAACATTATGTATCTTTTATAAATGAACAAAG
Organism: Pipistrellus hanaki; assembly: GCF_964339955.1. Taxonomy (NCBI): domain Eukaryota; kingdom Metazoa; phylum Chordata; class Mammalia; order Chiroptera; family Vespertilionidae; genus Pipistrellus; species Pipistrellus hanaki. The sequence goes on along the minus strand of NC_140504.1, from coordinate 145,230,383 downwards.
TATTATAGAATGTACTATCTTAAGTATCTTCTATCAGTGACTACTTTGAGAGGAAAAAACTAGGCAACAAGAAAACAGTGATGACTAAGGGACTTAAATTTTTATTAGATTGTGTTTTCCAACTTTTACATTTTTCTAAAATGTGTATATGTAACCTACTCAAAAAATAAAATTAAACAGATATTAAAGCTAAAACAAAAATAAAAACATCAAAACTTGAGACTGCATGACAGGTTCAAGCCTCTAAAAAACAGATAGAATCATATGCAGTTGCAGATACTGGATCATTTTCTATTTGAAACTTTGCAGTGTCACATTTTCAATCAGAAACTATTGATAGAAATTATTTGAACAACAACCCAAGTGGAAATATGTAAAGAAAGGGAAAATAGTCAAGCCGTAGCTGCTATTCTACCAATTACTGATAACCTTCCATCATGTGTGTGGGGGGGTGTGTGTGTGTGTGTAACTATAGCTGGGTCATCTACTTTCAGTCTTAGAGTAAATTGAGATGTTGGTCACCCTACATAATATAACCAGCAAGTGGCAAAATCAGATTGGAGACTCAGGTTTTTCCGACTTTAAAGCACATACTTGTTCAATTAGCCCACCATCTCTTGGGACCAAGAGTGGAATGGTTGATGATTCTGTTTGCTGACCCTATAAACCATGTTACCTTTACCGTCTTTGACAAGTTAGTAAATCTTATCTATGCCTCGGTTTCCTTAGCCTTAAAATGTAAACAGTATTCCTTACTCTTCTCGCCTCGTGGTGGTTATAACACTCAAATAAAAACACATACATGGAAGGACTTTGTAAACTGTAAGACTTATCTAAATGCATATAATTATCACTGGTTATCCATATCATGATTTTAACTGTGAAAGCAGCAGTAACCTTTGAGAAGGGACAAGAGTGTGTGGATAACAGAAGGATAATAAATTATGATGTGAAAGATGCATTTTATTTTATTTTATATTCTTATGAACACTAATAAATAACAGAGAGAAAAATACATCAAACATCTACCATTTACTCCCAAATAGACAAGGCAATAATTATTTTTAGGTGTTTAAAGGGATTGAGAATAATATTTTGTCAGTTCAAAACAAATATGCTTTTATTTTTATCCAAAACCTTGATTAAAAATGAACATTCTGAGAGCAATCAAAAGCTTCACAAATTTTATAAAGTTAATTTGGCAGAAACAAATTTTAATGAAAGAACATTAATAAAAGGCTTTTTCTTCTTTCCCTGCTTTACTCCACATTTGGAATGATGAAAGTGTTAGAATACAAGTATTACCATTTTAAGATGAAATAAGACTTCTGTCAGTACAAGAGATGAATAGTTATTATGCTTCCTCCCAGGCTCTTTCAACCGCAGTGCCAACAGGCCAGTGATCAGCGGGCTGGAAGGCCTGGCGTCAGTCAGGTGCTGGTCCTGGAACAGGAGTGGGTTCAGCTGCAGCCCTCAGGTGGGGAGGCCAGGGAGTTATCTGTAATGTTTGCAGCTGCAGCACTTGGGGCTACAGACTCCGCTACAAAACTCTGGGGAAAAGCTCGCTCTGCCTGGCCTTGGGCTCCAGAGTAGCTTTTCTCTATATTAATCACCCAGAAGACAGGGCAGCAGCAGCAACAGCTGAGGTGGCAGGAGCAGCGACAGTTGCCAGGACTGAACTGTGACTCAGATACGCACTCTTACCCATGACAAACTCTGTGACAACCTCTGTCTCCAGAACTCATCGTTTTCTAAATAACTTCAGCTGCTAGTTAGGATGCCCGCTCTGGAGTAAAGTAAAATTTTCTCCTAAATTTGGGTGGTAGCTCCAGTTATCCAGGGCTTTATTTTATTCCACTCAAGTTTTTGGTAGCAGCGGTGATGCCCAGAAACTTTCTGATTTTAGAGAATAGGTTTGGCAGTTATCATAGCTACCATTATTTCCGTGCTTTCTATATATGAGAATCTGGTATAAGCCCTTCACATATATGACTCAGGCAACCATATGACAACCCTATAAATTGTAGGTCTATTACAATTCCCGTTTTTCAGATGAGAAAACTGAATGAGGCAAGGAAAAGTTAAATCAATTTATTGAAAGTGATGCAGGAAAATTTAGGGAAAATGTTTTAAAATGTTTCATCTGGCTTTAGAGCTTGTGACTGTAATCACTGTACCCTGGTTCCACTCATCACAATGGAAAACCGGGCAATGGTAAGAAAATCACTCCTGTTTTCCTGACAGTGGAGAAATGCCTCCTTATTGGGAGAATACCTCATGTGTGGATCTCTTTATGTTACTCACTCTGTGTTAACTCCCTTCATTGAAGGCCCTCTAAGCAGATTGGAGAAGTGCTTGCTGAGGATATATGCAAAAAAAAAAATGCAACAAAATATATTTTTGAACCCTGGTTGGTGTGAGCCTCTCTCATATACACTGAGTGGCCAGATTATTATGATCCCTGAAGACATAATAATCTAGCCAATCAGTATAGATAAATAGATAGATAGCTATAGCTATAGCTATAGTGATATAGATATATAGAGATATATAAAGATATATATTAGAGGCCTGGTGCATGAATTTGTACATGAGTGGGGTCCGGCCAGCCCCTGGCTAGGGGGAGGAGACATGGAAGGTTGGCCAGACTGCCTGCTGATTGAGGGAACAATTTGCATGTTAGCCTTTTATTAGATAGGCTATACACTGAGTTACCAGATAATTATGTTCAGAGATCACAATAATATGGCATAATAATATGGCATTATAGAATCTCAAAAGTCTTGGACATTTTTATATATTATAATTTAGCAATCTTTCTAATTTGAATTAAATAGATAGGGCACTATCATTTTTAGTGCATATAGAACCTAAATGCCTTAAATAAGATCAGACCACTATCAAATAACAATATGAGGTTTCTGGTGATTTTTGAGAAGTAATAGTCATAATTGTTTCTGTGTGTGTTTTTTTCTAATACTATCATGAAATTATAAGGAAAGAAATGTTGTATATCATTTATCAATTTCAAGAAAAATTACATGAAGTGAAAAATTAACTATACTGTATATTATTATATTCTTATTGTTTGTGATTTCCCCCTCAAAATAGAAAGCCAATTAAGTAAAAATAATGAACATGCAGGGCAATTTTGGGGTTATAATGACTGCTTGGAAAAACCTGAGGGTTTTGTGAAAGCTGAGCCCAATAAAGCTGTGGCAGTCAGTAATCCCCAGGAAATGTCCTTCGCTGAAGTCATTACTGCCACTCAGAAAAAATGCATGCTTTTGGATTCATTTCAAAATTATGGATTTGTTTTTATGGCTGATGCCATTTTAATTGCTTCTGCAGAATATTTGTAAGGAAAGAATGTCAAATGTGTTGGTCAATTACATTGATCAAATGGCCTTCCAAATTCTTTTTGACTCATAATTATTTGCTGGAATTCTTCATTAAGATTCCAAACAAGGTAAAAAAGTAATTAGATTTGCTATTTGTTAACATTCAACCCTCAAGATTCCATTATTTTCTGTTGGAAGAACCTAGCCCATTTAGTTATAATCTACATTCTATTGACCTAAAAACTACTGGAAAGACCTTTCCCCCCAGAATTGCCCTATTTTAAACTGTATCTAATATAGACAGTTAAAAATCTGTTGTGAAACCTTTGAAGTCTATTTCAAATATCTGACATGCTAAAAACTGTTAAAGATACTTTAATGTTTGTGAAGCTTTTTAATATTATTTTCTCAGTCAGTGATCAATTTATTAACACATTACTAAAAGTATATCTTTCATACTTTCAATTGTACATTTATTAGGCTACAGAGCAATGCATAATCCATTTAATAACATAACATTATTCCTTGTGAATCCTGTGGAATAAAAAAAAAAACCTACACCCTGTCCACACTTTTTCTGGCTGCCCTGAGTTATGGCACGCATTGCCTCCTTGTTTACAGGAAAATTTTCATATATGATTTTTTTTAAAGCTTTTGGGTTGGTATGGCTGTTTGTGAAATTAAAGATAAAGCTTGGATTTGTTGTTTGTCTAATGCTGACTTAGTACCCAATACCATTCTCCATACATAGTATATATCTTCAAAAAATATTTTAAGTAAAGGTAACCCTCCTTCTCTTACTTTATTTATTGCAAAGTAAAATGTTGATTCTTTCAGAATGCTTTTTAGATTTGGGATGGGTTGGAAAAACAAGTTGACAAAGCCTTGCAAAATCCTGCTGTATTTATCAGGTTTTCCACAGTCATCCCAGATTGAAATAGTATTCCTTTGTGCTGTATAGCCTCTCAGCTGCTACTGAACTATTCAGGAAAGACCAATAGGAGATATTTTTGTCTAAATCTGCAATGAGCATTAACATATGGATATTGGTGATCTTCTACACCTGGCACCTGGAACTGGATTTTTTACTAAATAGGACCCTAAAAATTTTATGCCCTTGTTGAATTTACAGTTTATCCCTGGTGCAAATGGCATGCACATGAGGAAAAAATGAGGAATTTGCCCCAAAATGCACCATGCCCCTTTAAAATTGTAAGAAACCCATTCAAGAACATCTTTAAAAAAATGAATAAGTCAAATTAGGTTTGAATGTCTTAGGTAGAAAATGGATTACATGATATGACTTGCATGGCTCTAAGTATCTTGATGAGAAAAAGTTTGATTTCATAATAAATATATGCATTTTCCCATATTAATTATTTTTATGTTTAGAGAAAAGGGGAATTAGGGTCAGCGGGGGCAACAAGAGCAGCCTGGGAATGTGTGAGGAAGAAAACTGAAGCGTGGGGAATAGCTGGAGTGTGCATTATGCTGAAACCAGACTTTGATGCAATCATTTGGTGAGGATTACAAACCTCCTGAGAGGGAGAAAACAGATTAAATGTATGTAAAATATGCATAACTCATCTATCTTCAATCCAGTTATGCTGTTGGCCATGCATATCCCCTAAATATGGTGGGAAATTAACGGTATCCGATAGATAAGAAGAGAATCAATTATAGATTTGTCATCAAATTGATTTCTTTAAAATATTTTTATAGTATTTATACTAATAAAGGGGTATTATGCTAATCAGACTGGACATCTTCCGGACGTCCTATTGTATGAAGCCACAGTGGCAGTGGATGAGGCAGAGGCAGTTAGGGATGATCTGGACAGTAGGGGGAGCATTTAAGGGGTGATCAGGCTGGCAGGCAAGGAAGCTCTTAGGAGCCAGCAGTCCCAGATTGCAAGAGGGATGTCTCAGATTGGAGAGGGTGCAGACCTGGCTGAGGGACCCCTCCACCCAGGAATACTATCTTCATTAATACTAGTATATATAAAAGCTTTACGTCTCTTTAGAATATTTTGACACATTTACATGGCATTTATTTGAAGTTCTATTATTTTGTTATTTATATAAACCAAAAAAGCAATTATGAAACAAAATATATGAATAACACAAAGTCTCATGTAAAACTTAGTGAAAGCAAAATCTTAACAATTTTACTAAAAGAAAGAGATAAAGAAAAAAAGGAAGAGGAAGGGAGGAAGGAAAAGAAGGCAGCCTTTTATGACAGCACTCCATCCTATTTTTAATTTTAGTGCTAATTATAATATTCTTAATCATAAGCAATGTTTAAGTGATCTCTGTGACCATTCTTTATTTAATAATTACTTGGGTATTTGATTGTCTGTTTGCTTTTGAGATTCTATAATTTGTAATGCTTTATATTGTATAGTTTTCTCAATTACATGATTCTGTATAGGGTTATACAAAAGTCCAGACATATCATCTATAGGAGTCACAAAATAATAGTCAAATATTCACTAAGAAATGCATATACATTTCATTCTTTTGGAGACCATGAATGCGAGAATATAATAGTAATACATAAGTTTAATACATAATATGCCTAATACCTAATACAGTATGTGGCATACAGAAAACAACAAAATATATATTTTTTCCATAGAGTAAAAGAATGAGTTTTAATTTATTAAATTTATTAGTTGGCTCCACTACATCTCTACCACATTGCTACTTCAAGGGTCCACATCCTCTTTTCATGCTTTGAATAGGAAGTTAAAAAACTTACTTAGAAAAAAATTTGGAGTCACCAAATGAATTTGTAAATGTCAGCATAATAATAGGAAAAGATCTTACTAATGAGAGCTGCTGTCAAAATTGTTGAGTGATTATTGTTATGTGACCCATCAGCCCTCCTAGCTAATTTTCAAAGGGATGGGTATCAATCCTCTGTTGGTTTGACTTTAGCAGTAGTGAGAGCTGCTTTCATGAATGAAAAGATAGCTTATTCTCAATATGACCTCCTTTGTCCAGAGTCTTTGTTTATCTAGCTCTGTTTTCAAGCTGCATTTTTGTTGTTGTTGAAATGCGTGTGGTCATAGAAATCCTCTGCTTTAGTCAAAGGTGATCTCACAATAAACAGTGCTATTTCTTCAAGACTATATAGTTAGAACCCTCTGACAGCTGCCATTCATGAATCCATTTTCTGCAAACATAAGATGTAGAACGTGGGACAATGCAGCCTTTATTATTTGTATTTAATTACACTCCAGTGGGAAATAATGACTGCATGTTCTCTCCCTTTAATGGCCAATTTTAAGCATTTTGTAGCATGCAACCACCTCAGTTCAGCTTCCCGACAAAGTCCAATTTTGCTGCCTCAGGGTAAATGCTCAATTTTCATAATATTAATTTAGACAGTTGCAATTTTCCATCTAAATAATTAGTCTCTCTATGAAACTTGGGTAATAAACAAAGTTTAAAATAAATAATGAATGACTCTCTTAAGTCAATAACATTGATCTAGCACTCTCCTAAAATCAAATTGTGAAACAGCAATTTCTTTTGATTGGAATTATAGCATATAGCAAGAAAACATGATTGACATTTTACTTTTTTGGTCAGTTATTGAATATAAAACTAATTTTAAGGCTACGAGTATTTTTTCCATTTGCTTTAATTGCATTTAAAGGTAAATGTGTATCCATTTATGCATTCCAGCAAATACACAAGATGAACATACAAATATCTATGTAAATGCACAGCCTTAAATGTATAACTGCATTTCAGGAGGATATAAATTTTAAAAATGTTTTTTGAAAACAATGCATTTCAACTTTTTAGATAGGGAACAATTTTTAGAATAGGAAGAGTGAGGGCCTGTTTTCTGTGGCCAGCACCTATATTTAAAACATCTCAAGCTTCAATTTGAAATAACATAACAATGGTTATTCTTTTATTTATTTATTTTTTTGTTTGTTTCCTTGGAGGCAACATCATGACTCTTCTACCTTGTGGGATAGTTTTCTGTGCAAAAGGATATTAAAATGGGGTCTAAAGTTACCTACTCTGATCTAATATAGTTCATTTATTCAGTAACCTGAGTCCTTTCTTTTATACTTTTCTGAGGTTTCTGACAGCAGGATTGTGTTTATTATCATTAAAAAGGACCTTTATAACTCTATTACAGTGCAGTTTTTGAGATACAGAACTGTCAAGCCATCTCATCTGACACCAGCTCTGATTAATATACATCCAAGAGTGACCTGCAGGATAGCTTCACCTCAAATGTGATCAGTGGGAGGTTATTGGTAAAGAACAGTTTGCTAAAGGACTCTGGAAACCTTGTGCTGTGGAGAAGCGTAAGGACCAACAAAGGCCCCTGTGAGTGTCAGGGAATCCAGATGATCTCTTTTCCTTATTTCTATAGAAATGTACATGGATGCAATCTTACTAACTCTTTGGTATACTCTCTGGAGCCTCTCTGCACCCTGCCTCCTGAAACTATTGTCCAAGTTTTCCTATTACCATTTTTGTCTTTTTTCCCCAATTTCCTCCTCCGACTCCATTACTAAATGTAAGGGATGACCTCTTTCTTTTCCCCTCTACTTTAAAAATCTTCTGTTTCTGATCTGTAAAATAGGGATAGATTGTTTAAAATACTTAGCAACTCCTGCAGGCCATTTTTATCCCAAATATAGAAGTGGGGAATTGCAACTCACCCCACCATTCTTTTGACATTGTTTCTGCAAACGCTGACTCTGACATATTTGCATCTTGTAGATAAACATTATGCTTGAATCTTAGGAACTAACATTAGAAGATGCAGACTGCAACCTTCAATTATACTATTTCCAGGAGATTTTCTGACCTTCAGCTATAGAGCCAGGGTGATGTAGGCCAGGATTATGCATAACAGACCATCTCATGACAAGTTTCAAGATCCTTATCTGAATGGGTGGTGTTTGCAAATAGAGAAGTTTTCAATCCCCATCCATTGGGTGTGTTTTGCTCTGCTTTTCCTCTCCCTCCTAAAACCTCTACCTGAACTGAGGTAGAGAGATGGGCTTTGTGACAAGAGTTCCCCATCTCTTCTGGTGACTGGTATTTGAATAAACCTCTTTTTTTTTTTTTTTCACCAGCATCTGTCTTATGAGTTTGGCCTTCCTGGCATCAGACAGCTGAACCCTAGTTCCAGATACAGCCTGCATCTAGAAAAAGTAAAAAATGAGCTTCTTGGTGTTCACTACCTCTTTTTCATTTGTACTCTTCCTATGCTCAATGCTTTCATGCTATTTCATGCCAATAAGATCTGTTCCCAGAGGAGACTTTTTTGCAGTACTCTGGGTAACCACTAGTATGTGATTTTGACCAGTTACTTTTCATTACTTTTGATTCATAGGTGTATTATTTTATTATTCTTTTGAAAAGCATATTACATTTGCTAAAAAATGAAAACTATGAAATCAGACTTTCTAATTTACAATTCAGCCTTAGGTACAAGTAGCTATTTGGCATTTTGCTAGTTATTTATTTCTGGTATATTTAAATAATTATCATTAAACTATAGCTACTGACAGTACTAGCTTCATAAGGCTGCTAAAATGACAAAATGACCGACTCTGTAACAATGAACATTCTGAATGCTCATATTATGATCTTAAAATATCATTTTGCACTAAAAATAACTATAACTTATTAAAAGATTCTAGCTAATATATAGAAAATAAATTGTAGAATTAAAATGTCACATTTTTGCAATCTCCGATAAAATAATGAATCTACATCTTAACTATTGTCAGCTGTAAATATCACAAAAAGAGAGACAAGTAATCATTATATACTTCTTGTTGAAAGAGCACAATGCCATCTAGAATCTTGCCAAATGGTTAAACCTGGGTCTAACCAAACCTCTGGATTCAGCTGTTGATTTGCAGGAAATGATGAGGGCAGAGGAACATGGTGAGGATTCAAAGAATATATAATCCATTACAATCAATAAAATCTAGAATTCTAATGGCCTTGAAACATCAATGGACAAACAAGTAAATGGCTAGCTTGCTATTGTATGCAAAAGAAAGGTAACTTGTATATTGAATGAGATCTAAAATATTAAATTATTTTTAAATGAGCCAGGCAAAGCTATTGTATTTAAATAAGACATTTTGAGTAATAAAGCCATAAAATGATGCAAGGAAGTAATTACTATAAAGGTTATCATGCTGGTGACTTAGAGAGAGGGGGGATTAAAGCAGACTGCAATTGGGATCATGCATTTCAAGTAGTTTCTGAATTGAGTGGCAAAATTCTATTTCTTAATTTGGTAGGAGATGAAAGGTACAATAATAATTCATTAAGCCACATATATCTATTTTTTGTCTGCAATTTTAAAAAGAAGTAGAGGTAGCAACAATTAAAAGGGAGAACCTCCAATTGACACTTGCAAAAATATTCCCAATAAATGATAATGCATTTGCTGTCTTTAGGTCAGCTGCTATAATTAATTCATTAACTATGCTGTACTCACTTTAAACAGCAAATTGGCCAGAACCAATAGTGATCTGAAATACTTTACTTTCATCTTTTTAGAAAATGACTTACATTTTAATATTCAGTATTTTCTCATCCAACTAATGGGAATTGAGTAGCTTGATTTTTATATTATTTAAAAGTTTTTCACAAACATGGCCAATTACATAACCTCCTCAATATCAAATGACTTTTAATTAGTACATTTTACATGAACATCTTATCTATAAATATATAGAATAATGGTATGTTTATATCCTGCTGGAAATCACTTTAGGTTCACATGCTGCATTAAATTAACTTACAAATAAAAAACAAAAATCTATATATCAGTCTAGGATAACTTCTTTAATTTCTTTGTTAGCTTTCAAGGAAGCTGGCCCACCAGATTTTTAAGATAATTATCTGGTTACCTATGTGTGTGTGTGTGTGTGTGTAATTTTAATTGTAAGATCTTCTTTATTTCAGAAATAGAAAAAATTAATAAACTAAGTGCAAATTATAATTCTAGGGGATGATTATGTCTAACAATATATATTATCAAAGGCTGCTAAAAGGTTAAGGAAGATGTGTAAATGTCTACTGGGTTAATAACCAAGAGTTCCTGGAAACTTTAGATGGGGTTGCTTTGATGATGTTCATAATGGAATTCAGTTAGTAGTATGTCTTATGAATGGAAGGTGAAGCAATGAAAATAATGAGTAATGAAAATTCATTTAAGTTTTTGACTATAAAGAAGATAGAAAAAAAATAAAATTATAACTGGAATGGTACATTACTCTAGATTTTGCCAAGTCATAATTAAGTATCCTCAAATAGTAGAGTGTTTATAGATGTCATAAATTAACATGTGTTATAACACTATAATGTGTGAATCACATTAATATGCAATTTTATAATATTTAAATATATACAGCTAGAGGATGGTAAATATATTTTTCTTTCTTGTGTCCCCATTATTTTTAGCACAGTTACCTGCAGCAAAGTCAGCACAGAATAAATATTAATGTGAATGAATGAAGCTTAGAATAGGTATTATGATTAAAAGAGTAGACAGAGCATCTTAAAAAGTCTTGCCTTCCAGTAGCTTCGAATTATTTCTAATTAGAAACGATTTATTACTAGCCTATGTGCTGCTTTAGAATGTTTCCAAATGATTTAATATATAAATTATTACCTGGAAATTTGTGTTGTTATATAAAAAGAAAAACATATACAAAGTTGAAGTTTGCAAAGTGTTCATCATAAATACAATATCAATACAATCATTGGTGGCAAAGAAATTTCCAAAAGTTTGAGGCTAAGTAACTAAGTGAGTGTTCATATAATCTATACTATGCTTTAAAACATTCATAAATATACATTTCCCAATAAACTCAAACTGTATACGTAAACAAAATGATTTTTTAAAAGACTTATAAATATGTATAACCACATAAAATGTATGAATCTCGGTAATACATAAAAACTGCTTAAATCATCCACAGTATTTACCAGAGAGCTCAGAACAGCACCACAGTGGAATACTTCACTAACACTGCTGTACAGCATGGTGACAATTTACAGAACCAGTGCTGAACAAATCAAATAGGGTATTCTGCAGTTTGCAAATTAAAACCACAATGAGATATCATTTCACACGATTAGAATGGCTATTATCAATACATCAACAAACAATATGATTGAGCAACCATCTGACCATCTGATTGCCCTGTAGGTATGATGTGCACTAACCATCAGGGGGCAGATGCTCAATTCAGGAGCTGCAGAGCTGCGTTGACTTGGCAGCGGAGATTCTCAGGCGAAGCATCCTGGAACCAGAGAGGAGGGAGCCAGATTCCAGGGTGTGTCACCTGAGAAACTGCTCTCTCGCAATCTGAGACCCCCTCCGGGTTGTTGGAGAGCTGATTTCTGCTGGATCCCCGTAGGCCAGGCCAACCCCCTCCTTCCCGCCACCTGCTGGAGGGACTCCTCTCACTCCATAGATACCCTTCAAGCCTTGGTACCAGGTATGGCCAGCCAGGGAGGGACTTCAGGGGGTTGGCTACAAGGTGTTTCCACCCAATTCTACCTTGTCAGCCACCCTCTAATTAATTTCCCTTCAATGAGTAGGAATCCGTGCACTGGGGCACTAGTGTATTATAAGGTAACAGAAGAAAAATTAACTCTTACCAGTACATGTTCTTCAAAGTAAATATGATTAAAGACTACCCACTGAATGGGTGAACATATTCACCAATGATGCATCTGATAAGGGGTAAATATCCAAAATTTATAAAGAACTTTTAAAAATTAACACGCGCACACACACACACACACACACACACACACACACAAACACACACACACACACACACACAAATCCAATTAAAACATGGGCAAAAGACCTGAATAGAAACTTCTCCAAAAAGGAGGTACAGATGGCCAATCGGCATATGAGAAGATGCTCAAGGTCACTAGTTATCAGAGAAATGCAAATTAAAACCACAATGAGATATCATTTCACACCATTAGAATGGCTATTATCAATACATCAACAAACAAATGTTGACAAGGATGTGGAGAAAAGAGAACCCTTGTGATTTGCTGGTGGAAATGCAGATTGGTGCAGCCACTGCGGCAAACAATATGGAACTTCCTTATGACCCAGTGATTCCACTTTTAGGAATTTATCCGAAGAAACCAGAAATACTAATTTGGAAGAATGTATGTAACTCTGTGTTCATTGCAGCGTTATTTACTAGTACAATAGCCAAAATGTAGAAGCAGCCCAAGTGTCCATCAGTAGATGAGTGGCTAAAAATGCTGTGGTACATCCACACAATGGAATGCTACTCACCATAAAAAGGAAGAGAAACTTACCCTTTGAGACATCATAGATGAATCTGGAGAATATTGTAGGAGAATATTATGTAAGTGAAATAAGCCAGTCAGAGAAAGACAAGGACCATAGGATTTTCTCATGTGTGGAATTTAATGAACAAACCGAACTACCAAGTAAAATAGAGATAGATTCATAGATGGGGAGCCAGCAGACAGTTCTGGTGTCTGCTTCTGTGTGCTGTGGGGAGGAGGTTTAAGGGCAGGAGAGATTGAACAAAAAAGAAAACAAAAAGAGAAAGAACTCATGGACAACACTATGAGGATTGTGGAGGGAAGGTAGTGGGTGGAAGTAGAAGATGACATAGAGGGGATAAATGGTGATAGGAAAAAATAAACATTAAACATTCTAACTGTGCTATGAGGGGGAAAAAAGTTGTCTTGCAATCTTTCACAATTTTTAACCCTTTATAAAACCCCCTGCTTCCTAGCTTCTTTAGAGTGAAAAGAGCCTTTCATATTTCTTAATATTCTTATGTTAAAATATAAATAATAAAAATTACACATCACTGAAATAAAAAGTAGACATGATTATTGAACATGTACATTATACTAGAAACTAGGAAGTGGGTGTCCAATTGTAGCTCATTAGTTTGAGCTGCTCAGAATGGTGCATTAATAATACAGTTAAACATACTGTATTTTTTACAGTTATATATTTAACACTATGTGAAATTCTCAAAAAATGTATCAATAAATATTTTATTAATGTATAAATTTGTTCTAGTGAATATTGTTAATAAGAATGTATTTAATCACCTTGTATATTTCCAATCATGAGATATAGATGATAACATAAAAGCTTAACTTAACAGTAATAATTTTTATCTTTATTAGGTTTATATATCATATAAGATTTACTTAGCTAAGGATGAAAATAGAATATAAGAATCTATACTAATAAAAGGGTAATATGGTAATTAGACTGGGACACCCTCCAGGAGACCTGGACATCCTTCCAGACAAAGCCATGGTGGTGGGGCCAAGGCAGAGGTGATTAGGGGTGATCAGGCCAGGAGCAGAGGGAAGTTGGGAGTAAACAGGCTGGCAGGGGGGATCAGTTTGGGGTGATCAGGCTGACAAGGGGGGGAAGTTGGGGACAAGAAGCCTGGGAGGAAAAGAGGTTAGGGGTGATTAGGCAGGCAGGCAGGTGAGTGGTTAGGAGCCAGCAGTCCCAGATTGTGAGAAGGGTCCTAGTTTGGAGAGGGTGCAGGCTGGGCTGAGGGACACCCACTTCCCTCCCCCCTGTGCACAAATTTCATGCATCAGGCCACTAGTATATATTATAAAGTTATTTGTCAGTATTTTATTGATTGCTTTGATAACAGATTAGTTTCTTTTTTATTTTTATTTATTTCTTTAATATATTTTTTATTAAATTATTTTTTTTGTACATATACCATTGCGCCCCCCCCTCCCGTACACACCCTCCTTTCCCAGAGTTTTGTGTCCATTGGTTGTACTTATGTGCATGTATACAAGTCCTTCTTTGTATACAAGTTGATCTCTTATCTCCCCCAGATCTCCCCAACCTCCCCGCTGCAATTTGACAGTATTTTATTTTATATTTTAAAAAATGGGTTCATAGAAAAGACTTGATATGATCAAGAGATAACTAGATGTCATCACAGCTAATCATTTTAGATGCATAAGAAGTAGGATGACCACCAACATGGGAGAAGCAACGTCTAGGCTGTGTCCACAGAGCTGACCATCAGTGACCTTCATTCCTCTGTCCCTCCTAAGACAGGCTAGTTTCCAGGTCTTCTTTGTCCTCTACATTTCAAAGGAGTGGAAGGGGCACCTCAGAGAAGATCTAAGGAATGAATGTGTATAACTTCTGATTGCACCATAATGGAAATAATGCACTTGTAGATTTTTTTTTTTTTTTATAGTTCTTTTCACTGTGTCATTTTCTTTTCAATAATCACTGGTTTTATGTTTCAGGTTCATTTGTGTTGTTATTTGGCCCATTAGTTTTTAATTAGAGGACTGGGGCATGAATTAGTACACAGGTGGGGTCCAGCCACCTGCCCTGATGGGGGCTGATCAGGGCCAGGCTGTTGTAGGAGAAGGGATGTGGGATGTTGGGAAGGGCTGATAAGGGCTCCAATCGAGCCAGTCGGCTGCTATAGTGCATGCCATAGTATCTGGTCATTACAGTCATTCCATTGTTCCAGTCATTTGGCTTTTATAAATATACGAGTGGTCCAGTGCACAAAATTTGTGCATGGGGGTGGGGGAAAGGTGTCCCTTAGCCTGGCCTGCACCTCTCCAATCTGGGACCCCTCAGGGGATAACTGGCAGTTGGATATCCCTCTCATAATCCAGGACGACTGGCTCCTAACCACTTACCTACCTGCCTGATTGCCCCTAACTTCTGCTGCCTGCCAGCCTTGTGGTCCCTAATTACTCCCCTGCTGGCTTGATTGCCCCTAACTACCTCTGCCTCGGCCCCACATCCAGGACCCAGGATTCTCTCCTCTAGTTGACCACAAACACCCAGAATCCAGGCTTCCCTCCCTCTGGTCAGCCATAGGTGCCCAGGCCAGCAGCAACTGCTGGGGATGGTGGGCAAGTGGCTTTGCCTCAGCTGCAGCAGCAAGTGCTGGCGCCTGGGACCACAGGATGGGCAGCTTCTCCATCTCCTGGGCCTTACCCAGCAACAGGTACTGGTGCCTGGGACTGCAGGGTGGACGGTTTCTCCATCTACAAGGCTGTAGTGAGCCACAGGTGCTGGCACCTGGACCACAGGTGGGGGCGGCTTCTCTGTCTTCCCTGGGATGCACAGTGGGTGACTTCTCCGCTGTCTTCAGCCTGGGACTACTGGGCTGGCAGCTTCTTCGTCTCCCTGGCTGAAGCCAGCTTCAGGCACTGGGGCCAGTTTCTGTCTCCCCCAGGACATGGGGCAGGCAGACCTGAGGCTTCTGCTGCTTGGGATCACGGGGAAGGCAGCTTATTTGTTGCCCAGGCTGCAGCCAGCCTCAGGTGCTGACACCCTACTTCTCCTACCTCCACAGGCCCAGAGCAGGGCTGCTGCCATGTTTTAGGTTAATTTGCATACCTGCTCTGATTGGCTGTTGGGCATAGTGAAGTGACGGTAACTTGCATGTTTTTCTTTTATTAGTGTAGACTAGAAGCCTGGTGTGCGAGGGGGTCCCTTCAGCCCAGCTTGCACCCTCTCCATTCTGGGACCCCTTGGTGGATGTCCTACTGGGGCCTAAACCGGCAGATGGATATGGATATTTCTCTCACAGTCTGGGACCACTGGCTCCTAACTGCTCACCTACATGCCTGCCTGTTCACCCCTAACTTTCCCTCCTGTGGGCCTGGTCGCTCCACACAGCCTGCTGCTCAGCCATTTGGTTGCCCCTCACTAACCCCCCTGATGGCCTGGTCACCGCATGCAGCCTGTTTGTTTGGTCATTTGTTCGGTTGTGATGGTAACTTAGGGTTTTACATATATATTTAGATATGTAGATAGATAAATACATGTTATGAGGTGATATTTATCACTGAATTTGTTGGATAATTGACCCACTTCTGCAGTAACTGTTGTACTTCATATTTCTGCCCATGATGTTAAGAACTGCTTGCCATTTAGTGGTATCTTAACTCTTTCTGGTCACTGGAAAGAAGCAATTTATTAAAAGGATTCTGGGTACTTGACAAAAGTTTAATGCGGTTTGAAAGAGGAGATTTCTTTCTATCTCACTCAAAGAATCAGGTCAAATAGCCTTTCTCCTTTCTATTTTCTACAATTGCTAAAGATATCATTTGGACTTTATTTTAAATGAAATCCTTTGATGGGGAGGGATGTGAGTATGCCCAAACTCAGCGAGCACTGCATTTAGTGCTTGTGTTTTATGAGATCCAGGGCTATAAAATCCTGCTTCTGGGGTTACGCTGTCAAGAGGGGGGAAAGCTTTCTCTATCAGAGACCTGAGACTTTAAACTCTTCTCCACTCAGAGACACCTCATTCCCAATATGAAAGCATTTAGAAGGAGATGCAGAAGCTATTTTCACATTTAAGAACTCCTCGGTCAGGCTAGGTGCAGGTCACTCTTTTTGTTTCACTCGTCTTAGAATTTTACAGAGCTTAAATAATAAATTCATCTCCATCTTTTCTTACTTTAATGTACTTCTATTTCATTTTTTAAAGTGACATTGCTAAGTACCAATATCTCCACCAAGGAAAAAATTGAATTGCTATGTAATTATACTGCTGTGCAATTATAAAATCACAGTAAACATAGTATACATTTTTACAATACTTATCTTGAAAATGTCTAAATCATTTATATTGCTTACACTTCCTTTCTTTTTCCAGACCCCTTTGTGTGATTAACACCTTTTTTATCTGTCCATTAATTAAATAATTCATGTGCAATTGTTTTGTATGATGTGCAGGCAGGGCTACAAGGTAATCTTACATTTTCTGTGAGTCACATGTGATAAAGCAGTGTCTTGGGTCTAATAGGGAAGTGAATCAGAGTTGAATTAACTGTAATTAGAACAAGCAAAGAATTGGTAGCAGTTCCTGGAGTGGGCTCTTATGGCAAAATCCTGTAGGGATCTCTAAGGCAGAGTGAAAGAAACTTGATATCTTGTATCTCAGCCCTTAGAACTGCAGCAATGAATTTTGTCAAGGGAGAGGTGTACTAGTCATATAGAAGTCTTTTTCTCTGTTTTCCTTGAATTTATGAGGGTGACATTGGTTAACAATAGTGTACAAGTTTCAGATGCACAAGTCTACAACACATCATGTGTATTGTGTGTTCACCACCCAAGTCAAGTTTCTGTACATCATCATTTATATCCCCAATACCCTCCTCTATTCCCTCCCTTCCTCCTCCACCTGACAACAACCACACTATTGAACAAAATGAACTAACAAGAAAAATAGTGAAATATTCATAAAATAAGAGAGCAGGCTGACAGCTGGGGAGGTGGGAATAGGTAGGAGTGGTGGTGGAGAGATTGAGCAAAAAGGAAACAAAAAGAAGGAAAGAAAGAAAGGAAGGAAGGAAGGAAGGAAGGAAGGAAGGAAGGAAGGAAGGAAGGAAGGAAGGAAGGAAGGAAGGAAGGAAGGAATAAAGAAAGAAAAGACTCGTAGCAGTGTTATGCTGTCAAAAGCAAAACATTCAGATGAACATAATTGGAGTTCAGGGCAACCTGAAGTGGTAAGAAGGATTGGGCATATTACAGGAATAGCTTTAGGAATGGTTGGACTATGCCCAACTTAATGTGACCAACATCAAGACTGCCTGTTGGATTCAGCTGTTTTCTCTGCACACTTAGCACCCTCCACCTGAGCCAGGTGTTCTTATTGACTATTTCTGCCAGGCGGGGCATGCTGGGATTGGTTCCTATATTCACATATACTATGTAAAATTTCAATCTCTACCAGAAAGAAAAAAGCCAAACAAATCGACAACATTCTCTCTCAGTTATAAAACTGCTTTCTCGTGATAGGACCTGCCTATCTGCCCTTTCTGTTCAACAGCATCCCCTCAGTTCTTGCAGGTCTTCTACCTTTGGGCCTGCATCACTGATCAACGAGAGTGAGGAAGGAGCTGCAGCAAGACTGTGGGGCTGGGTCTCAGTACCCATTTGATCGGCAACCTGCAGTGATAATCGTTATTATTAAGCATTTCCATAATGCTTACCCTGTGCTAACACTATGTTAATTTTATCCCAATAAGCCCTCACAAGAGACCAGGATAGCCTTATTTCCACCCCCACTTTTACATGAAGGAGAAAAATAAATAAAGCATAGAGAGTTCAAGTGTGCAAAATGTATTTTTTTTCTGAATACATGAATGAATACATTCAGTCAATAAGATTATTTATTGAGTACCCCAAATTAGTTCCTGTTGTCATGGAAATCATGCCTTACTCCATAGGAAGCAAGGATGGTAGGAAGGTAAGAAGCAAACAAAATCTGGAAATGGGGGTTGGATGCCAATGAGGATAGGTACTATTACTCCAGGCCCTGTGGTCCGTAAACTGTGGCTCTCAAGCCACATGTGGCTCTTTGGCCTCTTGAGTGTGGCTCCTCCACAAAATACCACAGCCTGGGTGAGTGTATTTTGAAGAAGTGACTTTACAAGAAGTTTAAGTTTAAGAAGTTTGGCTCTCAGAAGAAATTTCAATCCTGGTACTGTTGATATTTGGCTCTGTTGACTAATGAGGTTGCCTACCACTGCCTTGGCATACTGAATAGTGCAATCAGCTGTGATATGAAAAGTGTGACCTACAGTTGAGGAAGGCAGAGGGGGGGAAAGGGCATTTTTAAGCATGATATAGGTGAGCTCTGATTCTCTTTCTCAGCTGTTTGATCTTTGCCTAACTTTATAACATCTGCTGCCTATGAGTGGCCCCAGGGTTAATTGTGGCCAGAAGGGGCCCTGAAGCCTTTGAGTAAATCCCTCATGGAATAAATGACAGGACCAAGGATGCTGAAAGAAATTCACATTTCTGAGCAGGTTTTTTGGGTTTTTTTTGTTTGTTTGTTTATTTTAAATTTTTTTTTATTCGGAATCATCTGTTTTGTTCTATATACTCTGAAATTCACTTCTATTGAGTTCTTATCTGTATTTTGCTTCTGGTAAATTTTCCCCCCCTCTCTTTTCATGTATCCTGAACTGGTTTGTAAATTAAAATTTACCTAGATGTTTTACTAACTGGTGACTACTCCAGTTACTTTTTTGCTAACTAGTGATTACTCGTGATTTTTTTTTTTTTAAATCTCTCTCTCTCTCTCTCTCTCTCTCACACACACACACACACACACACACACACACACACACACACACACATAATTCTGGGCCTCTGTCTTAATGACTAACCTCTGGGCCCCAGTAATATTTACCTACCCTTTTGGAATCTTAGGACTAAACCCTATATACTTATTTCTCCAGCTTTAGTTATGACACTTATATTCTACTAAAAGCCTGGTGCATGAAAGTTGTGCCCTGGTATATGTGTGTGGGGGGGTCCCTCAGCACAGCCTGCCCCCTCTTGCAGTCTGGGAGCCCTCAGAGGATGCTCAACTGCCATGGAGGTGGGAGAGGCTCCCCCCACCGCTGCTGCACTCACCATCCATGAGCCTGGCTTCTTGCTGAGTGGAGTGCACTGACCACCTGCGTTGAGTGTCTGCCCCTGCGTTGAGTGTCTGCCCCCTGGTGTTCAGGGCGCAACATAGCGACCAGTCATTCTGCCATTCGGTTGCTTTGCATATTAGAGTTTTATTACATAGGATTACAGAGTGATTTCTAGGATAACTTCTGTAATTTACACATGTCTGCCTAATTCACATTGTTCAAGTACTTGGTGCTTTTTAATGCCTGGCATGTATGAAATGAAAAAAGACTCATTCCTTGGTTACCTGGGAAACATTAAAAAAAAAATTAGAAATGGTTTCATTGACTCAGCCCTGACCTGCTTTCCTCTTTGATATTACGGTCAAGATACTCATGGTCTTAACATTATCACCTCAAGGTCTCTGGGACCTAGAGTCATAGACCCCTAAAGGGGTCTACGTCAGAACTGAAGTGGAGACCCTCTCCTGTTCTCCATTGGCTTACTTTCTTCTCAAGATTTTAGGAGAGGAAGGGGATTTCACTATTGGCTCTAAATGCTGTTTTATCTTACTCAGTAAGACACATTTAGTTATTCCACTGGCAATGTACTTATTTTTGTTTCATGATATATTTTAGTCAACTCATACTAAAAAAAATGAACCCTAATTATAGCAATGCAAATTTTTGCTTCTATTTTGAAGGTTAAAATAGAAACAAAACTATTATTTGAGTGTTAACACTTTTACTTTTGTCAGTTTTTTCATATTAAAAATGGAGGTGGTAATAGCACCCAGAACAAAAGGTGTTGGGAGAATTAAATAAATGTATGCATGTAAATTACTTAGAAAAGGCTGACACAGAGTAGATTTTAGTTATCATTTCTATTGTTGTTATTTCTTATACCAATACCCAAAGCTATTAATAACAAAAATATATTTTAAAATATCCTGAAGGTAGGTTTTTTTCCTCTAAATATTTGTATAGGGTTTCTTTTCTTTTTTTTCTTCTTTTTTTTCCTAATTGCATAAGTTTTGAGTCAGAAGAATGAGGGTATGAATTGGAAAGGTTATTTATTAGCTTCTCTAAACATCAGGTCCTTGTCTATGAAATGAACATATTTCCTCCTAATTCACTGGTTTATAAAGAGTGCATGTAACATTGA
The DNA here is from genome assembly GCF_964339955.1 of Pipistrellus hanaki. NCBI lineage: Eukaryota > Metazoa > Chordata > Mammalia > Chiroptera > Vespertilionidae > Pipistrellus > Pipistrellus hanaki. The sequence goes on along the minus strand of NC_140504.1, from coordinate 145,209,414 downwards.
GTACAAGTGATAAACTCTGAATGTATGGTGGCTATTGTTATCCTGCAAAGATTCTTCAGAGAAAACTGACTTAGTCGCTGAGTAGTTTGACTAGTTAAGTCTAGAAAGGTCTAGTTAAACTTGGAAATCCCTGGATACAATGAGGCAGCTTCAGGACATTTGTTTGGATTTAAAATTATTTATTTTCTCAAAAGATAGTTGCGGCTTCCATTATGTACCCCTAGTGCTCATCACAACATCAGAAGTAGCTCATCAATCCTCACAGAGACTGATCATCACAGATTATGGATGAAAGTATTGAGTTACAACTAGAAAGAGCAACTTGCTTCAATATGACACTTTAAAAATTCCACTTTGCCGTGGCCCATGTTGCTAAGTTGTTAGCAACAAAAGGTCTCCAGTTCAATTTTCAGTCAAGGACATGAACCAGTTGTATCAGTTAATATTGTGGAATTTGTAATAAAAGAAACATGATAAATTCAAGAGAAACATCAAAAGTGCTTTATTCAAAGCAATGTCCATTTCTAGCTACACATTTCCCCCATCTTTAGGTAATTTGTGGATACTGTCCCAATAGAACTCTTATTGTTTTGAGGCAAACCATTCAGAGACCCAAATTTATACTTTTTCATGCCTTTTGAAGTGCTGGTCCGAAAGTATGTGTACCATTGATTGATCGGAACAAGTGGTAATCTGAAGGAGCAAGGTCTGGTAAATACAGCTGGAGGGTTAATACTTTCCAGGCAAGATCTTTTAACATCCCTTTAATTGGTTTTGAAATGTGTGATGGTGAGTTACCATGAAGCAAAATTACTTTGCAGTGTCTTCTGGCCCATTCTGGTCTTTTTACAATCAAAAGGTGGTTCAAATTTATTATTTGTTGTAGGCAGCAATCAGTATTAATGGTTTCACCTGGTTTTCAAAGCTCATAATTCACCACACCTTCCTGATCCCACCAAACACAGAGCATTGTCTTCTTCCTGAAGCAATTTGGCCTTAGAGTCAATGTTGATGGTTCACCTGGATCAACCCATGATTTTGTGCTTTTGGGATTCTCAAAATAAGTCCACTTTTCATGGTCAGTCACAATTCGATGCAAAAAGACTTCCTTACTTGCACCTGAAGCAATGCTTTACTGATGATTTTTCGGTTTTCCATTTGTCTTTCGTTCAGTTGATGTGGCACCCATTTTCCTTCCTTTAAAATCTTTCCCTTTGCTTGTAAATGATCAGAAATTGTTTGCTGAGCAACGTTCAATCTTCTTAAACCAACTTTCACAAGTATCTTGAGATGGAGCATATTCACCATAAGCTTCTTGAAGCTTTCAGCAACACTTTTCTTCAAAATAAAGTAATGAATTAAAACTTCCCACACATATTCTTGTTTTTGGCATGAAATTCAACATTTTTAAGTGTAAAAATATCTATGATGTTAACACCTTCAGCAAACTTGACATATGAAGTTTTGAAGCTTATTGTCAATACAACAAAATAGCAAACATATCAAATCATATATATATATATATATATATATATATATATATATATATATATATATATCAACATATGTATAACTCCATCTATTGAAAAAAGTCTGCATTGTTAACAGGTACACCTAGTATAGGGGTTGCCATTTCACTACCTGTCACAGTCAGGCACATGCGGGAGGCAAACAGTTTATGTGTCTCTCTCATATTGATGTTTCACTATCTCTCTCCTTCCTTCTCCCTTCCACTCTCTCTGAAAAACATTGGGGGAAAATAGGGTAACAAAGTGTGATTCCTTGTTTTTTTTGTTTGTTTGTTTTGTTTTGTTTTTACGTTTTATTTTTTGTGATTCACTCAAAGTTAATAAAAATAAAAGAATGAGTAAGTCCTCATTGTTGAACTGATACATGGTTTTCAACCTTGGCGATATTGTCCTCCCCAACTTCCTACCTCCCAAGACATTTTACAATTTTGGAGACTTTTTAAAAATATATATATTTTATTGATTTTTACATAGAGGAAAGGAGAGGGATAGAGAGCTAGAAACATTGATGAGAGAGAAACATATACCAGCTGACTCTTCACACCCCCTACTGGGGATGTGCCCGCAACCAATGTACATGCCCTTGACTGGAATTGAACCTGGGACCTTTCAGTCAGTAGACCAGCGCTCTATCCATTGAGCCAAACTGGTTTCAGCCGAGGCATTTTTGTTTGTGGCAACTTGTGGAAGGGGCAGGGCAATGCCACTGGTATCAGGTGGATAGAGGCCAGGATGTAGTCCTATACCTAAAGAATTAACTGGCCCAAAATGCCAATTGTGCCAAGGTTAAGAATCCCTGATCTAGTGGAAACAAACTTAATCTGAAGGAAGGATGAAGAAGGAAAGTTGCTTGGACTTGAGAAAATGGCTAAAGTGGAGCTAAAAATCAGATCTGGAAGCATTGTTGGAAAGTAAAAATAATAATAATAATAACAATAATAATAATAAAGTCAAGTCAACATAATAACTTCATTTCTAACGCTGATATCTGGATGCTTATTATCTGCAATGGCGATGTATATTACATTACTACATTTGAATTTCTTTACATTACTTACCTGACATATCTGTTACCATGCTAATCTCTTTTCTTGAATCTCTGTTCATAGGAAAAAAAGCATATATTTCATACTTCAAAATAATATCAGAAGTATGTTTCTGAATTTGTATTATTTTTTTGTGTAGAAAAATTATTCTGGAGGTATTCTCAGGCTTCAATGCATTAGAAGAGTGATAATGACAGATCTCAGACAAATGCTATCCTTCCCACTTATCAGTTTTTTTACTTTGGGAAGCCCTTTACGCTACTTGAACTTTAGTTTTATTATCTGTGAAATGTGGCTAATAATATCTACTTCATAGGATAATATAAGTTAAGGAATATAAAATATATGATATGTTGTCTAGAATGTAAGCATCCAAACAGGCAGTTTTGTAAAATTTTAGTGTAGTTTCATATGTATTTATCTACCTATCCATTCCATATATGTACTTACTCATCTTTGAATAAATATAGCTATAAGCAACCTTAGCAGCTGCTAATGGATACTATGGGTGAAGTGTCCTTATATATCTCCTGGGTCTTGATTGTTTCCTCTTTCTCACTTCTAAATCTAAACATGGTGAGTAGTTCCCTAACTGCTCAAGTGACATGGATGCCTACTTCAAAACATCAGTGAATTGTATTTTTTTTCTCAGCTACTTCTCTGATACAAATCAGTAAAATTCTCTGTTGTATTTTAGAAGCATGTTAGCTGATTGGGAAGTAATTATCAACAAATGATAAATTAATGAATGACACTTTTATTGGATATGAAACTTTTTCCAAAATTACTATTTTTCATTATTTAATTATTTTTTGCTCTTTCACATTAGTGAGCTTTACTGAAAGTTTGAAGACAATGACAATGATTATGAAGCACAGTGTATGATATAGAATTGACCTAATGCCCTTGAACCTCAGCCATTTCTGATAAGATTTCATTGCCACCTCTTACCATCTAGCTCATGGGTTCTTGCCATGTTGTTTAGACTCCCTGTTTTTCTCTTTGCTTTTTTTTTTTTTTTTTTTTTTAGTTGTTGATAATATTACAGATATCCCCCATATCTATTCCCCAACTTTGCCCAACTATTTGTTCAAGTACACTTTTCCAGAAAGAGAAACCTAGCCCTTAAAATGCGTTTCAGAGCCGGGACGGGTTTGGCTCAGTGGATAGAGCATCGGCCTGCGGACTGAAAAGTCCCTTGTTCGATTCTGGTCGAAGGCATGTACCTTGGTTTCAGGCACATCCCCAGTAAGGGGTGTGCAAGAGGCAGCTAATCGATGATTCTCTCTCATCAATGTTTCTAACTCTCTATCCCTCTCTCTTCCTCTCTGTGAAAAATCAATAAAATATATATTTTTTAAATGTGTTTCAGAGTTAATTGATCAAATTAGTGCCTTCTTCCTATTCCCCAACCAGATTTCTTGAATGTGACTTAGTAGACATACAAAATAAAAATCAAGAAATGAAATATGAAAAATAAAAGATACTAGTTATAAAAATGTGACCCACAAAAAGTATTTAACCTTGCAGTGCATCTATATTCATACAAGCTAAATTGGATAATTAAATAATCAAATCAAAATAACTTGATTATATGTGAATATTTTCAGTGAAAGTTTCTTCAAATAAAATATTTATATGATTAATTAAATTGTATCAGTGGGGTTGGTACCAAACCAGTAATTAACTGGTAAGATCTATAATTCTCATTTTAATAAAAGGTTATCATATTATTTCAGATAAATTAATGCTTTCATGTTAAAAGAATTTTGATTGTTATATTTTAAACCATTTCCAAATCCTTACTATAAGGCATAAATTCTATTGAAATGAGATTTTTTTATGATACTTGTGAACTAAGGTAACATTTGAAACTTTACCAATTTGTACCACAGAGACATCAATCAATAAGATTATGGTATGATGCATTGGAAAGGATACTGGTAAGGAAAATATAGTAGTGCACATTAGTACATACTGGATGCATATCAGATTTGTATATGTATTCTTAAAATGGGACTATTAATATTCATGTTTTGCCTACACTATATATCTAAAAAATGTGCAGATATAAAATGTGGTTCATTATTTTCTGTTGATACATGTTTCATAGAACCAGGAGGAAAAAGTAGTTAAATGTCAACACAGTGACATGGTATATAAGGAATGTAGTAAAATTTCGAGATTAAACAACAGATTATTTCTTATCTAATTATAATTATACTGCTTTAATTGGAAGTTACACAAATGTCAGACATTAAATCTAAGAGAAATGTCAAATTGAATCCCACACCTGTACAGTAACATCCCAGACATGAACATATATTTTAGCTGATCATTAGCAATTTCTCTGTCCATCTAATTGGTTCTACTGATCTTTCCTAGGTGATTTTTTTAGTTTCCCTAATTCATTGGCTTGGAATTAAAATGCTATTGGCTTCTTATCCTGCAACCATTTCATTAAGAGTTTTAGCCTGGCCGAGCCCATTAAAACCGTTGCTACACACTTGGGCTGTGTTTACCCATGTGAGGTAGAGTGGAGCACAGGACAACCACTCATAATTCAGGCCCAAGAAACCCTTTTACCTAAAATATTTAAATAGTTGAGACTATTTTCTCTGGCTAAATTATAAGAATTACTTCAGTTCTCCAGTTCAATTTAAGTGAATCAGCTCATTTGAACATGTCAATTATCTATCCTAGCCAGAACTGTTTTCTAGAACAGTTGCAAAAGAAAGGAACCAAGTATTTCTTTCTCAGTTCTTCGCACATTTCTGCTTGAATCTCCCTTGATCAGATAAGACAAATGACTCCTACATAGGTTTGGTACCTCACTTTACCGGGATGAGAGACAGGAGCATTTACTCTGCTGGAATTCTAACATAAGGCCTTCCAATTGCAGAGACCAAGTTCCTATGGGTATTTTAGAGTGAGTTTAGGACCAATACTGAAGGATCAAGAAAAGTGAGATAGTTTTGGGTCATCACAGCTTACTGCCATTAGTCCAATATTGCAACAAAAGTGTGCTTTCCAGGTATAATGTTGTCTAAGCTTGCAGTACAGGACAGATTTTTCTGTGGCCAGAAATGTCATAACCCATTACTAGTGATTAGTATAAAGTGTGACAGCAGTATAATGAATTGCCAAGTAGAACAAAATGCAAACACTTCCCATAAATAGTACCATATGCAAATCATCAAACAAATCAATTATAAGAAAACTAGATGCCCAGTGCATGAAATTCATGCATGGGCAGGTGGAAGGGGGTGTCCCTCAGCCAAGCCTTCACCCTCTCCAATCTGGGACGGCTCAAGGGATGTCCGAATGCCCATTTAGGCCTGATCCCACCTACATGAGCAGTAAGACATCCCTCTCACAATCCAGGACTGCTGGCTTCCAACTGCTCAACTACCTGCCTGCCTATTTGCCCCTTACTATTCGCCTGACAGCCTGATTGACACCTAACTGCTTCCCTGCAAGCCTGATCATCCTCAACTGCCCTCCCCTACTGGCCTGGTTACCCCTAACTGCCTCCCCTGCAGGTCAGATCTCCCCTATTTGCCCTCCCCTGCTGATCTGGTCACCCACAACTCCCCTCCCCTTCTGGCCATCATGTGATGGCCATCTTGTGGCCACATGGGGACGGCCATCTTGTGTGTTGGAGTGATGGTCAATTTGCACATTACCTCTTTATTAGATAGGATGTCTTTAGATCATAATTGCATTATCTTCTACTTATAATCTACCTGGACTGCTCAGCCCACAGTCATACTTACTCATGCCTATCTCAGCATGGTTTACACTTGCCAAAACCTCTCAAATACATGCTTTGGAGATATTACAGTTAGGACATCAACAGAGAATATTAATAGTGCTGTATATACTTAAGTAGTAAAATATTAAATCCATGTTTCTTGTTCAGAAAAATTTTTATACAAAAACTATGAATCGTTTATAGTTTGAGAAATAAATATACATAATTTAGGCATACTGAATATTAGGTGATTTTACCTCATTAATATGCGTGTGTGTGTGTGTGTGTAATTATCCTAGTATAGGTTTTAATAAAATGACTAACTTGAATCAAGTCCCTATTATGTTCAAGAGACTGAGTCTAAACACTTTAGATATAGTAACCATTTAATTGCTATACAACTCTAACAGGTATTAATATCTATTTTTTTACAGCTAAGGAAACTGAAGCATGGAGAATAAAAAATGTGCCAGAGGCCCCTCAAGTAGGAAATAATGAAGATGGGATTGGAACTCTGGTCATCTGACTGTGAAATGTTGATTAAGAGTTTTATGTGGTGCTGAAACCAGTTTGGCTCAGTGGATAGAGCATCAGTCTGCAGTCTGAAAGGTCCCAGGTTCGATTCTGGTCAAGGGCATATACATTGGTTGTGGGCACATCCCCAGGAGGAGATGTGCAGGGGGCGGCTGGTCAATGTTTCTCTCTCATTGACATTTCTAGCTCTCTATCCTTCTCCCTTCCTCTCTGTGGAAAATCAATAAAAAATATATTAAAAAAAAGAAAAAGAGAGTTTTATGTGGTGCCCAAACCAGTTTGGCTCAGTGGATAGAGCGTCGGCCTGTGAACTGAAAGGTCTCGGGTTTGATTCCAGTCAAGGGCATGTACCTTGGTTGCAGGCACATTCCCCAGTGGGGAGTGTGTAGGAGGCAGCTGATCGATGTTTCTCTCTCAGTGATGTTTCTAACTCATTGATGTTTCTAACTCTCTTTCCCTCTTCCTTCCTCTCTGTAAAAAATCAATAAAATATATTTTTTTAAAAAGAGTTTTATGTGGTACTATTAAAATGTAGCTAGAGAAACTTTAACATATCCTTTCAACTTAGACTCCATTGTCTTCTTATGGGATTTTAATATCCAAATGAACTTTATAGAGAATTAAATGACAAAAGGAATTTTGCCTAATTTCATTTACAAGTGAATTTTTGAAACTCCTGGAAATTATGAGGAAATCCAGGTTATATCAAGGATTAAAATAAGAAGATCTAAAAAAAAACATTTGGACATAATTATACATTTATATACGTTTAAAGATATTTTCATGTAGCATATCAATTTCAGTTCATAAAATAATGCAAAAATTACCCCTAACCAGTTTGTCTCAGTGGATAGAGCATTGGCATGCAGACTGAAGGGCCCCAGGTTCGATTCCATTCAAGGGTATGTACCTTGGTTATGGGCACATCCCCAGGAGGAGGTGTGCAGGAGGCAGTTGATCAAAGTTTCTCTCCCATCAATGTTTCTAACTCTCTATCACTCTCCCTTTCTCTCTCTGTAAAAAATCAATAAAATATATTTTAAAAAATAATAATGAAAAAATTAGCAAATAGCAGTTGAAGATTATGTTAGCCATGCATGAAATACCATTGATTCTATGGCTGCAGATCTTTCATGAATATATTTGTTTGGCAGTAATAAGATCGTTTCCATAAAAAAACAGAAAATACGTGATAACTTAAAATAACTTCTAGGAAGTGATATTGATGCTTTTTTAAAATTTTAGATATTCATTTAGTATCAGTTATTAAAACAAAGATTGTGAGTTGTTTTTGCCCCCTTCCCCCCCCCCGCAAACTAAGAACTTCAGCAACCTTAACTGCTTCAGCCATCAATTTGAATGAAATTACATTTACCTATTCCATATCTGAATGTGGTCTCAATTTCAGGATACTCAGAAAAGTACTGCTGTTGTGTCATGCTATTAGACCCAGAATGGAGTTATGTGACATGCTTTGCTGCTCCTCTCTCTCAGGCATTACTGAGGGATCCAACATGCCTTCCTTATGATTTTAGGCATGTTATGCAGCTCTGCAGGCAACTTCTTTAACCAATTAGAATTGGCATGAGACGTCATCCATAATTAAAATAATAATAATAATAAAGCCCAAACAACAACAGCCAAAAACTTTCAGGAAATAGACTGTGGCCAACAAAAAGACCAAGGCTGTAACAATATTAACCAATGAGTAAGCACTTGGAGCTGCAAGTATCTTACTGTTTTAATTTGAAAAGTTATAAGTATAGGTTTTTAATGGGAACTCAACCATTCATTTGCCTCTAGACAAGATAACTATGCAATTATATTTTATACAGTAATAGTTGCAAAAGTCTGCCTTGTATTAGACTTTTTTGTTTGATCATCCTCGTTTGTTAATTGCAAGTATTTTGAAGGCAGAGGATGCATTCTTCATAATTGTCCTCTTTTACATGTTATTTGCAATAGTTATCTAATAAAATAATTAAGTGGTTCTCTAATCAATAACATATCCTTGATTCATTTTTTATAGCCCTTTTTTTAAATATATTTTGTTGATTTTTTACAGAGAGGAAGGGAGAGAGATAGAAAGTTAGAAACATTGATGAGAGTCATCGATCAGCTGCCTCTTGCACATCCCCTACTGGGGTGACTGCAATCAAGGTACATGCCCTTGACCTGAATTGAACCTGGGACCTTTCAGTCCGCAGGCTGACGCTCTATCCACCCAGCCAAACCGGTTTTGGCTCTTGATTCATTTTAAAGTACTTTCTTTTCTATAAAGATCTTTGATAAGATTTAGATAAATATAGGTGTTCCTCTTGTTTATATATGGACTAGAGGCCAGGGTCAAGAATTTGTGCACAGGCGGGGTTCAGCTGACCTGCTCCAATCAGGACCGATTGAGCCAGGCAGGCCAGGAGGAGGGTGGGGGTGCAGGCAGTTGATTGGCTGGCTCCACCTCCAATTGCAGTGGGGGGAGCTGATTGAAGGTAGGGTCAGCCATGGGATGGGCGGAGGGCAATGGGCAATTGGCCAGCTGGCCCCATCCCTTGTTGAACTCCTGGTTGAACTCCCAGATAAGAGGACAATTTGCATATTAAACTTTTATTATATAAGACTAGAAGTCCGGTGCACAAAATCTGTGCACGTGGGAGGGGCGTTCCTTCAGCCTTGCCTGCTCCCTCTTGCAATCCAGGACTCCTTGGGGGATGTCTGACTGCCAGTTTAGGTCTGATCCCACAATCCAGGGCAACTGGCTCCTAACCGCTCACCTGCCTGCCTGAATGCCCTAACTACCTCTGCCTCGGCCCCCACCACCACAGCTTTGTTTGGAAGGACATCCAGAATGATGTCCAGAAGATCCTTTGGCTGTCCAGCCTAATTAGCATATTACACTTTTATTATTTTAGGTTAGTATCAATAGAGTCTAAAGTTCCCATACTTGTTAGTTGAGTCTTTTCAAGATTCCACACCTTTGCCTCTATGCCATGCTTTCCACTTTTTCATTTAATTATTTTAGCTAAAATGTACATACTTTGAAATATAAAGTAGCTGAAGAATTTTACATCAATGTAAGTCATACCTAAATTATGAATGTGTTTAGAAGTTAAAAACAACAATAACAACAACACAATAATTTTTTTTTTACATAAATCAAGTTAATAAGCTTTAGACTGATTTGAGATTTCATTTAAACTTTAAGAAATTAAGAAACTTACTTGATGCCTGGACAATAAATTTAATAAAACTTATTGTTTGCAGGCAATTTTAAATGTTGACTGAGTCTGTCAGAAATAACAAATAATCTTCTTTATATAACTCAGTGCTGAGTAAGCTTAAATAGCTTTTGCCTCTAGAATGCAATGTGATTATAAGACATGATTACAACTGATTATAATCAATCAGCACAGTCTTAAGTGTAATTTATATTGCTGCAGCTGTGGTTAGATTAAATCATCACATAAGATACAATTTCTATGAGGTATGTGAAATTATTTGAACAAATCCAAACACAGTAAACTCATAATACCACAAATGCATAATAAATTTTGCCAATTGCATAATACTTTAGGACTCTGTTTATTTCAAAATAAGTTTCTCCCTACAGAGTCTAATCTTGATTTGAAAGACTTAACTGTTATTTCACCAAGTTTGGCAGATGTGACTCCTGGCTGTTGGTTCTGCCTGTGCTAATATTATATGCATACTATGTAGTGTGATTGCTATTATGTTTGAAAAGAATACTCTATACTTTTTTCACCCAGAAAGTTAGTTTTTGTGTGGGATTTTTTGTTGTTGTTGTTGTTCCTATCAAAGTTAAAACAGAGGGATATTTCTAACTTTTATTTATAATCCTATCTAATAAAAGAGTAATATGCAGATTGACAATCACTGCAACACACAATATGGCTGCCCCCATGTGGCAAAGATCCTGTCCCCATGTGGACACAAGATGGCCACCACAAGTTGGCCAGCAGGGGAGGGCAGTTGGGAGGCACCAGGCCTGCAAGGGAGAGCAGTTGAAAGGGACCATGTCTGCAAGGGAGGGAAGTTGGAGGTGATCAACCTTGCAGGGGAGGACAGTTAGGGGTGACCAGGCCGGCAGAGGAGGGAAGTTGTGGGCAAACAGGCTGGCAGGGGAGCAGTTAGACATCAATCAGGCTGGCATGTGCGTGGTTAGGGGATGATCAGGCTGACAGGCATAAGCAGTTAAGGGCAATCAGGAAGGCAGGCAGGGGAGCAGTTGGGAGCCAGCATTCCTGGATTGTGAGAGGGATGTCTGACTACCCGTTGTACATCCCTCGAGGTGTCCCAGATTGGAGAGGGTGTATGCTGGAATTAGGGACTCCCCCTCCCCCCCTCTTGCTCCTGTGCACAAATTTTGTGCCCCAGGCCTCTATTTTCTATAGTAAAATCATTTTCATCTTGGCCTTAAAGTTGAAACTCAATTCACCAAACATGTATTGGTAGAAATTAGACCTGAGGAATTAGTTACAGCCCCTGCTCTCAATACACTATAGGTAGGACTTGAACAAAATGAAGACATAAGTGGAGACATTTTAGACTGACAACAATTATAAAAATGGAAGTAGTTTTTAGAGTACTAGGCAATGAGCAGGGTAAAATTATAACCCATTTTACTCCTACCATTTATATCTATTTATTGGCATTTTTTATAAACTTAATGCATCTGAGGTTTAATCAGTTTATAGATTAAAGAGGAGAAATACTTTCCTTTTTTGAAGTGTAGGGCTACTGTATCAAATAATATAATTAACTTAAAGTTTATTTGAAATAAATTAAAAAGTAGTCTTATCATTCTTAAATAACCTATTATTTTGTTAGAATTGATTTTATTTGGTTCCTTGAGGAAAAATGTAAAATAGTGTATTAACATCTCAATAATTTTTTTCTACTTAATTTTTCTTCTAAGAATAATATAATTTCAATTGTATTTCATATAAAAATATAATTACCTTTACCCCATCTATTTTTTAATAATTCATTGGACATAATTTTTACATACCCAGTGATTTAATCAAATATCCTAAAAGTGTGTGTACAGTAACTCTGACAGACCATAAGTATAAGTGTATGAACAGGATACATGTTCACTACTAAATGAGAAAACACATTTTAATGATTTAAATATGAGAAAATATTCAGCTTTCATACCTAAAAATTCAGCAATATTTTGTGCAAATTCACAAAATGAAACAAAAGGTAAGAGGCCATACTATACAAAACACATAGGAGGCAGATATCCCGTCAGTATCAGTAGTTTCTAATGCATTTTTAAGACATTTATGTTTTGTAATGTTCCAAAACGAGCAGTTATTTTTCTAGACTAATAAAGCATCAACTTTCTCTGAGTATAAAAACTTAACCTTTGAAAATAATAGTGATATTGATTTGGGAACTAATTACATTTTAAAAAGCAGAAAAATGAGTCTAAGTGTGCCACAATGCAGGGACTCATTTAAAATAAAGCTCATGAACTATTGATATACCCCCAGGTAAACACTAAGCTTGTATAGAGTGAAGAAGATTGGTGAGAACAAGGCACAGATAGTAAACACAGAATCTACAGAGGCCATCTGTCAGTAGATATTAAAAAATTACCTGCATTTTCATAAATATTTTATCTTTGCCTACTTCACAGAACTATTATGTTGTTCAAATAAAGAATACAAAATAATTCCACTCAGTTTACACTATTTTATAAAAGTAAGCCTAGAGATAAATTATCTTTCAGAAGTTTCTTGCCAAATCTTTCCTTTTGAAATGTGGGGATATAAAAATTCTGGTTCCACATTTTCTTGCTGTGTATAGATACGTGAGAGAATCCCACAGTGTGACTGGGTAAGCAGCAGGTGATAACCAAACCTCAGCTGCTGAGGGAACCATGTACTTTTCTAGGTAAAGCTTTTAACTTCGTCAGCATGTTTTGTGAGAATAAAGGCCAATGTGCCAATGCAGACATAAGTGGAAACAGTTGTTTCAAGTCAAGGCCAGTGGATAGGTGCTCCCTTCCCCCATCAATCTCTGATCCACATATCTCCCTAAGCACCATTACAAGGAAGGTGAATAAAAAAGAGGTAGACTGAAATATTCATCATTTTCTCAGCCAAAAAGGCAGGCTAACCTATGGGGCAGAAATGAGATCCCAGGAATTGTCAAGCCTGTTCTCCATCACCTGGGAACACAAATTAATCATCTATAGGAAATTATTAAGAGATATGTTTATACCTTCCAGATCACACATTTTACATTGCCTAAATTATTATTAAGATTTGCTAATGCGTTTATTGTTCCACTTCTAAAATAAGGATACTTAACTAGTACTATCTACCTCTCTTTTCACACTTTGTTACTCCATCCTTTCTCTGACCCCCTCTCCAATGCTTCTTCTACCACCTAACTCAACTTGCCCCAATTCTATTCTTTTTTCTGCCATCTGAGTTATTGACCTTATTATTTTAAGTATTACTAGAGGCGCTGTGCATGAAAATTCATGCACTGGGAGTGGGGGGGGGGGTGTCCCTCAGCCCAGCCTGCCCCCTCTCACACTCTGGGATCCCTCAGGGGCAGGAGGCGACCTTGCAATAAGGAGAAAGAGATGCTCCCATCACACCTCGTGCTGCTGCCACTGCCAGCAGCACAAGCCTCAGCCAGCCCCGGTTACCTGAGCCTCAGCCTGGCCCTAGGTGGCTGGACAGCTGCCATCCAAGGTTTGTCTGCACCTTGGGCCTGCCCTAGGTGGCTGGGGGCTGAGGAGACTGGGGGACTCCAGAGGCAGGCGTGTGCCTACCACCCTGGTGGGGCTGAGGGGACTGGGCGCTGCCATGTTGTGGCTGTGGGTTCGGCCATATTTGAGGGCATGACAGTCAATTAGCATATCCCCTCCTTATTGGCTATGGGTGCTGCTATCTTTGTGAGGGTGTGATGATCAATTAGCATATTTCCTCTTTATTAGATAGGATTTAAAAGAAATAATGATTTTATTATGTTCAAAATATTGCAGTAAACAAAATTCTTTGTTATCTGAAAAACAAATTTAGTTGTATACCAGGAATTTTTCTTGTAAATCTATACTATTTCTTATTTATGCAATTTGAAATTACTTTTCTCCCTGAAATATCTGAGAAATTAAAAGAAAATCTCCTTTGTTGAATGTACAATATTTTACTTTCATTTTAAATTATCTTAATAAGACCATATAAAAGTTCTTTAAATATGCTAACCTCTGGATTAAAATACAAGCAAGGAAATTCTCAATGCCAGTGGAATTAAGATTCACCCTTTGATAGTCTATACAAAAGCTGGGTCAGTAGGCCTCCCTGTGGCTATTTTGCAAACATAATACTTACTCAACTCCAATTAAGATAAAGAGAATTCTTTTGATAGAAATTCAGGCTAGATTTTAAAACACTCAAAATCTATTATATGCTTCATCACTCGTACTTGAGGTGAACATAAAAGTCACTCTTTTGGCAACCCCAATGCTAATTCCATTTCAGTCCTGCCTAATTATCATACTTAATATCAAACCCAAGTTAAGTTAATGATACAGTGTTTTAGTTATCTATTCCTGAATACCAACCGCCCTAAAGCTTAGTGGTTTAAAAACCAACTATTTTATGTGCTCACAACCCTGCAATCAGGTCTAGATTTAGTTGAGTGGTGTTTTTATTTATTTATTTATTTTTATTTTTTTAATATATGTTTTATTGATTTGTTTTACAGAGAGGAAGGGAGAGGGATAGAGAGTTAGAAACATCTATGAGAGAGAAACATCCATCAGCTGCCTCCTGCACCCCCCCTCCCCCCCTAGGGATGTGCCCACAACCGTGGTACATGCCCCTGACTGGAATCGAATACTGGTACCCTTCAGTCCCCAGGCCGACGCTCTACCCACTGAGCCAAACCAGTTAGGGTCAGTTGAGTGGTGGTTTTGCTGGCATACTTGCTAGTGTTCTATTGAGTGGTTGTATTGAGATTGTGGGTTAGCTGGAGACTGCACTTGGCTAGGATTCTAGAACAATTGGACTTCCCTGTCTCTCCATGTGGTGACAGACTTCTCCCCTTTTAAATGTCCTCTCTGTACTTGTTCCTTATAGTTTCCCCCGCAGAACAACTGGCCTTGGTTTATCAGAGTTCACACACGTGTAGAGTAGAAAGCTAGCAGGCCTTTGTAAAGCATTGGCCAGAAACTTCTACATAGGCCAGCGTCAGTTCCACCACACGCTGTTGGTTAAAGCAAGTCACAGTCTCAGTTCAAACCCAAGGGGATTTGTAGAGGAACGTTTTCTTTGGGGACAACAGTGTAATAGGCAATCACATAAAGTTAAGTCTTGCTCAAGAGATGACGCCTCAAATAACATAGGTTATTTTAATCAAAATTTGATTGTTACAGTTAATTAATTTATTTATCACTTATCATTTATCATTTCATTATTTTTTAAATAAATTAAATATCAAAGAATAGGGGATAGACGGGGCAGCTTCAGTGTCTCATGCACAACTTCTTTTAATGTGGGCGGAATTCTAAATTCTGGTTGAGTTTTCTAATAACTAGCTTGTCTATTTGGTATTGTGGTATGAGTTACATGCAGACAGATCTTAGTTGCACAAAGTCAAGAATGTATACATTTGTGCACTGGTGTATCAACTCCACTCTTAAGAAAATGTAGACACATCATAAGCTCCTCTGTGATCCCTCCCTCTCAACTTCCTCCAAAGGTAACTGCTATTTTGGTTTTTGTCACCATAGATTGATGGTAAATTTGACTTGTTTTTCCTAAGATAGAGCTTATTTGGGTAAAATTCCATAACTACTTAAAACGTATTAACATTATCTAGGTCACTCAGCTAAAGTTGGTGAATTGTGTTTTTCAAATCATCAATATCTGTACTACCTTATTAAATACTTAAATACTATAGGCTCAGTGAACGGAATTCATGCACGAGGGAGGGTGTCCCTCAGCCCAGTTAGTACCCTCTCCAATCTGGGACCCCTCAAGGAATGTCTGACTGTAAGACATCCCTCTCACAATCTAGGACTGCTGGCTCCCAATTGCTCGCCTATCTGCCTTCCTAATTGCCCCTAATTGCTTCTGCCTGCCAGCCTGATCACCCCCTAACCACTCCCCTGCCAGCCTGTTTGCCCCCAACTGCCCTCCCTTGCTGGCCTGGTCCCTCCCAACTGCCCTCACCTATTGGCTATCCTGTGGTGGCCATCTTGTGTCACATGGGGCAGGATTTTTTACCACATGGGGGCAGCCATATTGGAGTGTGTATTGTAGTGATGGTCAATCTGCATATTACTCTTTTATTAGATAGGATAGAGGTATGGTGCATGGGTGAGGGCCAGCTGGTTTGCCCTGAAGGGTATCCCATATCAGAGTGGGGGTTCCCTTGGGGCATGGGAGAACATGTGCAAGGGGCCTGTGGTGGTTTGCAGACCGGTCACACCCCTCAGCAACCCAAGCAGAGGCCCTGGTATCTGGGGGTTTATTTATCTTCTACAATTGAAACTTTGTAGCCTGGAGTCGAGGCCTGGGCCGGCCAGGGTATGGGAAAAGCTTGGCTTCCTCTATTGCTGGGACAACCGTAACCTTCTGCTCTTTCCAGCTCCATGACTGCTGCCATTTCTGTTTGGATTTATGTATCTCCAATCATTGAAACTTTGTAACCTTAATTAGAGGCCTAGGCAGGCAAGGGCAGGTAGAAAGGTTGGCTTCCTCCATTGCTGCAGACAACCCTCTCCTCCCTCCTGCTTTCTCTGTGGCTGCAACCATCTTGGATAGGATGATTTGCATACTTGCTCCTAATTGGCTTATAGACATGGCTGATAGGTGTAGGGGAGTGATGGTTAATTTACATAATACTATTTTATTAGATAGGATTTTTGCTTGCTCTGAATAATATTTGCAGAGATATATTATTGATACAATGTCCAATCATGTTTGTGTACTTATCCATATCTTCTTTTAGTTGCTTCATCCTTTACTTTATAAATGTTGGAACTATGTTACTAGGTTAATACAGATATCTTTTAGGAGCTTTAGCGGTTTCTTTACTGAATTCTTCTCACTGCCTTTGTTTGACAACTACTGTCCAGGTAAAGTGACCTGGAAAAAAACATTTATGTTGACATAATAAATGTAGCAATCACCTGGAGTATTTCATGCTATAAAATTGTAATAATGTGTCTTTCTCTATTCAGTTTTAGTATAGGATAATACACACTGAATATAGTTGATGCAATCCCAAAATTAAATATATATATATATATTTCTCATTTGGGATGATTTTATTTGTACACTTGTGGCTAAACATATGCACTGATCACCATCCTCTTTCTCTAAATGTTTAGATAGCCATTTCCAGCTTATTTAAAGGCCATTTTAAACACTCCTTAGATTCCCTATGTGAACAGAGGCCTCAATTCTTCCACAGAATATAGTTCAAGTGTAAGATATGCTCTTTTTTTTGGAGAAAAATTACATCCAATAGTATGGTTTGTTGTATGGTTTTTCTTATACTTTTCTGATCACAGAATTGATAAATCCTCCCACTTAATTATCCTCTTAGAATTAATAATATATACTGTGTTTCCCCGAAAATAAGACATCCTCCAAAAATAAGATCTAATTACAGGTTTTCTTCTGAGTGAAATATAAAGTATCCCCCCAAAATAAGGCCCCCTTTGGCTAAACATGAGATATTTGGTCCACTGATTCTGAAAAAAATGGAGTCACAAGATATTCACCAGGAAATTCAGGAATTGGATTCTTATGATGATGTTCCAGGAGATGATGACATGATTGTCATTGAATAAATTAGTAAATTCTTGATACTGTAGGATTCACAGTTTGTCTGGTTTGTGTTGACAACTACTGTACTACCATACCGTATACAGGTAATAAATTTCCTTTATTTTCATTTAACAATAAATGTGTACCGTATTCTTCTTCATGGAAAAATAAGAAATCCCCTGAAAATAAGACCTAGCGCATCTTTGGGAGCAAAAATTAATATAAGACACTGTCTTGTTTTTGGGGAAACAGGGTATCTTATTGGCTTTTTTTTTCTTGTTTATTTTTCTGTTATTTATTTCCCCAAATGTCCACAGATGTTAATCCTTCTAGACATATAACAACTATTGTCTTCAATACAAATTTATAATTATCAATTTCTGATTCTTCATTTCTATCTTCACTTCTATTTTACTATAAAGTTTCACCAAAGAGTTTGAATAAAACTATCCAATTAATTTTCTGATAATTTAATATGAGCAAGGTCAAGGAAAAGATTGAATATATTTTGACAGAACCATTCAAATCACAATTTTGTCAATTCTTCTTATTTTATTTTAGAGGATAAAAGCATTTGTTTACAGACACATGTGCACACGTCTCCTGTGTAAATACCATTGAAGTAATATTATCAAACTTACTTATGTGGATTCATATACTAATACATATTAACATGATTTTCATCAAGTCAGCATGGGATATATTTTTTTAAAGTATTCATTAAAATCACATAAAGTGATTTAAAGTTAATTATGGAGAACCTATTTAACTCTAATGCATCTTGATTATAATTTGTTATTTTATAGAAGATTAAAATATAAAAACTTCAAAATACAATATGGTTAACATAGCAAATTTTATGAGAGAAATCATGTATTCATATTTTGAATGAATATAACATGCCTGATGATTTAATTAAAGCATTATAATATAGTGATCATTTTGATAATTTTTAAAACATATTATTTTATTGTCTATACTATTACAGATGGTTCTCATTTTCTCCCTTTTTGCCTCTCTCCCTTGTGCCCCTACCCCATCCCAGTCCTTTTAAATTTAAAATATATTTTTATTTGATTTGAGAGGAAAAGAAGAAAGGAGAGGGAGAGAGAGATAAACATTGGTGAGTGAGAAGCACTGATCAATTGCCTCCTCAAAACCCCCTACTGGAGATTGAGCCCACGAGTGGCATGTGCCCTCACCAGGAATTGAATGGACAACTTCTAGGAGAATGGTAGATGTGATGACCCTCAACCAAGGGAGGCCCACTAGCCAGGGCAATACATTTTACTCATTAATATTATCTAAGAAAAAAGTGAGAGTTGGGCTATATGGAATATGGTCATGCCTCTGCCATTATTCACCTAAATACTTAACTGGCCAAATAACTTGTTGAGTATAGAATTATCAATTAAACTCCATTGACATAAGAATCCTCATTTGTACTAGTAAAATAGGGTGTGTGGTGGGGTGGCTAGGATTAATTATCTTTATTGTAATTGGAACAATGAAATTATATCAGAACAACAATTGATAGAATAAATATTAATAAGCAAGATGTAATGAAGAGGGGAAAAAAACATTTGGCCAGAGAAAATGTTGATTTATTTTTTGTGTGTGCAAAATGTAAAGCAACAAAATTAGAAGGAACAACACATCAAAGAAAAAATTGAAAGTATTTTAAAAAGTAAATTTAACTATATTTATACATAGTTTACTTTCTAAGTTGTAGAACATGAACAAAAATTGATTTTCTATTGAATAAATCATGGATTACATTGTACTTCCATGTTTGTTCAGCATGACCATTACAATCACATATTGGGTTAACTGATCCTATGGAATTTTGTATAGTTTAAATGTAAGGAAAATGTAACTAGTAATTTAAAATTTATTTACTCATTTACTATTTTCTAGTTCTATGAAGTGATATATAGATGGAGAAATATAGGCTACTGAAAAAGACAGTAAAATCTTTTCTCTTATCTCCTCCCTGAAAGACTGGAAATCTGTCTTTTGTGTGGCATTTGGAGAGAAACATTTCTTAAAAAGCTATGAAGTGTTATGTAGGAGTTAGTGATTGTGACAATGCAGGGGCAACAGAATGAAGGGTAACAGGGAGTCCAGGACCAGTTCTGCCCTTTGTTTCCCCCAGTGGCCCATCTGTCATTCAGGTTTTGCTGATGTTCAGAATCCAGTTTTCTGTGAGAACTGAGGGATGTGTTCTGACTGCTGTAAGGAGAGAGAAACTAACTCAATTTAGGTATATTTATGTCTGTTTGAAAACCAGACTTAACCTGTTCTAATTTGTATCAAATAAATGCGGTATGTTTTATTTGTTTAAATATTAGATTTTGCACAAAGCAAAATTTCCATGCATGATAGTGAGATTCCAGTTTAGTTCAATGGTCATTTACTGAATTCTTCTTGATATGCCAGATATGCTTCATGTTGTAGTACAAAGGGAATAAGATATGGCTTCAACATTTAATTTATTATAATGTAGCATGACATCTAATTGCTTATATTGCTTTTCTGTATGATCAATCTCAAATCAACATCTTCTCTTCTAAACAAGTGAGTAGGTCCATCTAAATAGTTTTAATTTCCTTTTGGGCAAGCAAATATATTATTAATTAAAATAAATAAACATTGTTAAGCAGCTACTACATTCATGATGCTGTGCTGGTCTTGTTCACATAAAAGAAAATTTTATTCATTCATCAAAATAATCTCCAGGTTACATATGGAGAAAGTATCTAATTCAAGGTAACTCAGTTAGAATGTGACTAAAATAGAAGTTTTCCGGCCCCTAGGATTGCAGTTCTGTGCTCTTTCACTGTATTGCAGCTGGGTTGTGAATTGCTGCTGACAATAGAATTAAGGGGTACTTTACTAAAATAATATTTCTGAGAACTGTGACATTGAAATTTGAAACTTGAGTTTAAATTTGATTGTCACCTTCTTGCTAGGTGATCTTGTACAAGCCACTTACACTTACTTTGCTTCAGCATTCTCAATTATAACTAGGGATGGTATTAACCTCATGGTTTTTCTCTGGTGATAAGTTAATACTGATATAGTTAAAATAGGAAGAGAGCTTACTGATAGGTGCATTAGAAATCATATTAGTACTAAATAAGCATAACCTTTGACAGATGCATAATGTGATTGAAGTGATTTCATAGGGTCAGATTAAAAAATACTATCTACACCTTCTTTATCCAGTTATCTATTAAAGTACACTTTGGTACATATATATAGTGGGATACTAATCAGCCATAAGAAAAGATGAAATACTGCCATTTGTGACAACATGGATATAAGGCTAAATGAAATAAGTCAGTGATTTCACTCATATGGAATATAAAGCTGAAAACAACGAATGAACAAACAATAAAAACTCAGAGAAAACAGTATGATGGTTCTCAGAGGGAAGGAGGTGAGGGGATAGTAACGGGTAAAGGTGGCCAAATATATGGTGACAGAAGATTTGACTTTGGGGGCGGGCACACAATGCAATATACAGATTATGTACTATAGATGTACACTTGAAATCTATATAATCATATTAACCAACGTTAATACATTTAATAAAAAATATACTATCTCCATAAAATGTTCCTCCAGCGTTTGACAATAAATAACAGCTATTATTGTAGAAATTTAATGTGATTAGCATCATGGTATCATTGAATAAATATGTTTCAGGCATGCAAATCAAACTTACATTGGTATTTGTTTTAGACTTATTTCAGAGCTTTGTATTATTCAGTCCATACTCTAATATGGAAAACTGTCAACTTAGTTGATTATTTTTGTCTTGTATTGTTTTGTTTGGTTTGGTAACAATTGAGATCAAACTAGTTTTATTGAAAAGAAGTAGTAAAGCAAAATTCTAATGTGCAACCAAAGAGAGTATTGTATCCTTTACCTGAAATATACCAGGAGGTGGGTGAAACTCAAGTGGCAAGTTTCTCCATCAGCAAATAGGGCTGATGGGATTGTGGCGTTATTTCTAAGGCCACCCAAATTCAATACCCTCTTTTCTGCAAAGTCACATTTGACCAGCCAATTTTCCTCAGTGAACAACAGTTACATTTCCAGGTGTTCACACAGGAGATACAGTTGGGAGCACTACTGAGTGACTTTGCATTGAACTGTATTTACATAGGAAACACAACCTAGGTTTTGTAGAGATTAAGATTTATGTTGATGAAATGCAAAAATCTCTCAAAACCATCTTGTGGCACTGATAACATAAAAGTAAATAATGCTTGGTTTACACATTGTTATGCATGTTTATGCTTCTGAATAAAAACCAAACTATATACTTTTATTTTATAATAATGTGTAAATGTTAATGTGTTACTAAAATAAAAAATGTCAAGAAAGGATGAAGAGGAGCCCAATTCTAGCAATGATTTGTCTGGTGACACTAGTTTATTTAATCCCATTTTTCTCTTCACACTGTAAAATTATAGAAATGTATACATAAACCCCTAAGGTGCATTCTATTCCATACTTGGAGTTGAAATTCTATAGTTATATTATAATTTGTTTTACTTACTGTTTTTAGTGATATGAATAATTTCATATTTAACAAAATCATTATAGGTCTTCTTATATTTTCTAAATGAAGAAGCAATACATTATAAGATACATTATTATATTGATTTTTAAAGAACTGATCATTCTTCCAAAGTGGATCGTTGCTATACACTGTGTAATACAGTGGTCTTAAGTAGGACATTTTCTATAGAGCATAATTCTATAGACATTTTTCTTAGACTTAAGGTGAATCTTGATTTTTGCTTTATTTGAAATATGTTGCTATCTGACATCTGTATGATAGCATACCTGTGAGTGTTTATTAGTAAGAATATAGCTTTCATCCCAGGACCATCTGATATAATAAAATGTGGATGTGGCTGGAGAAATAATGCATATGCTCTTTGCACAAAGAGCTTAAACATGGAATAAAGCATGCTATTTTCAGTTGGACATACTGATCCTGAAAAGCATGTAGTACCTTGAAAACAACAATTGTAAAATAATATTCTTTTTAATTAGAACAAAAGAAAGAGCTTCCCCCTTCACTGTCGTATTCTCACATGAGTGTGACAGTAATATTTAACTTGTCAGTTAAGATGTTTGACAAAGTAATCATATTAGTATGTCTCAGGCAGTAATGAAAAGTTGTGCCTAGCATACTTGTTTGTAAAATTTGCCAGACTCATTAAAAGTCAAAGATATATTATATGTTAAATATAGCAATGCTATATACACAACAGCTTGGCCATTTCTAGTTGTAATTACCAGTGATGAACTTGCCTAAATATAAAGCTAAATAAGCTGATATAGTTTTTTAAATGTTTAGAAATACTTTTTAAAAGTGGGTATATTTTTCTACCTATCATGATATGTGTATGCAATGTAACATATGTAAATAACATTCCTTGGCCATCATAAAAAGACATACAAAAATGACATTTTTAATAAAAGAATAATTGATGGACTATAATCTCTATTAACATAAAGTGATTCTTTAGGTGAGATAAATACTTTATATACATTACCATCCTATTGTTCTACTGACCCTTTCTGCTAGACTCCCCAGTATGCTTTTAATTTCATCCAATGCAGTTTTCAATTCATATATTGAACATTTTCCAATTCTGAAATTTCCATTTATGGTTATCATTTCTCCACTAAGATTCTTCTTCCCTTCACTCACTGTGTCAATCTTTTAAGGTTTTTGGACATAATTATACTTGTTTTAAAGTTCTTTACTATTATTTGAACATTTGAGTTATTGACAGTCCCGAATTGACTGCCTTTTTTTTTCATTATAGGCCACATTTTTCTGCTTACTCATATATCTAGGAATATTGATTTTATGTAGAATGTTTTAAATTATATATCTTAGCAGGTTGGGATTCTGTTTGTTTTCTTCAAGGGCATTGAATTGTGTTCTGGCAGATGATTAAGTTGCTGACAGATCATCTTAATTCTTTGAGGCTTGATTTTATTCTTGCAAAAATATGTCTATTTTGTTTTTATTTTGTGTCCCAAGGCATGGTCCTTACATTGGGAGATGGTTCTTATTCTAGAGTTTTGCTTTATTGAGCATGTCAGCTGCATGGCTAAGGTGCTAAGGCTTCTTTACTCTGGCTGACTAGGAACTTCCATATCACCCATGTCATCTCCAAGTTGGGTTTCAGCCAGTCTCAGTAAGTATTTATGTCTTTTAGGACAATAATATATAAATAATACATACATATGTTCTGGAACTAGTATATAGGCATGATTACTGTGCAATTCTAGTGTTATCTATAGATGCCTTATCATTTTAGCACTATGTTTATTACATAGAGCAAAATGGGATGGAGAATCTTTCTGATCTTGTATGTTTCTTTCTCATCTGATTCATTTTCAATGATCAAAATCTGTATTTCATTGCCATGCATGTTATATACCGATTCACTTCAGATTGAGCACTAATCAATAATTAATGAATTAGATGATGTACGTTCATGTCTCTGTTTCTAATTCATTAACTGCTCTGAATTCCTGTCTCTGTTTCTGTAACCATCCAAATTTCAGTCTTTAAAACGCAGCCATTATTAATTATATTTTGAGATCTCAGCAATATTGTTTTCTGTTTGCTATGTCATATGTTCTCACAAGAATTAAAGGGGTCAGCTGAATCATGGAAATGTTTTTATACACCTCTCTGGAATGGGGGAAAGGACAACAACTTAAACAGTATTGCTGCCTAAGAAAAACATCCCTAACCCCGTAACTCTAGTGTTCAGAATACATTTCCTCTATTTCAGCAGATGTTTCCACTTTACACCAGCAAAGTGTTCACCCTCCGTGTGTCCCAGCTGCTGCTGCCACAGTTTCCTTATAGATTGACTGCTTGCTGGAATCCCTAAAGTCTATTTTAATCTTCATCATATAAGCAGGGAGAGTGACCTAAGGAGAACGTCCCCAGGCTTAGGCACAGTTAACAGTTTACAAATTATTTTCAACACATATTTATGGTCTACTATGGCCCAGTCATGCCAGTGGTTCTCAACCTTTCTAATGCCCCGACCCTTAATACAGTTCCTCATGTTGTGGTGACCCCAACCATAAAATTATTTTCATTGCTACTTCATAACTGTAATTTTGCTACTGTTAATGAATCATAATGTAAATATCTCTGTTTTCCGGTGGTCTTAGGCGAGCAACCCTGCTAATGGTTCTCAGCCTACTGTGATGAATTGTAATGCAAATGTCTGTTTTCTGAGGCTCTACAGCAGCGGTTCTCAACCTGTGGGTCGCGACAGGTTGAGAACCGCTAGCAGAGTTGCCTAAGACCATCAGAAAACACAGATCTTTACATTATGATTCATTAACAGTAGCAAAATTATAGTTATGAAGTAGCAAAGAAAATAATTTTACGGTTGGGGTCACCACAACACGAGGAACTGTATTAGAAGGTTTCCGCATTAGAAAGGTTGAGAACCACTGTTTTAGGTGCTTGAGATACAGAGGTGAATAAGGGTTCTGCTTGCAAGGGCCTTTCTTTCTTGGGGAGATGATGATGATGATGATGATGATGATGATGATGATGATGAAGAAGAAGAAGAAGAAGAAGAAGAAGAAGAAGAAGAAGAAGAAGAAGAAGAAGAAGTAATTAAGATAACAACTACATGATCTGACCTATTCAAAAAAAAAAGTGATACCTATTCAGAAGAAGGTAACTGAGAGAGTTATCAGCAAAGGTTCTCTTCTGAGTTCTTTGCCTTAGAGAGGCAGCTGTAGTAAGAAAGCTTTGACCCTGAGAATGGTCGGCTCACCTGTGACAAAGCTTGGTTCCACTTCATGGTGACTGCATCACCATAGCATGCATTTAACGTTTTGAATATTGTTTCTTCTTCTCTATGGTTCTTTTCTCTGCAGCACACGCTCTTTCCCCCCAGGTCTCTTGCTGTCTTGATTTTTGTCATTATTATATCACACAGTATTTCTTTAAAAAAAATTTTGCAGCTTCTGGGAGAATTTTAACTGTTTTGTTTTTCCATTGAATCTCTCTGTATTAGTTTCCTATTACTACTGTAATATATTACCATAAACTTAATGTTTAAAATATGACAAATTTATTTTTCTAGAGTACTGAAAACCGGAATTCTGAAAGGGGTTCATGGAGTTAAAATGAAGATGTTGGCAGGGCTGTGTTCTTTCCTGAGGCTTCAGAGTAGAATTTTTTCCTTGCTTTTTCCAGCTTTTAGAGCCTGCCTACATCCCTCAGCTCATGGCCCCTTCTCCATTTTTAAAGCCAGCAACCCTTGGAATGAGTCTTGCTCACTCTTATATCTTTCACTAGAGGCCCAGTGCATCAGTGGGGTCCCTCAGCCTGGCCTGTGGGAATCAGGCTGAAACTGGCTCTCTGACATCCCCTGAGGGATCCTGGATTATGAAAAGGGATTGGGGAGGGCTCTAGGGCATGTTTGGCAGGTCTCACCCAGTCCTGATAAGGCAGACCTCAACAGCAAGCTAAGCTACCAGTCAGAGAATCTGCCCCCTGGTGGTCAGTGTGCATCATAGGTCAAGTGAACAGTCAGATGCTTAACATATTAGGCTTTTATTATATAGGATGCTTTCCCTTCCACATCTAAAGATCTTTGTGACTAAATTGGTCTACTTAGATAATCCAGAATAATATTATTATTTTCAGGTTTGCTGATTAGCAACTTTAATTAAACATCTGCAACCTTAATTCCCCTTTGACATATAACCTAACATATTCAGAGATTCTGGTATCTACTTATTATTTGCTCTAAATACAAGTGTGGGGATAAATTTCACTTTGTCTTTATTTATATTTTTTATTGTGCCATTATTGACAGAACCATAGTAGGCCATTAAAACTGGAATGTTGAGTTTACTTCATTATCTTATTCAGATGAGATTCCCACCATAAAGAATATAGATATATTTAAGGCAGTGCCGTTAGTGTATACATTACAAAAGAGGTCTTACCTTCAGTTTAAATGTCCTGTCTGTTATTGTTAAAAAATCAGAATTGTTAATAGACAATTTGAATTATTCTTATAGTAAGGTATATATAATACATATACTACATTAAAAAATCTATGCTAGTTTTGATTATAAAATACTTTTTGGTCCAAAGTAAATCTTTTAATTTACAAGTTCTTATCAAGGGTCTGGCATATCATAACTAAATCAATATTTATTAAATAAGTGAATGAATTAATTAATCTCATATTAAGACCTAAAGAATACAGTGGGATGAGAAAAATAAAGCACATTTTAAGCATCTTCACAATTTACAATTGTCAGAATCCTACGATAAAGTGTGAAACATTTCAAGATTCATGATATATTATTTACTTATCATTAATGATTAACTTAAATATTTGTGTTACAAATTATCAAAGCCATTTTAAATTTATTATTTTATTTTGTAGTGCTGATTTTCTTTTGTGAATTGACTTTGTTTTTGACATAATTCTCTGGTTATTTTGGAATTCTGTAAACATAAGCCTTTTGTTTTGTTTTGTTTTGTTTCTTTTTTCTTTTGCTTGTCATCTATGCTTCCTATATTTCCAAGAAAGTCATTCTAGGGGGAAGAAATGGCAATAGCTTTCCTAAATAGTGTTCATTCCAACTTGAGTCTTTTTAGGTGAATGATACTTGATACTCTGGATAATCCATACACCATACAGGAAGAATTTACTGATCTCTGTAGTAAGACTTTTTCAGAAAAATGCACTATACCCATAGAATTTTCATTGAAAGTTCCATAGAAACCAACTGAAAATGTACAATGAAGGGGAGATTACTGTCAGAAAACTGTATTTTATTCTTTATGCTAGACTATGAGAGCTATTTCTCCACAGCTGTTTTCTCTTCTGAAGATGAATAATGGCAAGGTGAGTAATTATTAGAAGCACAGCAAATTCCTGGATACAGCCTGTTGGTGAAAGGGGCATTAGATTGTAGGTAGAGGAAAAAGAATTTCCAAAGCAAGTGGATATCTTCAGAGAGTTTTTGCCCCTAAAGTGATCTCTAAATAATAAATGTAGCTTTATTTCAAAGTATAATACAATATGGTCTGCTCTAGATAGATGCTTCTGTAGTAGCCATTTAGTCAAAGGAATGGCTACCTATCAAGACTCAAGTTCCAAACAGAAATAAAACATGTTCCTACTTATGCACAGAACATTAGGTTAAGCTAGAGATAATCAGAATTTCATTTATGAATTACAGTTAAGGGCAACATTCACAAAAAGCATGCATCATTTACACAGAACATTTCTGTGCTTTTATTAAAAAGCATTTACTGATTCATTAAGTTCTCTCTTTTTCTTCCTTTCTTTGGTCCCCAGTGGCCAGTTCTCAGCTATATACTGATGGAAAGGCAACCTTAAAAGGAGAGTGTTATGGAGGAAAAAAAAAAAAGGTGTTTTTTTTTTTTTTTAGTGTACAGTATTCTCTCAGAAGACTGGAAATTTAGGGTTGTATAAGGAACAACCTATCCTTGCCCTCAAGCATGCAGGTTACAGAACTATTTCTTGTAACTACCAAGGGCACAGTGCTTACTAAAACAACCACTGATGGACAGTGTGACTTATTTACTTCCATTTTCTATTTACCTTTCAGAGGCTTTAATCGCAGGGTGCTTATCCTTTTCCAGGTCATGAGATTTAATTGCCATTTACATCTTAGCATCAGCACCTAAATTTATACTGTTTGTTTTTGCATCAGATCTGACCTTTAGAATATAGGTGAATGTCTTTGAAGCTTTCGAATTCCTAAATATACTTTTTCCCCCTGTATGTATAATTTAAGGAAATTGTTTGATTGAAGAATATAATTGCTGAGACTAAAAAAAAAAGTTACAAAGATAAATTGACATTACATTTCCCTTATGCCATTTGTTTTTACTTAATAATTTTATTTTATAGTCTGTTGCCTAATTGTCCTCTCCTGAAAGTGGGGCCAAAAAATCAAGAGTGACTTGTTTGTGCTATAATGTTGAACTTTGGAAGCAAATTTTAGGGACTAGACTGTCAGTGGGCTGATGATGGGTAATATTCACAGGAATATAGAATATCATGTAGTGAGATAGAATAATACAAGTGACAACATTAACTTTTGCCTCAAACTATATTCTAAATTATTCAGACCAGGACAAGAAAAATGCAATATATATATATATATATATATATATATATATATATATATATATATATATATATATATATATATATTTTTTTTTTTTTTTTTTGGAAGCCCTGTTCAGGGAAGGTACTCAAGTCTCTTCTGGGTGTATATTTCTATTAGTACCTAAAATGTTGCTGAGATTCACTTAACTACTGGATGTCAGTGTTGCTGACTATTTAAAAAAATGAACAAAATGTTTAGTACATATTTTTCTCATAAAAAAGTAATATATTAGAACTTTGCATTTACAGAAGGGATTAACAGCTTACTTAAAAACTTTCATCCAGACTGCTTATTTAATTTTGTTTATAAGTTAATAAAATTAGTTTAGTTTAGCCCATCTTAGGCTCAAAGTATCAATAAGATTTTAAAATATTTTCTATTTAGAAATTTTAATTCACACTTTGGAAAACACTGAAACCAGGTGAGGAAAGATGAAGTAATACCTTTAAGTAAGTAATTATCTATCTATCTATCTATCTATCTATCTATCTATCTATCTATCATCTATCTATCTTTCTATCTATCTATCATCTATCTATCTACTTCTCAATCTTTACATTTTCTTTTGGATTAAGAAATGACTATAGCTGATTAACACACAATTACTTTTGTTTCAAAGGCTAATCTAGTATAATGATTTAAAAAATAAAAATGAGTTATTAGTTAATGGCTATTTCTCTGACTCCAACAGGCTATTTTCAAAATATGTTTTGATCTAGCTACCTCAAATCACCCATAAAATAAAAATATACTTATATACAAACATAGAAACATTACAAATTTTAAAAATAAAGCTTTTGCTTTGCTGAATACCTCCTCCCCTTCCAAACCCCTTTCTCCTTAAATTGTGTGAATATATGGTCTAAGAGTCACACATAATATATTCTTGTCAACGAATGTATTCAGAGTTGATTTCCCTAGTACTGTAGACTTTATCTGTGTTTCTATTAGCATTTATTTCCTTTTCTAACTCAAACCATTTCAGGAAAGAAAAATCCATTATATTTTCAAACAAATTACACTTGTAAATGAAATAAAAATCCTCAGGGAGATTTGACTTCAAAGTGTTTAAATGCCAAAAGTGGTTATTGGATTACTAGTTATATATATATATATATATATATATATATATATATATATATATACACATACACAAGTGATTTCAAAGCATATATATTTTGTAAATATACAACTAGCTAAATCTGGCCTCACAGAGCAAATCATTATTTATAACTGTTTCAGGTAAAAATGTGGGAGAATTAATAGTTCTTAATATGTTTAAAATAACTAGCCAATAAAAAAAAAATCCATTGTTTTCTCTTTTATTACACTAGAGCTCCGGTGCACAAGATTTGTGCACTTATGGGGGGGTGTCCCTCAGCCTGGCCTGTGCCCTCTTGCAGTCCAGGAGCCCTCGGGGGATGTCCCACTGACACTGAGTCAGGAGAGGCTCCCACCACCACTGCTGCACTCGCCAGTTGTCAGCCTTGCTTCTGGCTGAGCAGAGCTCCCCCTGTGGGAACACACTGACTACCAAAGAGCAGCTACTGTGTTGAGTGTCTGCCCCTTGGTCAGTGTGTGTCGTAGCAACTGTTTGTCCACTGTTCAATCAATTTGAATATTAGCTATTTATTATATAGGATTATTTTCAACTTTTAGAATAGTATGGACATTTTTAGAGGAAGAAATTATTCAAAAACAAAACAAACAATTTGGGAAATGCCACTTATAGTATACTCCCAATGACTGATTTAGTAATACTCTTTCATTAATTTAAGAATGACTGCTGTCTCCTGAATTTATTTTTCTTAGTTGCTTTTCAGGAGAAATACTAACCTGATTATCCAGAAACATAAGCTGTGAAACTGCATAAATAGCTTAGACTTTATAATTTTATCTGTTTGGGAACTAAAATTGAACTAATTAACTCTCAATTACATGTGATAATTGGGTGATAAAATCATGGTTAATTTACATTATTTTATTTTGATTTTTTTCCCCTTTGGTTTAAACTGACTCACCTATTTTCCTCTTCCTTGCTTAATCATTAAATCCCCACTAAAATGAGGTTCTGGTCAACAACTAGTCTTTAGGAACAAGGTCCTGGGTCTATTGACTACTGAGACAGAGTCAAAGATAATACCTTGACCTCAGTTGTGTTTTAGCTCAAGACCCAGGAAAGTGGAATGATCTCACAGAACAAATTCTTGAGAAATTGAACAGAACAACCCATGGTTACATCAGGACCAGATGCAATGATTGATTACCTCTACCCTAGCACCCACCAATCAGTAGAGACCATGATCCTAGCTCCATTGCTCAACATGACTAATGACTTTCCTCCTATAGGATTTATTTCAGGAAATCATCAGGGAGTCAGGTCTTTGAGCATGAACTACCTGTGATTCGGGTATGGCTCCATGTCCTTAATAAATTCTTACTTTCTTGGCTGCAAATTCCTCTTTGTGTCTTATTGGACTTTGCTACACACAATAGAATGCATTGCTTTAGTGTGGTAACAAAGACTTAAAAAAAGAAAAACCACATCAAACATTATTTTATTAAGTCTTCACCTTTAGTTTTGTAATAAATGTGATTTTTATGAAGACTTTGTTAGGAGATAAGTTTCCATGGTCCCTCACATTACTGCATATCTTTTGAGAAAGGGTACTGACTACTTTCTATTTCAGGACAATCTTATTAAAGATGTGTGTAGAAAAAAGGCCTAGAAAGATAGAGATGCCCCTCCCCATCCCAATGCACACATCCTACGCAAGAGGAGCTACCCTGTTTCCCCGAAAATAAGACAGTGTCTTATATATTAATTTTTTCTCCCAAAGATGCGCTAGGTCTTATTTTCAGGGGATGTCTTATTTTTCCATGAAGAATACGGTACACATTCTATACAGTAAACAAACCTATATCTGTCTATATTCATATTGTTAAATGAAAATAAAGGAAATTTATTACCTGTATACAGTATGGTAGTACGGTAGTTGTCAACACAAACCAGACAAACTGTGAATCCTACAGTATCAAGAATTTACTCATTTATTCAATGACAATCATGTCATCATCTTCTGGAACATCATCATAACAATCCATTCCTGAATTTCCTGGTGAATTTCTTGTGACTCCATTTCTTTCAGAATCAGTGGACCAAATCTCTCATGTTTAGCTTAGGGGTGGGGGGGCTTATTTTTCAGGGGGATGCTTTATATTTCACTCAGAAGGAAACCTGTAAGTAGGTCTTATTTTCAGAGGATGTCTTATTTTCGGGAAACACGGTAGTTTGCTGTCCAATATAACAAAGAAAAGGTCTGCCTCCGGAGCAAAAGTCTGGCTTACTATCCTTTGTAAAAGATTGGATTCCTTAACTAAAGGCACACTATCATGCAAATGTGTGTCACATGGCCTTGTTTGCATCACTGTATGGGAACTGGATTTTCTACAACTGGCACACTTGCTGAAGCACTGCTGCTGTTATTTCAGTGAGCAGAAATAAAGGAGTCTGTGTGTTCTGTTAGCATTCATGTAACAGGCCAACTTGTTACACTGCTCATGGGGTGAAACTTCAGACCCTTCACAGTTCTTCAAAGTCATCTTCCCACCTAGATTTCCTTAATAATTGTACACTGCTTTTAAAATAAATATGAGAATATTCACATTATCCATAAAAACTTAGCTTGAGCAAACCTGAGCTTATCTCTGAAGCTTTATACACCTTTCCCCCTAAAATTATAGTGATCTGTATTTTTATTCCTCACACTAGGAATTTATTTTCATCTCAGGTCTCTGTCCTGAAAATTCTTCTTTACATACTGGTATTTAGCACCTACCGAGGCTTCACTTTTAAGTTCATACATGACTCTTGCATAGGAACTCTACCTGAATCCCAAGGCCCAAGAAAGCATTTCAGTTATACACCTATATATAACTTCCTCTATTTTTCTCTCACTTGTCACATTTTGAAATTTTTGATTACATATTTTTTTAACCTTGTGTATTTTTGGTGAAAGTTGTCACACATAAGGCATCAAAAAGGTGTAACACATAGGAGACTCTCAATATGTGCTTAATGAATAACACAATATTTATTGAGTGTTTAACGTGCAGGCAGGATCTATATATAACCACATGGGACATAGCAGTAAACAAATCATAGTTTATAGTCTCAAGAGCCTTATATTTTTTGTGGGAGAAGAATTATCCCATAGTGATTAAATTTTCTGTTTCTGAGGCCATATTGCTTAAATTACTTCTAGTTCAGCCTCTGATAATTTGAGACACCTTGACCAAGATTTTGATATTGTTGAGTCTGACATATAATGATGTGCTCAATAAGTTTTAGTTTTATATATACACATACATAATACATATTATATATTTATGACATATTCAAGGTTCCTGATATGTAATGGGTAGATGGCTATACTGAGTGGCCAGATTATTATGATCGATGAACACATAATAATCTGGCCACTCAGTGTATATCCTATATAATAAAAGGCTAATATGCAAATTGTCCCCTTGACCACGAGTTTCACCAGCTGGCAGGCCAGTCAACTGCCCATGTGTACCCCCCCCAAAACTAACCCCCCTGGCCAGGCTGGCTGGAACCCACCCTGCATAAATTCATGTACGAGGCCTCTAGTATATATATATATATATATATATATATATATATATATATATATATGCTGAGTGGCCAGATTATTATGCATTCAGAGATCATAATAATCTGGCCACTCAGTGTATAAGCCCTTAAAATTCTTGTTTTTCTTTTTCAGCAAAACACAAAAGCAGTCATTGAAAAAACAATTTGAGAAATGAAGCAATTTGTCCATCCTTTTCAATCTATGCTCTTTTATTTTTAAAAAATATACTCTTTGCTTGGGAGAAAATAGTAATATAATAAAGGTTTATCCATGCCATTTTCTATAAAAAATCTTTCCAAAATTTGGACCAACTTTTTTCTCATTTCTGGCCATTGAATCCCTGTGAACTAGAATAAAACCTGAAATTGAAAATTGAAAATTAACTGGTATATAGTAGCTGCTCAATCAATACATTTTAAAATAAGAAAAAAAAATTCCATTTATTAGTCATGGTTATCTAGTGCAATAGAACCAATAGGATATAGGAGATCTACGATTTGAGGAATTGGCTTACATGATGTGATTATGGAAGGTCAGAAGTCCATCTGAAGCTGGAGACCTCGGAAAGCTAGTGGTATAAAGTTGAAGATTGAGGTTGAAGGCCTGAGAACAAGAGGAGTCAATGGTGTACATCTCAGTCCATGGGCTGCAGAAGATGAGACAAGATATCCCATCAAGCAGTGAGGCAGGGAAAAAGTGGTGAATTTCTCCATCTTCCACTCAAGGCCCTCAGAGGATTGGGCATTCCTAGCCACACTGGGAAGAACAGTCTATTTTACTGAGTCCACTGACAAATGTTAATATCATATGCAAACACCTTCACAGACATACCCAGAAATAATATTTAATTTTGGAATACTATGGCCAGTGTTGTAGAGAGATAAAATTAACCTTCACAAGTTCATCCCTTGTCAGTTGGCACCCATACACATCTCCTTCATCATACTTAATCTCCAAATCAATCTAATAACAAAGTCGTAATTCTGCCTAACATGGTACAACTACTCTGTGTACAACTGAAAATGCTCTAACCCCTCATACAGCAAAAGGCAAAGTCTTTGAGAGATGTTTATTCTTTTCATGATATCCCATAAATTAAAAGCTATGACATAAAATAAAGACACCTTCTATTATATAATAAAGGGATAGGAAAGGAAAGGAAACAAATGACACACACACACACACACACACACACATACACACACACACACACACACGCGCGCGCGCGCGCACACACACACACACACACACACACACACCATGATTACAGTCCTTACATTTATATCTGGTCACATGGCCATAGCTGGCATTTATAAGTACCTTTTCTACTGCCCACTTTGAATTCACTTTGCCTTTCATAAGTATCTCATCTGGCTATGGTTTTGTACCTGGTGCAATGGCACAAACCTCTCTTTATTCCTGAAGGGTTTGGGTCATTAGTAATTATGCCTGCATTAAATTGATGTAGTTTCCCATTGACTTTAATCATAAGGCATGCAAATTGTGATATTGTGATTTATAGGGCATATATATTTGGTCATTCAGAAGACCAAAGCATATTTCTCATATATACTTGGTCTTTGTTCATGGTTTCTGGCTCACAACACCCAAAACCCTTGTGATTTTTTGAGTGATAAAGGAATCTTTTGTTGTATTTTTCTCTTGTCCCCAGTTTCTGGAAATGCTTCAGAGCCATAAAGGTAAAACACATGTCTTTTTATTCATAATAAGCCCCTGTTTTTCCACAGTTGGATTTATGTTAAAGAGCTAACTTTTGGAAAGCACCAGGGATGGGGGTTTGTGGTCAGGGGAACAACCAATATAGGAATAAAACATTCAGTCCATCCCCTGACTTACTGGGAAGGAAGAGAAGATAGAGGTTTAGACAATTGCATGCCTATGCAATGAAGCTTTCATACAAACCCAAAAGGAAGGGTTATGGGGAGCTTCCAAGTTGGGGGATCTTAACTTTTTCATGTGCCACTGTACTGGGCCCCAAACTCCATGAAGACCTTACCCTATGTATCTCTTCATCTGGCTGTTGGCCTGGCTTCAATAACCTTTAATAAATTGGTAATGTAGTTAGTAAATGAGTCTCCAGATCTGTGCACCATTCTAGCAAATTTATAAAACTTTGGGAGAGAGTTGTGAAAACCTCTGGTTTATAACCAGCTGATCAGAAGTACAGGCAACAACCTGGACTTTAAATTAGCATCTGAGGAGGAGGAGTCTTTTGGGAGTGAGACTGTTACTTGTGTAATCTGATTCTATCTTTGTGTTCCAAGCATTGCTTGGTGGTGTGTGGAAAAATTGCCCCTTCCAGAACTATTAAAGAACACTAAGGAATGCCCCAAGAAATGTCCTCTATTCCAGACATACTTTTTCCTACCTCCATTGTTAAATAGTAATGCCTAATAGTCAAGATCAGTCACACCCATCCAAAAGAGTAACTTTTTTATTTGCCTATGGATTCAGAGGCCAGGGAAGCTCAAGGTAACCAGGTGGCAGGCTTAAATCACTCAATGGGATCATTGTTATGACTCCCAGAGGAAGCATTGTTTCCTCTGGAACTAAAACCTCTAGGTCAGCAAAACATAGAGTCATGGGAATGAGAAGTAAATATTTTGCTAATGTGTCATAAGGAATAATAATGAGCGGTGCCATTACTATTTCCCACCCTTGATTCCTGGACCTGCCAATCTTGTCTATCAGAGAAGCAACACAATGTACCAAATGTATCAAATGCCAATTTATGGCACATAGAGCCTTCTCTAATTATCCTCTTTTCTAGAGTTTAATTTTTGTTTGGAATAAAACACTAAAATAATAAACATTGTCTCCTGCCTTTTTCTATTAAAGACCTTCCTAAAGTTATGAATAAACATATATCTGAGTAATTAAAATCATGTGATCTGGGACAATATCTAATGTTGACATATTTAAATAACTGATGTATGATAGTTAATACATCAAAACCTTTAGTGTTGTGGGGTTCAAGGAGCAGATCTCCCCCCTGGGGGTTCTTGTCTCACAAAGTTTGAAGAATAAAATCTGTGGACTAAAAGGACTTGTTAGTAAAAGGGTGGACATTTATTGGAAGCAAATACAGACTCCCATGAAGGGAAGGGTTTCTAAGGGGGATAACTCACTAAGCTCCTTTTTTTCTGCAGTTTATAAATGCTGTTCTTTGTTCCTTCATGATCCCTTCTAACTGGATTATTTCCCCATTTTATGACTCTGTGCTTTTCTAATTGGTCAGTCCTCACAGAATCTCATCTTCAAAGTCCAAATCCCACGTGATAACACCCTCATTCTCTCCCCCTTGTCTTGCAACATTCCTCTATCTCCTGTGGACATGTTTCCCCTTTTCTAGCATTTGTCCACATTTCTCCAACCTCTCTGAAAGTATGTCTTGTTTTCCCCAAAAATTTGTGATTTTTCTTTATCCTTTGTGAGTGAATGTCTTCCTCTCCCCTTATCCTGTGGCACCTTTCTATTCTCTGTGGGTCTATGCCTTCTGGTAGCTCCAAGCCCTCACCTCTGCTTTCCACCCCACATGGACCTTCTTTATTTCTAGACTCCCTAAACCTGCCTATTTTATCCCTAAAATTCCTTTCAGTAGAGTTCAATAAGTTATTTTAGGCACCTATTAAATAGCAATGGTTTGCTAAACAAAGGTAAGCAAGCTTCCTTATCCCCAATTCCTTTATTCTTTAAAAATATATTTATTTTAAAAGTATTTCCACATTAAAATTTTTAAAAAGCAAGTAGATTTTCTATAAAAAATCTAAATTTAAATAACATAAAATAGGATGTGAATTACTCTGACAATTACATAAAGGACCATACATAACCATAACGCACTTATAAGGTAATTGTGCACATATTAGGTACTAGCTAAGAGTAAGTTCCCTGAATCATTAAATAATTTTTCAGTGTTTTATGTTCCTGAAACTGTTGTAAGTGCTGAGCACCCTGATGTGAGTACAAGAAAGAAGGAAGGGTGGAGGAGAAGGAGGAACAAGAGGAAATGTAGAAGGAGGAAAAAAAGAAGGATGAATAGTAGAAGGAGGAGGAAAAGAAGCAAGTGCAAGAGACTATGAGAGATTACTGTACGAATTCACACAATTTATGCTAGCTACAAATAAATGTTTGCTAAACACATTTTTAATAAAAATAATGAGTGTACAGTAGCAGGAATGCCAAATGTAAGGTTGCTTATGGATTAAGTAGTCAAAAGGGTCAAATTTTGCTGATTAAAGTTTTAAATAACCAAGTCACTGGGGATATAGGAGGGGAGGTTAATTAAAAGTTATTCTCAGAAATCAATTTACCTAAGCAAAAATGGAAATAGTTCACTAAATGTAGGCAATGAAAACAAGTATATAATCTATAACAGTAACTAAATGAGAGTAGAAGAAAGTTCATATTGGAAGTTAGAAACTTTAAATTATTTTCCTACCTCTTTAACTAAACGAGAAAGAAAAGCAGTAAAATTTGTGAGAACCTCTTCCTGGAATTTTGTTCCCTGAAAAATATAAAAGCAGAAATCCATATCTGCTTCTATATCAGGCCTTTAGTATATATACATCTCTATATGAATGATTTAAGGCAAAGGCAATTAAAATAACAATGCATTGCTGAATGCAGACTGGTGGCTCAGGGGGCTGGACTTGACCACCAACATAAGTTACACAACCAAGCAGGCTTCTAATTCAATGGTTCTGTCCCATAAGAGAAGGTACCAGGGCCACAGTTCCTCAACAATTCTAAAACCAAAAAGCTCTTACTACCAAAACATTTCCCAAAGTTTGTGGCATACTTATTTGCTGCCCAAAGTGGACTAGAACTACTGAAAGGTTTTTCTAAACGAAAATATTTTCAAGGTTTGGTGAAGAAATGGTGATATATTAAATTAAAGATCACTGGCCCAAACCTCACATTATTTACATTGCATTACCTTGTGAGGGGTAATGGCCCAGATGCCTTATTCCATGCAGTGCATTACCCTTTTAAAATACTAAAAATTCTGAAATCTGAAAATTGTTTTCCACAAGGGTATCCTATAACCTGTAATGCTGACTTGAAGCACACTGACAGCCCAGGCAGGAATAAGGCAAAGGGAGCAAAACTGCATGTTCCTCCAAGATACCTGGTTATGAATTGTCAACCTAAATTCTAGGAGAACTTCTAGGAGGCAAAAGAGATTTTTATTCATATTAGGTTTGCCAATGAGGGAGACACAGCTTAGCCTAAACCAAGAGTGTCTTCTCAACTAGGAGAGTGTGGACGAGTTTTTAAAGGCAAAAACTGCACATAGCTGACCTTTAAGGAGAGGAAAGCTGCAAATATCCACTATGCTTTTTTTTTTTTTTTTTTTTTTTTTTGGCTAGGGCTTTTCAGTTTTATCTAATTGAAATGTATTTAATGATTTTTAGAGAGAAAGGAAGGGAGAGGGTTAGAGAGATAGAAACATAGATGAGAGAGGAATATCATCAATAGTCTCCTGCATACACAGTGGGGATCCAGCTAGCAGACCAGGCATGTGCCTTGACCAGGTATCCAACCTGTGACTTCTTGGTTCCTGGGTTATGCTCAACCACTGAACACACTGGCTGGCCCCATTTTAGCTAATTTAGGATCAGCAGGTAGGACCAGGTCAGCAGGGGAGACATAAGACATGAGCCAATGCCTCAGTTTCCCTTGAAGACTGATAGATAAACTGGTAAAACAGGATTTGTAATTAAACAGGCAAAATAGCGAGTGCAGTTTGTATCCTAGACAAAGTCAGAGTTCAAACTGCAAAACTGGCAAGTCACTTAATCAGGACCAAATATCAAATTTAAAAAGGTCTCAATATTTGGTCACAAAATTATGATATTAGAATACCCCCTCAAGACCCATATCCTCTTCCATCTCCACCTACCTCAATAAATAAATAAAAATTTTATGAAAATAAAATTTCTATTGCAAATAGTTAAAAGAAAGAATCTTCAAGATCAACTTAATATTCATGCTATATGTATGTGAAGAGGAGGAGGGTGAGAGAGAGGGAAGATCATACTTTGAAGGGATAGTTAATGGCTCGTTCGGATGTCAACAATGATCTAATTGGTGGTTAAGTCACTGAGGCCCTGATAGTTAAATTTCCCAATCTGTGAAGTACATAGGATTCTCTTTGAAGGATTCTTATGAAAATGTAGTGCAATGATGCAAGCAAAAATAGTTTGGGAAACATAAAGCATTATGCAAAGAAACATATTTTTTCTGGTTTAAAAAAATGGTTAAGTGAAAGCTTTTTAAGCTGACACTGGTGCATATTAAGAGAATGGGGTTCAAGAGACATATTTCGGTTTTTAAATTAAAAGATCCTGAAGGTAATGGGTCAAGGCAAGTTTGTTTATGACTTTGCTAGACATCCCAAACTAGTGATTTTCTCATACAAATCACTGAATTGATGTTGATAGAAATATCTTTTTGAATACTAGGAGAGTAATGTGATTTCTAAAAATCTGGCATAGAAAAAAATTAAGAATTTAAAAAGATCAATTTGTTAGATTTTATAAAGGAGAAAGTTTTAAAAATTTGAAGATATTTTAAATTAGAGGAGCTTTGATAAGAAGTTAGTATATTGATATATAAGTACAACAAAATTAATTCTATCAAATATACTAAATTAAATGAAAGAATATACCTTAAAATTTATCATTGTGACTAAATCCAAACAACTATATTAATGACTCAGTCAATTGTAGAAAAATGGTCTAAAATGAAACAAAAATTTTGAGTTAACAAGACAGTAGCTTTATTGGTCAAGTTTGGACACTAAATCTTTGTTAGGACACTATATAAAGAACTATAAAAAAAATCCATGTATATCTTAGAAGAAAATTTTAACACATCTGTATTTACTAACTCAATATAAAAACAGATATTTAATAATGAATCCAATGAAAACTACAGAGTTCGATTTACCTTGGAGACTACCAAAGACAGATACCGTGTTTCCCCAAAAATAAGACATCCTCCGAAAATAAGACCTACTTACAGGTTTCCTTCTGAGTGAAATATAAGGCATCCCCCCCGAAAATAAGACCCCCCTAGGCTAAACATGAGAGATTTGGTCCACTGATTCTGAAAGAAATGGTGTCACAAGAAATTCACCAGGAAATTCAGGAATTGGATTGTTATGATGATGTTCCAGAAGATGATGACATGATTGTCATTGAATAAATGAGTAAATTCTTGATACTGTAGGATTCACAGTTTGTCTGGTTTGTGTTGACAACTACCGTACCATATACAGGTAATAAATTTCCTTTATTTTCATTTAACAATAAATGTGTACTGTATTCTTCTTCATGGAAAAATAAGACATCCCCTGAAAATAAGACCTAGCACATCTTTGGGAGCAAAAATTAATAGAAGACACTGTCTTATTTTCGGAGAAACAGGGTAATAGTTTTAAATGCTGACAATGTGCCAAGCAGAGCACAAAATACTTGCATTTATATCACCCTTATAACAAATCTCTTGTTATAACTTCTTAAATATTGATGAAATTTTATTGATGAAAATAAAACTCAGAGTTCAGTAACTTACCAAGACTCATCAAGCTAATAACTGATGAAGTGAGAATTCAAAAATATGCCCTAATAATTTTTATGCCTATACAATTATCACATAACATCTGTTGTGAAGTTGACTCTACTTTAGTGTGATCAGTAGTTAAGAACAGCATTGTGGTCCAGGCTTGTATTCTCACATTAGCCTGTCTATTTTGAATCCTTAATCTGCTTCTACTTTTTTGAGCAATCTTGGGCTCCTTGGTTAATATTCCTAAAACTCATAATTTTCATTCATTAAGTACAAATATTTATGAAATGGAAAATTTGGACTGGGGGCGTGCAGTGCTCCCCTGGGCAGGATGGTTCCTGGGCTCTTGTCCAGCGGAGTCGAAGAATGAAACCATGGGAAAGTTGGTATAACAAAGGTGAAATTTTTTTTGAGAAATGAGCACAGACTGCCAGGTGGGGAGGGGAAGTCCCATTGAGCCCCTTTTTTCTACAGTTTATAAAGCCTGCAGATCTTTGTGCCTTTGATATCCCCTCTGATTGGTCACTGTCCCCTTCTGATTTGGTCACTATAGCAACTCCAGAGCTCAAAGGTGCAACCTCGCATGGGACATGTGAGGCTCTCTTCTCTGCCTCCCTCATTGTTTCCCTATTCCTTCTGGGATTTCTTCTCTCTTTGAATGAGGGGCTTCCTTCCCTTTATTCTGTAAATCTATATGTTTCTGCAGCTCCCAGTACCCTTATTCTATGGAAATATGCCTTCTGCTGTTTCCAGCTCCCTTATTCTATGGAAATGTACCTTTCGTAGCTCTGTAGCCTTGTGTGTGCTTTTTCCATGGACCCCTTTGTTTTCTACAGTTTTACTTTCCTTGGTTTCTGTTAGCCACAGTCAACTATGGCTCAGATTTTTTAAATGAAAAATTCCAAAATAAACAATTTGTAAGTTCTAACTTGTGCACCATTCTTAGTAGAATTGTGAATCTGACCATTTTCCACTCTGTCCAGCTCTATTCTGTCTGGTTTAACCCAGAATATGAGCCATCCCTTTGACCAGTATATTCACACTGTTTAAGCTTCCTATATGTTAGTCACTTAGTAGATACCTTGATTATCAGATCAACTGTCACAGTAAGGCTATGCTTGCATTCAAGCAATCTTTATCTTACTCTAATAGGGACCCCAAAGCACAGGATGTTGGCAATCTATATATATGCAAATTAGCTGGGAAGCTGTAACAGTCACAACCAGCTCAAAAGGAGGTTGCTAGCGCATATGGGTGGGCGAGGACTGCTTGTGCTGTGAGGTGAGCTATGGATGGCGCAGCCCCGAAGCCAAGAGGCAAGGGGACATGCCCAAGCTGCTGCCACTGTCCAGCCTTAGCATGCCCACCTTTGTGTGTGAGCTGCAGAGGAAACACCCTTTCTGACAGCTCGTTGGTTAAGCTCCAGGCATGCCACTGGCAGCATTCTTGATACCTTGGGTAATTAGAACCCAAGAAGGTGATCTAGGGTTTTTCCACCTCACTCCTGGAGGAAAAACTAAGGCCTGCTGCTGGAGGGGCTAAGAAATGTCATATCCTGCCATAGCCTGGTTAGCTTGGTGGATAGAGCCTCGGCCTGCAGACTGAAGGGTCTGGGTTCAGTTCTGAACAAGGGCATGTACCTATGTTGCAGGCTTCTCCTTGGCCAGGGCCCAGCTCAGGGCTCATGCAGGAGGCAACCAACCAAAGTGTCCCTCTCACATTGATGTTTCTCCTTGTCTTTCCCTCTCTCTTCCACCATCTCTAAAAATCAATGGGAAAATATCCCCAGGTGAGGATAAAAAAGAAAGAAATGTCATATCCTATGAAAGAGACATCTTGAAAATGCCTAAAGAAAGTTGTCATTTTTTTCATGGTGAAGGGACTGGAGTCCCTGTTGATGAAAACACCCTGACAGCTGGCAGCAGCATCAGCATTGGGGTGGTGGGGGTGGCTCCTTCCCCTGATCAACCTGCAAAGGGAGGCCAGGTTGCCAGACTACAGTTTAGGCCTGCTTCCGGGCCTAAGCTGTCAGTAGGACATCCCCTCACGTCTTACAGACTGTGAGAGGGGGCAGACTGGCCTGAGGGACCCCCTACCCTCAGTGTATGAATTTTGTGCACCAGGCCTCTAGTTTAGATATAAAGAAAATCCATGCAGTGCATGTATGGGAAAAACATGGTATATGTAGGATTCAGTTCTATCTGGGGTTTCAGGCATCCATTGGGGGTTTTAGAACACATCCTTTGTGGGTAAGGGGGCTTTAATGCATTACCTTCTTGTTGAGTTACCTGTTTACTACACTGCTTAGTAAGGAAGAAAAAGACAGCAGAAATACTGGGTTCTTTTAATATTTAATAGCAATAATACATCTTATTAAAATAAAAAGAATAAACAAATACACCACTTTCCATAATATACTTTGATAATTTGAATAAATGTTTCTTTTTATTATAAATGCTATCAACTGCTACAGTGCTCTAAATTTTTATGACATTATTAAGAAAGGGAGAGAACAATCAAGAGAGCCAAGGTGGAAATCCAGAGGCACCTCCATTTAGCAAAATTGAGGAGAAAAACAGATCAGAAAATTGACACTTAGAGTGGGATATAAAGGGTTTGGATAAAAGTGTCAAGCAGTTGGAGGAAGTCAAGTAGGCAGCACCAGTGATACGTACTTCAGTGGAACTGCAGAAGACACAAGGTGAAAAGTGACATTGGGATAAGGGAGGCCTAAATGCATTCGTGTCCAGTATTTATAAGGCAAATCTGAAGATGTCTTACCCATTTTGCGTGTTACGTCTATTATTGTATGATTTAATCTAAATAATTTTTTTTAAATGGCACAATGCTAATACCAAATATTTACGAATATTTGACAGCACATGCTCATAATTATGCTGACATCATGATTAACACAAAATTATGGATTATTTGACTTATTTATTTTTAAAAATATATTTTATTGAATTTTTTACAGAGAGGAAGAGAGAGAGATAGAGAGTTAGAAACATCAATGAGAGAGGAACATCTATCAGCTGCCTCCTGTACACTTCCTACTGGGGATGTGCCCCCAACCAAGGTGCATGCCCTTGACTGGAATCAAACCTGGGATCTTTCAGTCTGCAGGCCGACACTCTATCCACTGAGCCAAACTGGTTTCAGCTATTTGATTTAAACGAGTGGTAAAAAACAAAATTTTTGTTGATGCTTCTAAATGGCTATAACATTACAACCACTGTTCTCTTGCAGAGCCTTATGTTTCTCATCTTCTTTCTCTTTAGCATCTTTGTATGGACCACCCCTTGTTTAGAATGTTATTTTTTCCCTTACAACCTGTTCATTACTTCAGTCTTTAAAACTCAACACAAATGTCACTTTCTCAAAAACAATCAAACAAATAAAAACAACTTTATGATACAACTTTTAAGAATAGGTCTTATTCCCCTGATAAACAGTCATTGTCCACTGTATATTTGTTTGCAGCATGGTCAAATTTTAATTAAAATAATAATAAAAAAAAAACCTATAATGTCTTTTCTGTCTGCATCCCAAATAGAAAACAAACTTGACCAGCATAGGAACAATATTTGTCTCATTCTCCAATGAATCTTCAGTTGCTTGCATATGTTGCTATCTGTGGGGAAAGGAACAAACAAAAAATAAATTCCCATGAACTTAAGGTCTTCTTATTATATTTATATCTCAAGGATATAATCCAGTGTTTAGCATACAGTGGCTAATACACGATTGTTAAATGTATTCATAAATAAATGGGTCTCATTTTTTTCACATATTTAACATTGCAC
Source organism: Pipistrellus hanaki (assembly GCF_964339955.1). Taxonomy (NCBI): domain Eukaryota; kingdom Metazoa; phylum Chordata; class Mammalia; order Chiroptera; family Vespertilionidae; genus Pipistrellus; species Pipistrellus hanaki. Next base: position 145,164,427 of record NC_140504.1, on the reverse strand, counting down.
AGTTTCATATAGTAGTATCTGGCAGCTGATGTCTGCTATGTACTGTAGGTTAAGGCCATACACTCCAGGAGCTGGTACTTTAGCTGAGCAAAACATAAAGCTACATGTGAATCACAACAAATAATCAAAGTAAAAGCAAAGAAAATAAATTACATTTCAGCACTTGTGAGGTTAAAACCGCCCACTTATTTTGTCTGTAAGCATGCTACACTTTCCCAAACAAACTATCAAAATATCTCCGTAGGAGTGTATGCTAAGGGAGAGAAACATGCTGCTCTTCAAGCTCTTAGCCTGGAGTCAGGTCAGGGATACCAGCTGTGAATAAATTGTAAAGTAAGTATGAACAATTTGACAAGCCAGGCAAAGATTTGCTTGTTGGAGTGTTCCAAATCTTTTGTTCTTAGTTTTGTCCCTCCAAGTGTTTCAAAGGTAACTAAACAGACTGCAAAATCAGGCATAGGGAGTATAGGAATTGCAGAGTACATATTGTTTTCACTTGGTGGGTGCATTACTCACAGCATTGTTGTGCTGATCATCAATTTGAATTGCATTGTTCTCTCTCATATTGATGAATGCCATTTTCTCCCCTAGTAGCTAATCATGCCTACCTACTCTATCACTTCCCTCATCAGTCAGTTGTTACAATACGTAGTGCAGCAAACACAGGGACTGTGTCTTCACAAAGATAGTAAAACAGGTGAGTCAGCTCAAAGACTATAACAAGCAGTGGATTTTAGATATCAGGCAGGGTGTGGGAGAGGAGAGAAGGGGGAAGAGGAGACACAGAAGCAAATATATGGCTAGAGGGCAGGGGAAGAAAGAGATTGAGTATGGGGTTTATCAATTGACAGGCTTGAAGTCCGTGGTCTAAAAGAATCATTATGTTTGCAAATAAATCCTAACTGAATTATTCTTATCATTTCTAGAAACTTCGGGTTAATAGGTAAATATAAGAATGAGAATTCACCATGGTCTACACTAAAATTCTTCTGGATGTTATAAGATAAATAGGTTATGATATTTTTATTATTCTAATTTTAGCATATTTGTTAAATAAAGAAGAAAAAGCAATAGACCTGTTTTTTGAGTCCACTGCATCTTCCTTTACCCAACATTCAGAATGTTTCCAGGCAATTGATGAACATGCAGCTTCTACAGGTAAAAATAGAATTAATAATACTTAGCTTTATTGAACACTGTTTATTGCCTTGAAAAATTGCCACCAGTCACTGCCCTCTGGACATTGTAGAGCAAGCTTTTCTTTTTCACACATGTGCATTTGATGGTTTTCATTAAAAAAGGTCTTCAGATGATTGAATATTTCTATGCTTAGTCACATTAGTCTTTACCCTGATTTTAATGCTTATAAGGGAAAAGAACCTACAACATCCTAAGTATCAGATCCTACATCCAAAACTTGTCTACATACTATCTAATAAAAGAGTAATATGCAAATTGACTGTACCTATACTACACCCACTACATCCAATCAGGAGTGAGTATGCAAATAAACCCAACCAAAATGGTTGCAACCACAGAGAGCAGTAGGCAGGCTTGAGTTTTCCGGGCAATGGAGGAAGATAAGCTTTCTACCTGTCCTTGCAGGCCTAAACCTCCACTCCAGTCAACAGTTTCAATTGTAGAAGATAAATAAGTCCAAGATACCAGGGCCTCCACTTGGGTCCCCGGAGGCCATAGCTGAATTGCAAACCACCACATGATCCTTGCCCAGGCCACCCCACGCCCCAAGGGAACCCTCACCCTGACCTGGGACACCCTTCAGGGCAAACCAGCTGACCCCCACTCATGCACCAGGCCTCTATCCTATCTAATGAAACAGTAATATGCAAATTGACTGTCATTCTAACACACAAAGATCTTGCCCCATGTGGACACAAGATGGCCAACAGGGGAGGGCAGTTGAGAGGGACCAGGCTTGCAAGGGTGGGCAGTTAGGGATGACCAGGTTTGCAGGGGAGGGCAGTTAGGGGCAAACAGTCTGGCAGGGGAGCAATTAGGCATCAATCAGGCTGGTAGGGGAATGGCTAGGGGGTGATCAGGCTGGCAGGCAGAAGCAGTCATGGGCAATTAGGAAGGCAAGCAGGTGAGCAGTTGGGAGCCAGCAGTCCTGGATTATGAGAGGAATGTCCCAGATAGGAGAGGGTGCAGGCTGTGTTGAGGGATACCCTTGCATGAATTTCATGCACTGGGCCTCTAATTTATATTATAAAGAAAAGGATATGGACATCAATCAAAGGGGGATTAACATTTGTTTTTATATAATGGACCTTAAATAAATAAAGATCTAGGACAATAAATTATGAAAGAAAAAAAAAATACTGTATAAAAGAATGTTATGCAATAGTCAAAGCTTTTGAAAAATAATTTAGCTGCACATGCTTGCTTGCCTGTTTTTTTTAACCTATTAAGTTTTCCACTACTTGATGTCATCTGAGTCAGCTTTCCAAAGGAATTTTCTAAGTTTAGACCTTAATTTAATATACCTGCCTTTTATCAATATTATCAACATAGCTAAATAAGCAAGTGCAAATAGTTACAAACACACTGTGATCAGCACTTTGGATTTAGAAAATAAAAATTTTAAGTGTTACTTTGTAGGAGCTTAAAATCTATCTAAGCAGAAAAGAAGGGGGGAGGAGAAAAAATACTCACACAATTATATAATGACAAATAAGAAAAGAAAATGTAAGTGCAAAATCCAGTTCATTAACTTAAATGTTGGTGTTATCTGATGGTTTTTAGTTACCAAGTAGTCTTAGATGACAACACACATGCACACAGTTTTATATACTACCTATACCTTTAGGTTGGTGAAAACTATGTATGTATGAAGTTGAATCTCACTCCTAATTCTCACTTGTGTACCCTACATCCTATGCAAGCCCTCCATTTAGATAGATTCTAGTTGCATGAAAATCAATATATTAAAAACAAATTGAGCAATCCTCAACATTGTTCTCTCACTATTTTTGTTTGTTTGTTTGCTTGCTTAATGAATAACCAGTCACTTAATTTGTTCCACTTCATCCCAAGTCATTATTTCCCTTTACAATTTATTTTAGTTCAATTTGAGCAATATTTGTCATGTGGCCACACTACATCATAAAAAGCGGGGAACAATATAGTAAAACTGACAATCTAGACATACTTTTTAAAATAAAAATATGATGAGGCTGAGGATAGGATGTAATGGGCTGTAAAAAAGTATGTAGCAAGGATAGTTAGTGTAGACTAAGGATGTCTATAATTCTTTCTACGTTCTCACTTCATAACATGCTTTTTACTTTACTGAATAACAGAAACAAATCAAGGCCTCCATATTCACATTCACCCCTGCCACGATCTGTGCCAGCATGCACCCTGCTTTAGTCTTGATACTTTGTATAAACCACTCATACTTATGGCCAGATCAGATACTTGCATATCAAGTCTCATTCCCTAAATATATATGCAAATAATTTCTTCAACAATTCCTCCATCTCTCTGGCATCATCATTCACTCCCTCTCTACTGGGTCATTTTAATCAAGCAATTTCCACCAGCAAACACCACCAGCATGACTGAGAGATTATTTGCAGACTAGTGGTCACCGCTCTGCTTAGAGATATGTGATGGGCATTTATCTGCTGGAGTGATAATATGTCTTCGGATAGATTCTGCGAAGGCTCCAGGGATGCTAAGAAGTAGAGAGGGAGTTAAATCAACAGAAGCCTCGGTGGGGTGGCCAGTAGAATGGCTTTTCAATGATGCTTAAGAGCAGTTTATCAGAGACCACAGGCAGGTGAGTAGAAAAGGTGAGATATTCAGTATACCTGGGGGTTCATTGGTAGTGCTTGGGAATTTGGGATCATTGGAAGATTGATTGGCTTTACCACCAACTACACAAAATTAATGCAGGAGGCAGGGCAGGAGAAATGCTGTTATTCCAATCATTAACATTTTGATTATTAGATGATCTGGAAGTCCTGAGGTAAAAACTGGATTAAACGGTTCACAAGAGAATACTGGAAGCTCAGGGCAATAGCTAAAAGATGGCACTATTTTGACCAATAGAACTATCTTGCCAGTGCATAATTATTGGGTGTCAGTACTGCTTATTTCTATTATTCTGGATTTACTTATTTATGTTCACTTATATCTACTTCCCTGAATGTGGATTTCATAATATTTTGTAAGATACTGTATCTCTAATACCTCAACATGTGCCTGATAAATATTAGGTCTAGTAATCATTAATGTCGTTTTCTAATACTTTTTAAAATTGAATTTATTTAAACAATACAACAAAATTTAATCAACAATATAGTTGCCGTTGTTTTCTACTACTTGTGCCCAACGCTCAGGAAGCATTTTAATCCCTCTGTTGTAAAATTCTTGTGATTTTGATGCAAAAAAATCGGTCAATGCATTTTTGAGGCATTCTTCATTATTAAATTTTTTTTTCCAAGAAGAAAGTTTTGCAAAGAACGAAACAAATGGTAATCGGAAGGGGCAATATCAGGAGAATATGCAGGTTGAGGGAGAACTTCCCATTCCAACTGGCGCAGTTTTTCAGCAGTGATTCTTGCAGTATGCGGTCGTGCCTTATCGTGGTGAAGAATTACGCGCTTCCAATTAATCAGCGCGGGTTCTTTTTCTCTTAAAGCTTGGGCTAACCTTTCCAATTGGGCACTATACACTGCACTTGTTATGGTTTGGTTAGATGGTAAAAGTTCAAAATGAAGAATTCCTTTAAAATTCCACCAAACACACAACATCACTTTTTTCACATGCAAGTCAGGTTTTGGCGTGGGCTGCGGAGCCTCATTTTTGTCCAACCATTGAGGCCGCCTTTTCAAATTAACATACAGCACCCATTCTTCATCTCCGGTAACAATTTGCTCTAAAAACGGCAAACGGTTTTGACGAGAGAGGAGCGAACTGCAAATTGTGACTCTTTGATTATGGTTGTTGTCGGTCAACTCATGAGGAACCCATTTTCCAAACTTTTGGACTTTGCCAAGTGCACGCAATTGATTGGAAATTGCTTTTTGTGAACAATTTAAAGTTGTCGCAAGCTCTTGTTGGGTAATTTGAGGATTTTGCACCAAAAGAGCTTGAAGAGCTTCTTGATCAAAATTGGACACACGGCCTCGACCACTCTTGTCGTCTAACGAAAAATTTCCCTCGCGAAATTTCTCAAACCAACGCTGGCATTTTCTGGCGCTAACTGCATCTTGACCAAGAGCACTACAGATGTTTTTTGCAGCCTCACTTGCTTTTCTTCCTAATTGGAACTCGTAAAGCATGCAGTGCCGAATATGCTCTTCATCCGCCATCTTCTTAGCCCTAGTTCTGCAACAAAAACCAAACCAAACACAAACTTTTTCAAGCAAAACTTGTTAATTGCACTTCACACGTTCTGTAGATACCACGTGTTTGAAGGTTATGTCAATACAAGTCAACGCCAAGCAAGATTTTAAACGAATGTTAAAAAACGACATTAATTATTACCAGACCCGATAGTTCGTAACATGTGTTTATTGAAGTAATTAATAGGTAGATACTTCTTTGAAAAATGTCATTTAAGACATGAAAAAAATTAGTCAGAAAAAAATAAACAGGGATAAGTGACTATTATTGAAAGTGAAAATACTATATCTTAAGGTTCAGGTGTAGAAAATGCATGATACATTCTAAGCCTTGAAAGAAATCCATATGTCTGGAGTTTAAATAAAATTGGTGAGAAGTTGGTAGATAACATAGCATGAAGAGCATTGTAAACCATGTAAAATATATTGGATTTATTACATAGTCAAGTGGAAGCTATAAAAGGATTGTAAAAAGAAAGTGGCATGATTAAATCTAGTTAATGCAATAGTTTTATATGAAGCAATGTGAAGACTAGAGGACATTGGCATAAAAATGAGTGAAGAAAGAGGAAAGAATCCAGGTCATAATTTCTTGATCTGGGTAATAGAAGTAAGGGTGGAGAGAATGGAATAGTTTTGACAGTTATTTCAAAACTTTAGAAAAGGAGAAAAGGTAATGATTGGATCCAGATATAAGCAGTGAGGAAGTAAATATCTGAGCAACTACATGGAAGTTGTCATTAACTGAGAAAGAGGACACTGAATATTGGCTGTGCAGGAGGGAGACATTTGACTAAGTTATGGACGTTCTGAGGCTCATATTTCGTTCTGATAATAAAAAACGTGGAGTATAAAACTAGATATTTAAATACAATCCCCAAAAGAGAAATGGACTGGATGTTTATATTTTAGAGTTACCAATATCCTATATACCTAATAAAACCCTAATATGCAAATTAAACAAATGGTGGAACAACTAGCAGAATGACCAGTTGCTATGATGCACACTGACCACCAGAGGGCAGGCACTCAATGCAGGAGCTGCCCCAAGTTGGGGCTGATGAGTGGGTGACTCCAGGCTGCCAGCAAAGGTGGGTGCAATCGAGAGCCCTCCAATCACCTCCCTGGTCGCCCAGAGATCTTCCCTGATTGCTGGCCAGGCCTAAAGACCCTACCCTATATATTGGGAGCAGTCTATTAGACTTAAAAATTAAAACCTGGCAAGACTACTCTAACACTGAAAAAACAGGATTATGCAGCAATGACATGCATGGACAATGGCTTGCACATTTTGTGGTCAGCTCTGATTCTGACACTTATAACTGTGACAAAGCCAATTACTTAACTTCTCTCTGCTTCAGTTTTCCACCCATAATATGGGAAAATGGTACTACTGCCTCAGAAGGATCATGTTCTGTACTACTTTTTAAAATCAGGGCAAAAATTGTAGCTGCCCATACAACACCAAGATGCCTTTCACCTGTATGAAAAGTATGGTCACTGGTGCATACAGCAGCCTGGATTGAGAGAGCAATGTCTACTGCCTCTGGCAATCAGGCCTAAACCAGCAGTTAGACATCCCCTGAGGAGTCCTGGATTGCGAGAGGGTGCAGGCTGGGCTGAGGGGACCCTCACCCCCACATCCTCCCACCCCCATGCAAGAATTTTGTGCACTGGGTCTCTAATACAGAAAATAAAGTTCTAAATATGACTAAAATTTCTGAAGGATTGTAAAGAGAATGAGAAGATAAAAAACATATACTGAGCCCCTCAAAATAATACTTTTATTTAAATGTCAAGACTTATTTTAATAATACAATAATCATGGCATTTTGTGTCAGCATAAAGATGAACACATAGGTCAATGGAACAGAACTAAAAGTTCCAATGTAGTGAAATGTACAATAACTTATTTTTATTCAGTTTAAATATATGTCTAGTGGGGTGTGTGTGTGTGTGTGTAAGTGTGTGTGTGTGTGTGTGTGTGTGTGCACGCGCGTATGCATACATTTTTGTATTTATCCAACTTAGAGAGAGTTTTTGGATCATTAATTTAATACAGACCTTAGTTGTCATTTTTCCCCAGCTTTATTGAGGTATAGTTGATGATTAAAAATTATATATATTTAGGTTGTACAATGTGGTATCTTTCTTTGAGATGTACAAGATCATGATTTACTATACATATACTCTGTAAAACTGTACCTATACTCAACTTAACTAACAAAAGTATTACTTCATACCATTATGTGTGTGTGTGTGTATGTGCAGGAACACTTAAAGTTTACTTTTGCAGCAAATTTAAAGCATATGATAGAAAATTATTAATTATTAGGACCCCAGTGCATGAATTCATGCAAATTGAGAAAAACTGTGGACACAGGGGCAGGTCTTGGCCAATCCTCCAAGCCCCTGCCTGGCCCCTCCTGCCATGGTTCTTAGTCCTCTCTCTGCCAGCAGCTCTGCTGTTCTAATGCACTGATGGCACCGGCCTTGCTTGCACCTGCTGACAGCATGGAGCTGTTGGAGCCAGCGCCAGCTGTGGGTGTGAGTGTCAGTGTATGTGAGAGGCAGCTGCTGCCCCAATCATCCCTCAGGAGCAGGGGGAGGTGGAGAAGCCCTCTGGGGCAGTTGGGGCTGGCAGCCACTGCTGGCACTTGCTGATGGTTCTGAGTGGTTGGGCACCAGCAGAGTGTGCAAGCTGCAGCTCCAGTGTTAGCAGCAGGTTCAAGTGGTGGCTCTGGTGCTGGCAGTGGGTGTGAGTGATGGCTGCCTGCCACAATTGCCCCTCAGGAGCAGGGGGAGGTAGAGAAACCCTGAGGGGTGATTGGGGTCAGCATCCACCTCTTGCATCTGCTGATGGCACTGAGCAATTGGGGCTGGTGCCAGGTGCTGGCAGCAAGTGTGAGCAGGGAAGTTGCCTGCAGCAGGTGCAAGTGCTGGGTAGGACCATGGCATGTGGGAACAAAAACTTTTCAGTAGCCACCAGAGGCTCACCCCGATGATGACGGTGACTGGCGCTCTGCCTTGGTCTGGTGCCTACATTCACCTGCTTCACCATCCTGCTGTGGCCAATGCCTGCCATGTTCCATGCTCTAACATCTGCTGCAGAAGCCCACCATGTTCTGTGTGCACACCCTGGTGGTCAGCACCCGTCAGAGCGACCAGTTGTTAGGTTGGTCCAATTGTTCTGCCATTCAATCTATTTACATATTAGAGTTTTATATATACAGATAATCATCATGCTATACATTAGTTCCCCAGAATTAATTCATCTTATGACTGAAACTTTGTATCCTTGACCAACATCTTCTCATTTCCTCCATCCCACTATTGGCATTCAGCATTCTCTTTGCTTCTGTGAGTTTGACTTTTGACTTTTTAAGATTCCATACATAAGTTATATCATACAATTTTATTCTTCTCTGTCTGGCTTATTTCACTTAGTATAATGCCTCCATGTTATCATGTTGTTGCAAATGGTAGAATTTACCTTTTTTTTTTTTTACAGTTGAATAATATTCCATTGTATTTGTGTGTGTGTCAAATATTTTTTCCCCCATTTCTTCATTGATGGGTGCTGAAGTTGTTTCCAAGCCTTGGCTATTCAAAAAAATTCTGCAAGGTATGGATGTTCTTCCAAAACAATTAAAAATAGAACTGTCATGTTGTCCAGCAATTCACATCTGGATATTTGTACAAACAAAATAAAAACATTAATTTAAAAAGATATATATATCCCTATGTTTATTGCAGCATTATTTGCAATAACCAGATTATGGAAACAACCTAACTGTCCACAGATGGATAAAGAAACTGTGATACCTACATACAATGGAATATTACTCAGTCATAAAAAGAATACAGTCTACCCATTGCAGCACATGAGTGGACCTCAAATACATTATGCTAAGTGAAATTATTCAGGCAGAGAAAGACAGATTAATACTGTATAATTTCTCTTATATGTAGAATCAAGAAGAAAAACAAGTTTCTAGATACAGAGAACATCTTGCTGGTTGCCAGAATCAGAGGGAAGGACTGTTTTTGGTTTTTGTTTATTTCAAGTAAGCCTTTTTTAAAGAGGGCAAAGAACTTTAAATAGACATTTTTTCCAAAGAATACATACATATCCAAACAGGTACTTGAAGAGGAGCTCAACATTACTAATCATAAGAGATGCATATCAAAACCACAATGGGCCCTAGCCAGTTTGGCTCAGTGGGTAGAGCATCAGCCCACAAATCAGAGTCCCAGGTTTCATTTTGGACAAGGACTAGTACCTTGGTTGCAGGCTCCTCCTGGGCCCGAGCCCTGGTCCAGGGCATGCAGAAGGCAACCAATCAATGTGCTTTTCTCACATCAACGTTTCTGTCTTTCCCTCTCTCTTCCACTCTCTCTAAAATAAAATCAATGGAAAAATATTCTCAGGTGAGGATTAACAAAATAAAAACAAACAGCAACAACAACAACAACAAAAACACACTGAGATGTCACCTCACACTTGTTACGATGGCTTTTATCAGAAAGACAAACAACAAGAGTTGGTAAGAATATGGAGAAAAAGGAACTTCCACATTGTTGGTGGCAATGTAAATATTGGGACAGGTATAATGCAGAACCACATAGAGGTTCAATTCCACTGCTGGGTATATACTAAAGAAATGTAATTAATATCTTAAAAACATATCTACGTCTCCAAGAAATATAATATTTAAGAGATGGACTAACACAAGTACATAGGTGAATGTAGTTTATAAAATACCATCTCAAAGTAAGTGGTTAAAGACAGACTCTATTAATAAATGGAGTTGGGACATCTAGCATCCTTATGGAAAAATAAAAAAGATAAAGTTGAAACCACATATCATACCAGATACCAGGGTGAGTCTCTAATGTATTCAAAGATCTAAAGGTAAAAAAAATAAAGAAAGCATACACGTATAAATAAACTTGTTACTGAATCTAATCCATCTTGAAAACTTGGATGGCAATTGTCAGATAGAGGGAGCCTCTATTGCACTATATTAAAGGGGAATAGTAACACAATCAACCCATCCAAAACCCCCAGCTCATTTCCCCAAGTGCCAGTAAACACTCTACAACAGCAATAAAACAATCCTCCAAGGACTTTTGCATAACATAAAACATTTAAAACATCAATTACCTAATAATTTAACACTTAATGAACTCATTAGTCGGTATGCGTTTACTCAGGATGCAGTGCATTTTCTATGGCATTCAATGCAAATTATTTCTATACTGCAATGAGCATAAGCTGTCATGTAAATAAAGCCCATTAAGGATTTTGTTTCAAACACTAAAAAATCCAAACAACACTTAGCAAAATAAATAAAAATGACAACTTTAAAAATATGGTGTTTACCACTGCAATAAATGCTCAAGTGAGGTTTGGGGGCCAGAAAGAATCCACAGGCACTGTTGCAGCAGTGGTGGGTAAGGCTTAGTGAGAGTTAGCACATGTAAGCATTCCAGGCAGGAGGCATAAGCCTACAGGGTCAACAGCTGAGGCATGGCTGCAGTGCTCTCTGTATTCTCTAAACCAGTGGTCGGCAAACTCATTAGTCAACAGGGCCAAATATCAACAGTACAATGACTGAAATTTCTTTTGAGAGCCAAATTTTTTAAATTTAAACTATATAGATAGGTACATTGTTATTAACTTAATTAGGGTACTCCTAAGCTGGCCTTTGCTAATTACTCAAGGGGCCAAAGAGCTGTATGTGGCTCATGAGCTGCAGTTTGCCAACCACTGCTCTAACCAGTTCTCATGAGTTGCTTTAATGTCCTTGCTATGGCACATATCACACAAATTCATCATCATGTATTTCAATATAAAAAATATATATATATATATATCAATATATATATATATTTTGGTGGGGGCGAACAGAAACTCTCAAATTTGAGTATCTTAAAAAACTATTGCATAGCAAAATATAATAATGTGAAATTAAAAATAACCAACTGAGAAAAGATATTGGCCACCTATGTTATGAGTTATTTCCTTAAAAGAGAAAGAATATTCTAGTAATTATTAGGGTCAAGACAAAAATAAAAATAAGAAATGACACAAGACAAAGAGTTCATAGGAAAAATATCTCTACATGTATCCTCTCAACACATAAAAAGGCGGTCCACCTCCCTCATATAAAAAAAAAATACAAATTAAAACTCTATTGTGAAAACATTCTTCACATATCAAATAGGCTAAAATCCAAATATTTGCTGGCAAAGCTTGAGCATACACTTTTACTCGTTGTTGTTGCTGTAAAACAATGTGGAAGAATATTAGCTATATCTATCAAAATTATCAATCAAGCCACATAGCCTTTGACACAGCAATCCCAATTTGAAGAATCTAATTGGGATATACATATGTACCAAAAAATATGAAGTGATGTATGTACCAGCTTATTGCTGAGGCATTGTTTATATTAGCAAACATTGGGGGGAGCCCACACAGCCAGCAGAAGAGACCGGTTGATTTCTGATGATAGACCTACATAATGGACTACTATGCAAACTTAAAAATGATGTACTAATCTGAAGAGAATGTCAGGAAATATTGAAAACTTAAGAGAACAAAATTACAGAATAGTGTACATCATACACTGACTTTTGGATAAGGGGGGGAAAAAAATAACACGTACTCCCCTACCTTCCCTCTGAGGGAGTAAAGGGGAGAGATCAACCAAAGGACTTGTATGAATGTATATAAGCATAACCAATGGACTCAGACACCAGGGGAGTGAAAGCATTAATTGAGGGGCTGGGGGGAGGGGGTCAATGGAGGCATAAGGACACATATGTAATACCTTAATCAATAAAGAAAAATAATAATAAATAATAACACATACTCTATTTTCTTTACCAAATCATACACATGTACATATACACATCTCTAAGAATCATTAATAGTCTTGTAAAAATATGAAAAGGAAAATAAATTTGGTAGGGAAATAATTCAATCAAGACTTTTCTATGTATGACTTTGTATCAAGTTTTAATTTTAATTATATATATATTCATTGATTATTTTTAAGTCTCATAGAGAAACAAACAAAACCACAGATAAATCTGACCATATATTAAATCAGTATTATGGACATAGAAGAAATATTTATTTCAAGAGATGCTAGAGCACAATATATTGAATGAGCTTATTATTGGAATGAATGCCAAGTAAATTAACTAACTAAACAAATAAGTTCCAAACTTCAGTTTATAAGATAAAGCAAATAGATAAAATTATGCCAAATACATTAAGTAAAACTTCTGAAATGTTGAAATTGAAGTAAAGATATAAACTTATGAATTAATAAACATAAATACTCCTGATAATTTAGCAAATTTTCCTGGAAGTTTTATCACCTCCCATAGCAATAAAAGTTTCTGGCAGAATACCATTTTTAATTCTGTGACCTATTGAATGAAACAAGAACATTTTGTAGAAATGGCAAGGAAGGTAAATGACATCTTAGGACATTTTTTATACCAGAAAACTAGAATTCCTTTTTACATTTTAAAGTCGTCATATCAAAAATATGTGGGAGTCTAGTACAAAAGGTGAAAGGATTAAGAAGTACAAATCTGGAGTTACAAAATCTTCATTGGGTTATAAAAGATATTATAGAGTATCCTATATAATAAAAGAAAAATATGCAAATTGACTGAACAATGGAATGACCTGTGGAACAGCCAGTCGCTATGATGCACACTGACCACAGGGGGCAGACACTTAATGCAGGAGCTGCCTCCATCTCGCAAGCCCCACGCCAGCCAAGGTGAATGCCAGTGAGGGCCCTCCAATTGCGCCGCTGGCCAGGCCTAGGGACCCTACCCATGCTCAAATTTCCTCCACTGGGCCTCTAATATACTCAATAATATTGTAAGAACTATGTATGGAGATAGGTAAGTACTGAAAATGTCAGGAACACTATGCAAAATATATGGTTGTCTAACCACTATACTATACACCTGAAACTAATACAAAGTAATATTAAATGTAACTTGATATTGAAAAATAAAATTTCAATTAAAAAAAAAAGTAGTGATCTGGTCCCACACTCAGGGTATGATAACCATGGGTGCAAGAGAGTTAGAAAAGGCCAATGAGGAAAAAAGGACACATATGTAATATTTTCAACAATAGAGATTTAAAAAAATAAATAAGTCTAGAGTATCGAAAGGCATCAAATCCACAAAAGCATAAGAATTCAAAGTTAAACTGTGTTTTCTTTGTTCCCGTCACTGAAGATGCAAAGAAACACTATATAGAAACTTTCCCACACTGCTTACAGTTAAGGGTTTGCCTAATTAATATGAAAAAACCCTATTGACTAAGTACATGAATTACAAAAATGGGTGATATCTTGGAGTGGCTGGAAGATTCCCTACTATTGTAATTCCATTCTATTTATTTTCTTGAAAGAAGAGAAGATTCCCTGTGCTTCAATAGCTCTGGCCATCATACAGGACAGACTAGAAAAAATATTCTTTTTAGTCCTGATATTATTGACTCTCCAAACCCACACTAACATTTGCCTTCAGCTAGAGTTCTTATTATACAAAAAAAATAGATTGTTATTACCATCCTGAGCTTGATTTTTTGTTGCTTACAGCAAAGACATTCATTGTTCTCTTACATGCAATGCAGTGTCTCAATCATGTATATTTTCTGTTCCTAGATTGTAACTTCTTGAGAGTGACTAGCACTGAATAGACTCTTAATAATGCTTATTGATGAATAAATGAGTGAATTTGAAACGTTTTATAATTAGTCATTATGGTTTTTCATGTTAATTAGGCAAAATTAAATTTTGTTACTTTATCCTTAAAAATCCAGAAGAGATTTTTTTCTTTGATAACCAAGGTAATATTATTTAAAATGTAACTTGATTATACTGCCAAAATTGGATGGATGGATTGACTTATAATTTTTACATTTTGCCAATCAAATGAACAAATGTTTTCCTGACCATGTTCATTTATATTTCTATTGATTCTTTTAAATTACTTATTTTTTAAAAAATGGAATCCTTGCAATAATTTATCTTATAATACCTAGACATGAAATTAATAACAGTATAATACTGAATAAAATCTGAAAAATTTAGTATAGCATATGGAAAATATTTTTTAATAAAATGAATGTGCTGTAGGTCATCCAAAGCATAATAATGATGCTGAAAATAAGTATTAAAAACAGTAATGGATCTAGCATTTAGTAAATTCAGAAATTAGGACAATTGATTTACATACTATAAAATTATCGATGAGCATGTGTATTTGTGTTTAAGTAGTATAGATATTATCTGTCTCAATTTATGTCATTTATTTATTTTAATTTGTCTTTATTGTTGAAAGTATTACAGATGGCCCCTTCCCTCCCCATTGCCCCCGCCTCCACCCAGCACTCCCCCATAGCAATAAAGAAGAGAATCTCTTCCCACACCCACTTCCACCTTCCCTCTGAGATTCCTCAATCTATTCCATGATCTATTTTGTCCCTCAGTTTATTTTGTTTATTATATTCCACATAAATGTGTTATCTTGTCATACTTGTCTTTCTCTGACTGATTTCATTTTATTCTATATTTCTCAGTATTAATAGGAGGTTTTCTTTTTTCACTACTAATATCGAAGATATTAAATCTGAAATGTTCTTAAAAATGTCAATTTTCTATCAGAGGACAACTTCAATGATGCAATCTGTTAAAAACAGTGCAAATATTTTACTAATTAACAAAAAAAGGTCATAAAAGCTATGCCAGAGTCCAATGTATCATTCTTTTATTAATTTACAAAACAAATATGTAAGAAATTGCTACTTTTCAAAGAAGGCTATTCCATGAAAACAAAATACACAAAGTCCCTGTACTTGTGGAATTTATAATCTTTGAGAGGGGACAAATAATAAACAGGTAGGCAAATAAATATATAATGTATCTGGTGCTGGTGAGAAGTAGGAGAATAATGAATAGGATGTAGAATAACTGTGCAGGGAGGCACTGCTGTATTTGGTGGGCCTCTCTGTCTTTAGATGACATTAAAGCAGTGACTCAAATGAAGTGAAGGAGTCCAGCTATGCAATACGTGAGGAAGGGACATTTCAGACGTAGGAGAGAACATTTAAAGGCAAGAGTATTCCAGGCATATTTGCAGATCCTCAAAAGAACAGCATTGCCAGGCTGGTGTGGCTCAGTGATTAGCACTGAGCATTCCCTGTCAGGGCACATGCCCAGGTTTTTGGCTCCATCTGGTCCCCTGTGTGGGGCATGCAGGAGGCAGCCGATCAATGATTCTCTCTTATCATTAAATTATTGATGTTTTGATGTTTACAACTCTTACCTTCGCCTTTCCTCTCTGAAATCAATAACACACACACACACACACACACACACACACACACACACACGGATCGGGCCAGTATGAACTGGGGAGAGTGCTTGGAGTTGAGATCAGAGCTAGAGCTTGGGACCACAACAAACAGTATCTTCGAGGGCGTGGTAAAACTCTGGATTTTTTATCTCTAGTTTGATATGTCAGATATTTACCTATTTGGAGGAAAATAGAGCATTATAAAAATCATAAAGCAAATGCTTTGTAAAGTTTTTATCAGAATTAAACGAAAATACAAAATGGAAAAAAGCAGAGAATTCCAGAGCCAATTACTTTTTCTTTCTCTTTAAAAAAAATCACTACTTTTCTGAAGACTCACTCTGTGGCATATTCCGATGTAGGCAATTTTTGTACAAAAATGTTAGTTAATGAAGACAATTGTATCCCAATACACAATATATTGTTTATGCATCCATTAGTTTATGAAAACTTGCAAGGGAAAAACCTATCTGTGTAGACTATTCCTACCCAGGGAAACTCTTTAACTGTGCTAGAAAATTGCTTCTAGGATTAGGCTCGTTTTGCTAATCTAGGCAATATATATTGAGCTCACCAAGGAATCCACAAGCAAAATCTCACAGCAGGTGCAGCTGCAGGTGGCAGAGGAGCTTTCCAAATCGCCACTCAATCTGCCAGTACGAAGGAGATCTTATGTCATCCTGCAAGTACCCCTAATGGACAGGAATCGCTTTGGGGCAAAAAAATTCTCTTTTATGTAGAGAGGCAGAGGAATGCTATTAAGTTTTTTTCCCCCTCTTAGTTTCCCCAAATGGCAGGTAGATCTTTTGTATCCTTGGGAAAGTAGTTTAAAGATGTTCCTTTAAAATAAATTCAGTGTTATCTTGGTGACTTACGCTGAAATGGATCTGCATTACCCTTGTAATCACGGAATGATTTATATGTAAAATGATTTAAATAATGGTCATTAATTTAATAGCACATCTTTTCAATGGATATGTTCTAACTTGAGACATTGTATACCTTGCAATTTCTCCCAAGATATAAAACATCATCTTCTGACAGCTAGAAAGTTCAGGCCAAGGCAAACACATGGAGGAAAGCCCTTCAAAAGCTTTTCTAGGTAAAAGATAGGACTATTGGCAGGTGTTGTTGCCTGGGAACAAGTGTTTTCTGACGACTCAGTCATTGACTTTAACCCGAGGGTCATGGTGTTTGGAACACAAGGTTCCGGGATCGAGGTTATGCATGTTTCTAGAATCCCTGCAGATTAAAAACAAAAAACACGCCCTGGAGGAGGTGCTATGATTTTTTTGTTCTGCCTTTTTTAGAATCACACATTAAATTATCATGGCCTATTACAGTTTGCTTACTGCTAGCTTTTTTGCCAATGTTTCGTGCTTGTGCCACAAAGAAGTCATTATTACTGCAAAGATTTGAGGAGAAACAGAAGAAATTAGTTCCCTAGCCCCTGCTCTTCTTCTGTGGGGTCCTTGTTAATTCCAGACCCCCTGCAGCACCAGAAAACTATGTGGTTGCTATTAATTTATACAAGTTATCAAAGAAATTATGTCTACCAAGTGTGTCATCAGAGAACTATTTTTTTAAAATATATTTTATTGATTTTTTACAGAGAAGAAGTGAGAGAGATACAGAGTTAGAAACATCGATGAGAGAGAATCATCGATCAGCTGATTCTTTTTTTTTTAATATATTTTTATTGATTTTTTACAGAGAGGAAGGGAGAGAGATAGAGAGCTAGAAACGTCGATAAGAGAAACACCGACCAGCTGCCTCTTGCACACCCGCTACCGGGGATGTGCCCGCAACCAATGGACATGCCCCTGACCGGAATAGAACCTGGGACCTTTCAGTCCGCAGACCGATGCTCTACCACTGAGCCAGACAGGTTTCGGCCATCAGCTGACTCTTGCACACCCCCTACTGGGAATGTGCCTGCAACCCAGGTACATGCCCTTGACCGGAATCGAACCTGGGACCTTTCAGTCCACAGGCCAACGCTCTATCCACTGAGCCAAACCGGTTTCAGCACTATTTTTAATGATTATAGAAACAACTATTTAATGTGATTAACCTAAGAATTATAACACATTTTTTTTAGGGAGTTGGCAGTAATGATGGTGTTCCACAGGCAAAATAGTTAAACATTAAACAAATATGAATTTAAGTTATGAGGAAAAACTGCCTATACATAAAAGTGCTCTTTTTATCTTTTAAATAAGAGAAAGAAAAAAAGAAGGTCTATGTTTAGAAACCTAATGACAAAAATTTAAAATAGAAGTAATCAATACTGGAACTATGAGCAGAAATGTGTTCATGTTCTTGGAATCTTAGATTGCATTCTCAAGGTCCTCTGGCCCTAAGAATCCAGCAACTTTTCTGGGAGTAAATTCTAGTGGGGAACATAAGCGTGAGCTCAAGTTTGTTCAAACAGTCTAAGCACATGTTCATGATAGATATGCATATATTAAGTCACTATCTCATCTACAGGTGCAATTAGAATCTCAGGAGCAGTTTAGGGTGCCCCAGGGCCCCACTCTCCCCCTCAACCACCTCCGCCAAAATTGGAACTTTGTCAGAGACCACAGACCTCTGCTCAGCACAGGCCCTGCCTGGACTGTGGTTGGGGACATTGGAGCCCAAACAAAGTCTCCCTGCTGTGTCCCTAAATGTGGCTGCAGCTGCCTCACAGGTAATCAGGGTGCTTGTAGTGTTCCCCCAACAACAGCCCCTGGAACAAGAGTTGTGGCTCATCCTTGTGGTACTTGCAGTGCTGCACATCGCAAATGGTCAGGGGCTCAGTGTCCTGTATGGTAGCCACCAGCCACATGTAGTTCATAAGCACTTGAAATACACTGAGTGGCCAGGTTATTATCATCTCTGAACGCATAATAATCTGGCCTCTTTGTGTGTGTGTGTGTGTGTGTGTGTATCTGTGTGTGTGTGTGTGTGTGTATTAGAGGGCCTGGTGCATGAATTTGTGCATGGGTGGGGTCCGGCCAGCCTGGCCAGGGGGAGGGGCCATGGCCAGTTGGCCAGCCTGCCTGCTGGTCAAACTCCTGGTCAAGGGGACAATTTGCATATTAGCCTTTTATTATATAGAATATACACTGAATGGCCAGATGATTATGCATTCAGAAATCATAATCATCTGGCCATTCAATGTATGTCCAGTGCTCTTGGAAAATAAATACCAATGGGGAAAGTGAAACAAGTTTTGTATTGATTATTTGTTAATAGAATTTATGAAGAGAACCCAGCATATTTTTAGTTTTCCAAAAGTGTTTTAAAATTTCAAAAGTTGGTAGGTTCTAGAAGACATTTATTATTCAGGTTATAAAGTTTTAAAAAGGAGTTCAAATTTGGTCCATTACTTTTTATATCTCAAAGTGTAGTATCATTCAGCATCGCATAAAGCGAATGTTAGGTGAGCCTTCAGGTCTGTAGCATGAAGCTTAGTAAGTAAATTAAAATAGGACGTGGGGAAAATAAGTCACCGGGGCTTAGTGTGGAACTCAGAGTGAAATCAATTTTATTACGATTAAAAAAGCATTAGCTAAAGATGAGGAAGGTGATAAAAGAGATAGGATGGACTGGATAAAGAAAAAAAACACTTTAACTTATAAACCTATATTCTCTAGGAGCAGAAATATTGCCAGCTGGAAGCACACATACACACACAAAAAAGAATTTTGACTATTACTGCAATCCAGGTGCTAGTGATTTTCTCTCTAAAAATCCAGGCCATATGTGCAATAGTTTATGGTACTCACTATCCAAGGTCACTTTTCAAAAAAGAAAGAAATATCACTTATTACCGAAGGTGAATATACTCATTTCAAATAAACCATTCTTATTTAACATAAAATATATTTTCAATGCTCTAATTTTGCTCTCTGGAGAAGATGACTTTTATGACTATTCACTTATACTTTTATAACATTCTAATCACATGAAGTACATTCACAACAAACATATAATTAAATTCCTTGCAGAACTCTGAACAAGAGACAACACCTGCCCACTATATGTGTGATTTGGATTTACGCAAATACAGTTTATGATGGTCTTCTAACTCTAGGGTCTGTAAAACTTAAGATTAAAATTAGGGTTTTTAAATCTTTACTATGGTAAAATAATATTCTATATGTAAAGATTATATATATATATATATGTGTGTGTGTGTTAATATATATATATATATATATATATATATATATATATATATATATATCTTAATATAATATAATGAAGCCACAGCTTAGTTCAAGAACTAGAACATTACTGATTTTTTTTCAGCTAGTTATGTTTCCCCGCCCCAGGATTTACCTTTATCTTAAATTTTGTGTTTTCAATTCCCCATTGCTTTTGAGAACAATGAAAGTAAAACAAGAAACTGAGTTTTATCAAATGATTCACCCTTCTTTTATTTCTTATTGATTTCAAAGTCTGGCATAATCAGCACTATTTCCATGCCTCTGGTGAAAGAGGGATGTTGGTGTGTGTGTGTGTGTGTGTGTGTGTGTGTGTGTGTGTGTACACAGGGTGTTATTAGGAAGCTTTAAGCCCCAAAGAGGATTTTCCTGAGTCTTCCTTCAGATAAAATAAATGAATGCAAACTCCTTGCCTGTTTTGTCTTTGATACTCAATTCCAGCCCTCACCCCCCAAAAAAAGACTTTGAGGAATATCATAAAAGAAGAGACAAAAGAATGAACATTTAGACTGAAGCTTTATATTTTGAAGTAAACAAAACAAAATATTTACTTTGTTCACTGCTGGAACATACAAAGAATTTACATTATTTTTCCTGTACAGTGATTCCTGAGGATTATTTTGATAACTTTCTGGTAGACGTAAATTATATTTTCTTGTAATAAAATTATTATACCACAGTAATTTTATGACCAACAAATGTCTTAAGGATACTTGGAATCTTTTTTTCCTAATTTTCAAAAATATACCATATGGGGTAGTAGCAGTCCTATGTAGAGGGCATTTTCTTGTGAATGTTCACATATATCATTAGTGACTACAATTTCCAAATTGGGATGGTGTTATCATATCTACATATCTTTCAAGCCAAGTTAAGAGAGGAATTCAATAATTCCCCCAAGATCCCATCAAAGATAATGTAATTTTTTAAGGCAATGGTGTGCTGATATATGTTTAACAATAAACTCCCTGGCAAGTGGGAGGGGTGGGAAAGAAATCTGTCACATTATGACATTTCCACCAAGGCAGATGTCAAGCTAGCTACCTGATGTCAGTAAGTGAGGAATTTGAAAGAGTGCTTCAGTAGCACACCATTATATGGGGTGAGGCAAAAGTAGGCCTTCAGTTGTGAGTGATTGAAACAGTTTATTCTTATATTATTATTTAGTAATTACATTATTTTCCATAAAACAATTGCAAACCTACTTTTGCCCCATGCTGTATAATACTTATATCATAAATGCATAGACAGGTAGCATCAGGAATATAGAAAATAGTAAAATGTAGTAAAAATAAAAGTGATGGCTTTTGAGTATTACCTTTTCTCTTAATATAACTGTTTAATTGTAAGGTTTTTTTTATAGTTCTAATTTTAATAATGCATGTGTCTAACATTGGTGCACCAAAATTCTTGAAAATTTAATAAGTCAGCTTTCTCTAGACCATCACTACGCCCAGGTTTCTTTGCAGATCCCAACTCCTTTCATGATGTGATAGTTGGCTTGGATATAAATGCATTGTGTTAGAGCATAAAGTAGAGAAAGAACTTTGGGGTTAAGAGACCTGACTTAGACCTGGACCCACTAAAAGCAAAATTTGCCCAGTAAGGGCAAATTATGTCATTTCCCTGGCTCCAGTTTTTATATTTTAAATAAGGTGACATTTCTGGTTTCAAAAGTTTGTAGCCTGGCAAAACTTCTGGATTTACTATCCTCAAAACATTTCCTTTGTCCCGTTAAAGAACTGGTCTGTTAGAGTGGAAAGTGGGAATGGGGCAGTTTTCTATAACCTTGGTACCCCCAGTGTTCCTTAAGATGCTCCAAAGAACCCTTAATTTCTAAAGTTTTTCCCCTGCTATAATATTCTAAGATGAAATATGTTAGATAAAAAAATTGTATTGCAATGGATATTATATCACTAACTTATTTCAAACCATTTTCATAAAAAAGTACTTACGATTTGCTCTTCTGCCTTAGTTGCCCTTAGTAAGGTGAATTGAAACAATGGAAGTTAACATTTCCAATAAGTACAATTGATTTTCTCATCCAAATGCCTCCTCTCTCCTGACCCTCATCTTGGTGAATGGAGACACCATTCACTCCGTTTCTAAGGACAGAAATTTGGAGCCATCCTTGACTCTGTTATTCCCACAGTTTACCTCTAATTAATCAGAAACTTAAGTTGCTGCTCTCCTAATTTCTCATTCATTTATTTTATTTTACTTATTTTAATTACTACAGGCCCAGCACACAGAATCTTGTGTGGGTAGGGTCTCTAGGACTAGCCTGCTATCAGGGCCATCTTCCAGTCTCGCCCTGCTGCCATCCCCCAGTTCCCTGTGGTTCCCCATTAGCTGTTCAGCAATAGGAGCCTCTGGGCTAGAGGGAGGGACCGAGAGATGGTCAATGCACTTCAAAGCAACTGGTCAATCAGTCCTTCTGGTTGTTCTGCCATTATGGTCACTGGTCTTTTATTATATTGGATTGGCGACATGGCCAGTTTGCTGGGTTGGTTGGATTGTCCTCTCTAATGTGAGATTGAATTCCTGGTCAGGGCACATGCCTAGACTGAAATTGGATCTCAGATCAGGGCAAATATGGGAGGATGGGGTGGCCTATCTATTTTCTCTCTCAGGTCAGTGATTTATCTTTCTTCTTTCCTTTTTTTAAAATATATTTTTATTGGTTTCAGAGAGTAAGGGAGAGAGAGAGAGAGATAGAAACATCAATGATGAGAGAGAATCATTGATTGGTTGCCTCCTGCAGTTAAGGGGACCAACCTGCAACCGGGTATGTGCCCTTAACTGGAATCTAACCTGGGACCCTTCAGTCCCCAGCCCAGTGCTCTATCCACTGAGCCAAACCAGATAGGCTCCCTTCCTATTTTTCAAAATATATTTTTATTGAAATCAGAAAGGAAGGGAGAGGGAGAGAAAGAAAAAATCAAGGAAAAGAGAGAATCATTGATTGGCTGCCTTGATCCCTACTGGGGATCAAGCCTGCAACCCAGGCATGTACCATGACCAGGAATTAAACCATGACCTCCTGGTTCATAAGTCCACACTCAACCACTGAGCCATGCCAGCTGAGGTCCCTTCCTCTCTCTTTAAAAAATCAATAAATTATTGTGTAAGAATTAGAAAAAAGTTACTGGCCAACTTTGATGTACCAGGTATTGTTCTAGGTCTTATCAATAAACAATGAACAAAACAAATGCCTTGCTCTCAAGTAAAGTGAGACAATACAGGGAAACAATCACCAGTAACCGAATCAAATATTTTTATTAATAGTGTGTGATGCACTAATAAATTCTGTGAGGGGAAAAAAGCAAAGATGTAGGGTGCCTAGAAGCTGACAGAAAGGGATGGTAGAAGTTCTCTCTGAGGAGGTGAAATGAGACCAGATGCCTGAATGGAAAGGGAATATGTCAAGGAAAGTTTTTCCAAGTCTAAGTGCCAAGGTCTTGAGGTGGGAGAATGCTTAGTAGTTTTGAGAAAAGTGAGGAAGCCACTGAGTTTAGACTGGAATGAATATGCTCAACCGGAAAAAAGGATGATAATCACAGTCATGCAGACTGAGAAGAATATCTAAAAAATAGCTTTTTAAAAAATAATCGGAATGGAGGTCTTAAATAGTGTTACTGTCTTGATTTGAGTTTTTGTTTTTTTTTGTTTTTTTAACAATCACTCTGGTTGGTGAGTAAACACAGACTGAGGGGAGAGGGACCTGGGGCTTTAAAGCAGCAAGTTCGATGGTAGTTGAAATAATCCAGTCAATCAATTGTGTGTCTTGAACCAGCATGGGAATAATGATGATGCTGAGAAATTCTCAGATTCTAATTATATATTTTGAAATATTCCCTACATTAGTAGGTCCTTGGTTGTGACCCTAACTTCATTTTGTTGTACACTTCCCCTTGCTTCATGTGATTCGCCCACACTGGGATCCTTCAAAGTCTGCAAACTCTCCAAAAACACTTGGCTGCTTCAAGCCCTTTGAACTTGATCTTTTCTCTTTCGGAAAAGCCAGTCTAATGGCTTGCTCTCCTCTGCGCCATTTAGGCCCTTTTTCAAATGTCCTTCTAATAAAAACCTCCCCTCTGTATCCCATCCAAAATACTAACCACCATTCTTTATCCTTCATTCCACTTTAACTTTCCAGCATAACACTTAATATTACTCGTTCAAATGCAGTATGTATTTATTTTCTTGTGGGTCGCCCCTATTCCATGACAATTTGTTTTGTTCACCACTGTCAAAACCAAATCCAACTTTCTAAAACATTGTATCATTCCCACATTTACAAACCTGAATCATTCCACATTTCCCAAAGTTCTGATTGTCATATGGCACTGATAAGTATAATGACCACATCCTGGTAAGGATCGCCATCCAATCACTCAATTTCTCCTATCACTCAGTTTTCAACTTTCAAGAAGGGACAAAAAAGTTCTGCATAAACCTACTTTTTGGCACAGTCAGACCCTGAGATAATAGCCTTCAAGTGTTTGTATTTCAGTTTTACATTTCCACAGAGCCAGCTCCCTGTTCCCAGCCCAATTTGCCTAGATTTCACCTTGCTATTCTAGGCATAATGATGCAAATAGTAAAGCGGATTGACAAGAGCTAAATTATTTCAATTGTGCTTGGCTTCTGCATGAAGGAAAGTATTGTATACACTCAAGGAGTCAGTATTAAAAAATGTTTGCTCTTTGAGCGTTCATGCTAAGGGGATTTGAGGTGCACTTAGCTCAGTAAATTTTGTCCACATAAAGCACTTTTGTTGAAAATCTGCTTTTCTCCTGCTTGTTATTATTAACCAAACAGCCTGCTTTTGTCAAAATTATAAAGTCATTGCTATTTCTCTTTTCTTGCTCAATTCCTATTATGTTTCCTGGCTTATTTTACCTTTCTTTTCTTCTCACACAATGAACCAACTTGCCTTTGACCAAAACCAGGTTATACTTCCATGTATGAAAATATGAATCACATTTTAATTTCTGATGAATTAGGTGGAAAATAATATAAATAAATGCATTATGCTAAGTAGGGATAAACTGACGGTTCACTCTTGCCCTACCCCCTCCCTTATAGCATGCACATTAATTTCTGCCTCTTCCAGTCATTTTTTGATCCAGCTTTGACTTCAGGTGATGTGAAAAATTTAGGTTTTTGCTCTGGGTTACTTTAACCTATGGCGCTCTCTTTAAGGGAGAGGAGAAGAGACTGAATGGAGGAGAATCGAGCCACATTCATGGAGCCTTCTTTGACTGATTAGAAGTAAAAGACAAGGGAATCTGATCTCAGGCCCCTTTAAGGACTACTGGCACTTGTCCAATAAACCATTTAGCATTTGAGCACTTCAAATGTGGCTATTGCAAATGAGAAAATTAATTTTATCTGTATTAAATTTTAATTTATTTACATTTAAATTACCTCATGTAGCTGGTGATTACTGTGTTGAGCAATACCACACAATAAAGAGATTGATCTCATGGAGTCAGGGGAAGGGATGCATAATTTCCAGTTCTTTGTTTCTAGCAGGTAGAATTGGAAAGAACGAATACTATCTTGCTGCTTTTCCACTAGGGTCTTACTTTAAGCTCACACTAAATATTGCTAAATATTTAGGAAATTTTCCCAAATAGAAAATTTAGCCGGGTATGCACCATGAATGCTTGAGGATCTCCAGATACATCCTGTCACAAGGAAACATAATGTTGTTTGACCAATGCTAATGGTGGTTCCTTTGGATATGGCTTAAAGTCAACTTCCTGTTTTATGCTATTCCCATTTTTCTTTTCTTGGCTGTCCTAAGAAATGCTTGATTTAAAACAAAGAGAAAAACACCTCGTTGATAATGAATGAATTATTCTATAAGTCAGTAGTAATTTCCACTTATGGTTGTTATCTACTTTTGCTGAAATTATTTTTCTTAATTACAACACTAATCCTTCTTCATGTATATTCTTTCTAGAGACTTGACTTGTTTAATATGATAATAAAAGGAGACATAAAACACTGACATTTCTTACTAGGTAGGGGACCTATTATAAATGTTTTATATCTAAATTTTTTTATCTCATTAAATAGATATAAATATTATGCTCATCATGCATATTGGCAAATAATATGCTCTTTCACTTATAACCTTACAATTTTGGGGCAAATACTAACTACACACAAAATGTTGTTGCAATCTTTTTATTCCTGAATGTGTATACTTTAGCTGTTACAATTTTACTCATTATTTGAGAAAATTTAATATACATTAAACCCAACATTTGAATATAAATTAATCTGATTTTTAAAATTATTCAATATATTTAGTCACTTAAATATAAATGTTTGTCAAGGAAGTGATATGACAAAAAGATCATCAATTTTTTAGAATGTTTGGAGAAAATTCTGTTTAACAGTTTTCAAGGCAAGTAGGAGATACTTCAGTAATTTCAGTCAAGCTAGTCATATAAGTTTTGTTAACTGTAGGTTTTACTCTTGTTGCTAAAAACTGACCTTCTTTCATTGCATCCTTATGATTTTATTCATTGATTTTTATTTCCCTCTATGCATTATTGTTTTTGACATGTGTGTCTATTCTATATTGTGTAAGGCCCTGATAACATCCCTGATTTTGAGGTGTTCAGAACCTATTAGAAGCAATAGATACAATAGAAAGATTTACTTAGAAAATATTTTAAGACTAAACTAAAAATGCATAAAATAGATTTTCACAAATTCTTAATAATCACATGATTTTATGATATTGCCACAGTCAAACATTCTAATTAGTAATTTCATAGATTTAATCTTCTGACCCAAGTAATGTATATGCACACTACACTAAACTCAAATAGGATGGATAGCACAGGGAAGAATTTAGTCCTTTGTGGTACTGTTTCTCAAAACTGCTGACTGGAAGCATGTGTTCTCTGAGTTTACATTAGGCAATTATGCTCAAATAAACCAGGTAAAATTGCCTTTGATTAATCATTTTCTAAAAAGGCATAGCAACAATAGTTTAATTTAAAAATTATAATTAGAGTCCGGTGTGGCTCAGTGGTTGAGTGTCCACACATGAACCCAGAGGTCACTGGTCAATTTTCAGGCAGGGTACATGCTCCAGTGGCAGGCTCCATCCCCAATAGGTGGTGTGAAGAAGGCAATTTATTGATATCTATCTATCATTGTTGTTGTTGTTTTTATTTCTCTATCCCTCTCCCTTCCTCTCTCTCTAAAAAAAAATCAATTAAAATATATTTTTAAAAATAAAAATATAATAAAATAAAATTATAATTACATTTTGCACCTTATTTCATTTGATGACTATTAAATATCTCTTTTCTGACATTAGTTTAAAGTGTTTGTATTTTGAACATTGCTCTTGGAGTAAAACTATATGGATTTATTACTAATTATTATTATTATATTAATATATTTTATTGATTTTTTACAGAGAAGAAGAAAGAGGGATAGAGAATTAGAAACATCAATGAGAGAGAATCATTGACCAGCTGCCTCTTCCACCCCCCTCCCCCACTGGGGGATGTGCCCACATCCAAGGTACATGCTCTTGACCAGAATTGAACCTGGGATCTTTCAGTCCGCAGGCTGAGGCTCCATCCACTGAGCCAAACCGGTTTTGACAGTAATTATTATTATTATTATTTTCAGTCTTCACTTGAGGATATATTTTTATTAATTCTTGAGAGAGAAAGAGAAGGACAGAGAGAGAAACATTGATGTGAGGTACAAGCATCAATCAGAATCAGTTGCCTCCTGCACATGTCCATACTGGAGATTGAACCTGAAATGTAGGTATGTGCTTTGACTGGAAATTTAACTTGCAACCTTTTGGTATATTGTATGATGCTCCAACCAACTAAGCCACTCAGTCAGGACAAGATATGGATTTAAATATCAGGTTTCCCATGAAATTACTGGCAGGACCGAAGTGATCTGTTGTAGTTTTACACCTACCATGAGCCAAACACCCTAATCAATAATTGTTAAGTCATTTTATTTAAACTAGCCAAGTTTATATAGCTATATAATTGATATTTTAAACTAATAGATTTCTCTATTAGTAAAGCTCTTAATTAACAAAAATGTTCATTCATCCATTTCTGCTCTTCCTGCTTTTCTCTCTCACTCATTTCCATTAAATACATCTTTTGGTCATCTCTTCAGCACCCCTACTGGCCGTCAAGACACAAAACATACTTCCTCAAAAATAAATAAGCTCACTGGGCAGGCAAAAGATTGAGCATGAATTGCACTATCAATGGTGTATAGAGAACAAAATTTGCTGTTAGGTTCACCAGTATTGGACTCCATCCCAGATGATTTATGTATCTGATAGCAATAGAAACTCATGAAGAGATCTCCCTCACTCATAAAACTGTCCCTGAAACTTGCAGCTCGATTTGGCAAAGAAAATACTGGATGCTTAGTTAAATTTGAATGCTTACACTAAAAAAAATACAAATTAGCCACAGTTTATATCTGAAACTCGAATGCTGAATTTTAAACTGAGCATGCTGAATTTTACCAGGCAACCCAAGGAAAAACAACCTTGCTCTCAGAAGATTCAAGCAGTCAGGGTTACATAATTTAGATGAGAAAAAATATAGTCAATCTGCCCTTGTATGAACAACCAGTAGCAAAACGCTACGCTGCTCTCCACGCATCAGAAGCTGTGAACGAACTGATGGAGTCCAAGACACGGTGACATCTTATGTTCCAGGGCAGCATGAGGACACCGTTAGGATCTGTGAGCAGACCAGCCCTGAAGTCTCCACAGCATGTGTGACATGTCCGATTTCATAGTAATAACCCCAATAAAGCTGGTCCCCCAAGAGGGTTAGACAGGAGGGACCCAAGCCTGCACATTTAGGTCAGTGCTTTATAAACTCATGATTAGTTTGGTGCCAGGTTTCTACGTTGTAAAATATGTTCTACATAATTCAAAACATTTTTAATATTTTAAGATAAATGCTTTCTTGAGTTAAGTGTACATTTTCCCATTTCTTCAACGCATCTGATCTTTATTATTTGGTTCCCTCATCCAGAGCAATGACTGAGCAGCCAGGCCAGCTCCCTTTTCTCGGGGCCCTTTGAAGAACTTTCCAAAAATTTTTTTTTTCTTCTTCTTGCAATCGGGTCATTTTTTGCTGATTGCAAATTTCTAGTGTCTCTTGCCCGTCTGAAAACTTTCTGCCTCTGTGTAATCTGCCTCCTAATTCTTTCCCTATTCCCCAGAAGTTTTATCCAAAGGCAGACACAATTTATTCTTCAGTGCTTATTCAAGAAGACTTTCCATATCCTTGCCAAAAAGCGAGCCTTTGCCAAATGGAATTCCTGTGTGGAGTTCTTTCAAAACCCTGTCTTCCCACCAGCGGTCCAGCCAAAGAACTATCTGGGCAGCAGCATTAGCTGTCACGCTTTTCAAAGTCGCTGGCAGGCGGCCGAAAGCGCGGCCTGCCAAAACCCCCACTTCCATTTTCACCAGAGCACAGGTCTTCAAGGACGTCCTCGCAGCTCTCACAGCCACTTAGCAATGGCTCCGGAGGCTCTGCCAGCTTCCTGACTGCAGGCGAGTTTCTGCTGCTTTGAAAAAGTTTGCTAAAGGGAAACATCTGCTTCTCCATGGGTCTGATTCAGTTTCTATTAAAGCAGTGAGCGTTTGGGGTCTTTTATGAAATGTTAGCAATTTCAGCATCCATGTTTTTAGCAGCTTCCTGTATTTCAGCCTTTAAATAGAAATCTGTTTGTATTTTACGGAGTTTCTTGGGAGCCTTGCAGATTGGTCGTTGGGGAATGGGGCCGTCAGTGTGATTTTAATTAACATCTAATCTATAGTGTATCCTCTCTATTGTGTAATTTATTCCCCCCCCTCCCTAATCTGCATTAGACTTACCCCATACGCATTGTTCTGTGTGCAGATACTTGATTAATACATACACATAGTTGTCATTATTTGTCTTAACTAAATGGTTACTCCATAATATATTTTGTAAGGATTTACCCTTTGTCATATTTATCTGGTCCTTTGCTTTCTCATCTAAAACGTGAGACCTCTGAAGCCACTCAACTACCTCAAATGTGCATTCTAATTCTAAAACCAAAAGTTTGTCACACTGCTTGCATACCTGGAACTTACTTTCTCAATAATATTGCAAGAACATTTCTTTTCCCACTGGTTTAAAAGCTTTTCCTCCATAAAGGATTAGATCAGCAAACCACAATGAGGAAGTACCATAAAGGATAATTAGAGCTGAAAGATGGACCTTAGAAACTAGCTATTCTTTATTGTTGGAAGTAAATATCTTAACAAAACAAAAAAAAAATTCTTAAACTTGTTATTACCTGGCTACAGAGAAAAATCTATAAGCATTAGGTCCATGATAACTATGTTAAATGATCTGCTAAGTCAACTAATTTTTTCATCCACTCCCCTTCTTTAGCAAGTATTAATACAACAATAATTTCTCCAATTACATCTATATTGCTGTTCTCTCTCCTGGGCTTCTAGTCTCCATGACCACCTCTCTATCGGACATGTCGACTAAAATGTTCCACAGGCAACTTGAACTTAAAGTCTTAAAATATGTGAAAAAAATTCACTCATAATTTTCTCCCCGATTCTTTTCTGGCCCTTTTTCTGTTATTGGAAATGGCCCTCCATTTCTCTAAGGGATGCAAACCAGAAATCTCCACGGCATCCTTGACTTCTCTTTTCTTTTACCCCCAGCCACTAAATCATCACCAAACACTATTAATTCCACTTTTAAAATCACTCATAAATCTGTCTGTTAGTTTCTATTCTATCACTCCTCTGATTTGTGCCCTGCAATCTCACTGCCAGCTTTCTGCCGGGCCCTTCTGCCTCCAGTCCTGCTCTCTAACCCAGACTCTAGTCAGCAGCCAGACTGTTGCTTCTATAACGTAAACATTGGCATGGCACCATCTGTTTTAAAATTTTAAATGCAAAGTCCTTAATTCAGTTTAAAAGACTTTTATAATCTGGCCCCTGCTTATGTCTTCCACCTCTTCAGTTATCACTCTGACTTTTCCCCCCAGATATTGAGCTGCTTCGTGGTCTGAGGGTGTTCTTCTTGTGGCTTTTCTATATGCTGATCTTTGGAATAGGCTCATTCGCATGTATAGAACTAGTTTACACTCACACTTACCCTTCTCCCTCCTGCTTTGTTCCACAGGGAGGCCAAGTTTGACAGATAAAGTTATACCTCTCTTATTTCCTTGCTTCCTATGGAATTCAGCTAAGAGGGAGCATTAGCCAAAGGTGGGAGGGAAAAGTCTAAGTATATACTCTCTGGGCTCCCTTTCTGAGGGGTTCCCATGGGTTGTCTGCCTCCCTTGACCTCCCTGGAACTGAGGTCATGGTTTCTATAAAGCAGCCCTCCCCACACAGGCTCTCTATCTTCAGGTTTTAGTAGCCTCATTCTCCACCCTCCCCACCCCCTTCAATTCTAGCACAGGGCCCTACATATCCTTTTGGTGTTCTTATACTGTACTCAAGCCTTTGAAATTATCCCTTGAGTCAAGTTTTCTCAAATTATCTCACTGTAATGATCCATCTCGCTCCTTCTGACTGATATCCATATTTGGACACACTAGTCTGGAGTTCAAAGGAAAGGTTAAAGATATACTTTTAAAAATCACTCAAAATGTAAAAAGTCCATTTAGATTTAATGTCACAGGATTGAAAGAGTGTCCTAGGGAGAAAAATGT
Source organism: Pipistrellus hanaki (assembly GCF_964339955.1). Lineage (NCBI taxonomy): Eukaryota > Metazoa > Chordata > Mammalia > Chiroptera > Vespertilionidae > Pipistrellus > Pipistrellus hanaki. The sequence continues at coordinate 145,132,686 of NC_140504.1, read as the reverse complement.
AGATTTAAAAAGGTAGGAGCCCTGAATCCTGCCCATGCTGGGATATTTAACAGTTGGGAGGGCAGGAGGAGAGGTGTAAGGGAGACTGAGAGGAAGTGAGTTCAGTGAAAAGCCAGACAAGACTTCGGGAGAAGCTTCTTTGACAACACTTCCTCTCCAATTGACTCAGTGCGCTTTTGATGCCCCAGGGTGCGTTACATTGGTCTCCATCTTCCCTCAGACTGCAAATTCCTTAAGTGACCATGGCTATCCAACAGTGCTGTAGTTAATTGTGTAAGCCAAGGCATATACACACATTTTGGCAACTCTTTGGGTAACTGCTTGAAGAAAAATACATGTGTTAAAACTATGCATACATGCACACACCACACACACACACACACACACACACACACACACACACCTTGATTGAGGGAAACAGCTAATGATGTCATTAGAAGTTTTTGAAAACATTTAATAAATAATACATTAACTGAAGATATACCTTACCTACTGTTTTTTTCTAACATTTTGCAGAGCAGCTTAGCTCATTTGGTCCACATTGTCTATACTCTGTTTTTTACTATAAGATATTTACTATTTTTTTTATTAAATAAAATATTTCATTCATTGAACTTCTGAAATTCCCGCAATCATGTTTCTATAAGGTTATTACTTATGCAACAAAATATTTTTAAAAACACAACATAACTCAACAAATCTTTGAAATTATTGTTTTCCCAATTTTTGTCAAATGCAAGACCACTTGTCAAGCCAGGTTATTCATTGTATTATTGGGCTTCTGTTTTGCTAAAAGTCAGACAGACACTTCAAACCATTTAGATTTTAAACTATCACTGAATCAATCACAGAAGTAAATGGAAGATTCAATGATTACTTCATTAATGATTTGTTGGAAAGCCTACACTAATAAAAAACAAAACAAACAAAAAAAAAAAACTAGTAGGCCAGTTACAAAATAAGCTAGACAATTAATTGAAGGTAGTCAGAAAATTATAATTAGGGCAGTAAAAGATGAAAAAATAGAGTTGATACCTAATTAACAGAACAAAAAGAAAATGTTTACAAACTTAACTGGCATTTTTAGGAAGTAGATCCTGTTAATGATAGACCATTAGTTCATTTTTTTTTTCCTACTGAGCTATTTGATGGATTAGGAGCTCAAATTATGAGGAAATGGATCAAATACAGAGATAAAAAGAGAAAGTGGAAAAAGTGAGGCCCATAATATATCAGAAGGCTTGGGGAAACCTTTCTTTAACTCAAGAATATTTAATAAATAAAATAAAATAAATAAAATGCATGGTACAATTTGATTTTTGCTTTGGTATATATATATATAGACATATGAAAAAGAGAAGTTTTACATTCAAAATAACATAAAAGCTCTTAATGACAGTTCAATTGTTGGAAACAATGGAAACCATAAAGGCCTAAGCCCTCAAGAATTCTGAAAAGGTCATGGGATGTAATTTTAAATATCACAAGCAACAGTACTGGCAAGTTAGGATGAGTGCTTAAGCCAAGACTGTCTAGATTTCTTAGTGACAAGTAAACCCCAGTGGATAGCAAGGTTATATATTTAAAAAAAATAAGTGAAAAAAATTTGGGCTGTTGAAAATGTTGGGAAGGGATAAATATTAATGTCTATAAATATTAAAATATACAGTTGGTGCAATTTGGTTAACTCAACAGAATTGCAATAAGCATTCTGACAGGTAGTGAGTGCATAGTGGTTGAGAACATGAGGGCTTGGATAAAGCCTTCACTTTGAGCAGTTATGCAATTTGAGGCAAGCCTTGAAATCTGCTCCATTTAAATTTTGTCATATTTAAAATGTAGGTAACAATATCGATGATCTAGAACTGATATTAAAATTAGTGTATGTGAAGCACCTAAGTTTATGTCAGCTTCCTAGTAAACCTGTATTGAATGTTAGCTATTGTTCATTGTGATAAAACCAATTCAAATAACCCATTATCTGTATGTAATTTATACTTTATTAAGAAATGAAAAAAAGTAAAATCAGGGAAGTAATTTTTTTTAAGAAATATAAAGTGCTAATGTAATTTGAATGAATGGAAGTTATGATTATAAATCACAGTCTATGCATAATAATCAAAATTATTCCCAAATTAGAAAATCATGTGTTTCGTGTTGGTTAATATTTTGTGGGAGAGCACATTGTATTGACTGCACCTTAAAATGATCTTGGGATATAGACCTACAAAGTGATACGATCTAGAGGTAGTGACTGTGCATGTCTATTATAATGTACAACTACTTAAGACTGAGGAACAATGTTGCTGAGCTAAATCCTGCACTGAGCCTGGGTTTGTACCAGTTTATCGTTAGTGTCCTCAGAATAGGATAGCACGATTCCCATATTGTTGGACATGATGGTATGATTTTTTTTCCAACCTTTTAACCTTGCTCTTCACCCTCTTCTTTATATGGATGTTAGAATAATTTTAGAACTTTCTTTTGTTTTAAGAGATGAAGAATTATTGGTTTAACCTTGAATTTTTAGCCACTTTCTCTTAAAACCAAGAACTTAAAGGGTTGATTCATTTTATCAGTCTTTTGATTATGAATGAGTTTTGTAGAACATGCAGTTTTTCTGATGTTATTACTTTTAGAATAAGTTCCTCTAATTTATATTTAAATCAAGAAACAGAATCATATGCCATTCAGAATATGCACTCTGATTAATTACTTACATGTGCTATATGCATTGCCTAAGATCTAATCAGCATATTGTTGAGAAAGATTTCATACATATTTTAAAAATTCCTATCTTACTGCATTGCATACCACAAATTGTATTTTCATTCAATGACTGTCCTAGCAAACCTAATACAGATTTGTAAGTCTTAATTCAAATTCAATGGGTATGGATCCATACAAGCTTAAACTGCAATTTTGCACAACTGTAGTTTTAAATTACAAATCACGAATGCATTTAATGTGCTCTACTGTCTGGAAAGTGGCTTAGAGAGCCATGTGTATTAAAGGTGACACATAGGGCAAGGAGAAAACATGTGTCACCCTTTTGCTACTCACTAATCATCACTCTTGATTCCATTTTCCTATATTCCACTTCATGACATTGTTTTCTCCTTAAAGACACTTTTTTTTCATTTTCTGATATGTATACTTTAAATTCATAAAATTATAAATATTATAAAGGTGTGTTGCTCTTAGAAAGACTAAATTTTGACAAATACAGTTATAATCCTATATTATTAAATGTAGTATATTCTTTGTAATGGTATTGCTTGCATCTCACTAGCACATTGGTATAGATCACCCATGTGTCTTGTGGAGAGCAGACATTTATTCTAAAAGGTCCACTCAGTATATACTTATTATTTCCATATTTACTTTATTTTATTCCTAGTACCAATTTTCTAAACTGATCAAGCTCTCTTTTCATCATGGTTCATAACAAAGTCACCTTTAAAAAAAACATAGATAATATCATATGATCCCAACCTTAAAAACCTGCAAATTATCCCTAAAATAGATCAAATGACTCACTAAAATGTTATCCAAATTCTTGTATTTTCTCTCTTTGGAAAACATATTTTTCTCACTCACAACATTTCTCTTCACACTCTATCCTCACTATTCTACCAGGCATGACAAAGCTCTATGACTTTGCTAATGACTTTAAATAATTTTCAAATGTGCTTTCTCTTTTCTATTTTTTAAATTTTTTTATTAATGTCTCTGTCAAATACTCTCATTTAGAAATTAAAATTTTCTGGATCCCTTGTCTCTGATATTTGCTTCTTTTTTTTTCATTCCCACACATGCCAATTAGGCAGCTCATTAATATTCCACTTTATTTATCTTAGCTAATTTTATTTCCTTGTCCTCAATGCATTTTAAAGTTATTGAGAATAAGAATCTGTTGTGTTTATCATTGTATTTATAGTATCTAACACTATGTCTTATTTATAATTGATGCTCAAAATATGTGAACCAAAAATAAAAGTGAAATAAGTAAGGTATTATTCCCTATTACATTCTTGGGAATGCTATAGTTTGTTCAAAACTGGTATGTTAAATGAAAACCTTATGAGTACGTCATAGATAAATTTTTGTGTGCAAGTAAAGATCTGATTCTGAGTGCACTGTATATAACTTTGCATAGATTGCATGGTCCATGGTCCTTCAAATAGTCAGTTTCTCAGATTTATAAGATCTTTTGAGGAAATATTAGAAGAAAACTAATTTTACTTAATGTAGTACTTTTTTTTTAAAATGATGCTTAAGTATTTTCAAGCTTAAATATCTTTTAAGATGATCAATGTGATCAACTAAATATGCCATTTAATGATTGTAGGCATGACATTTCAAAATGTCAAATGAAATAGAAAGCATCACTAAGCAATAGAATAAAATGTTGATTTAATCTTATTCTTTAAGTTATCATGTTTAAAGACATTAGAAACTTGATTCTACTCTAGTCATAAAAAACATTAAAACATTAATCAACAAATATTGTAGAACACTTAATAAAGAAAAAGAATCAAGAGAAACACAAACTTTGCTACAGCAAATAAGAGAGCTGCTTTCTTTTTTGTTAAATATATTTTCATTCATTTCAGAGAGGAAGGGAGAGGGAGAGAAAAGAAACATCAATCAGAGCAAATCATTGGTCAACTTCCTATGATCAGCATAGCCCCTACTGGTGAGCAAGCTTACAACCCAGGCATGTGCCCAGACCAGGAATCAAACCATGACCTCCTGCTTCATAGGTCAATGCTCAAACATTGAGCTACACCGGATGGATGAGAGCTGCTTTCTATAGTAGACATGTAAGTATTTAATTATTCACCCAGATTTTAAATTTTAGTTCCATTAATAGGGAACAGTTTCAATTCAAAACATATCTTGCTTCATTTATTTATTGACCATCCTTCTCCCCCTTTATATGAACTGGTTAAATGAATTAATCTTTCATAAGTAACTATGTACTGTGTACCAGGTTCTCTGCCAGGAAAACCATAAACACTATCTTTTCAAATTTGATGCTGTGTTAGATTTTAGAGAGGAAAATAATGAATATAACTTATTTTCCCATCTCTGAGGTATTTTGGGGACACATTGTACTCTCTAGTCCCTAAACCAGCCCCAAATAATCCATAGAAATAGAAAAATTCCATGGCTTATGTGTGAAAGCAGAAACTAAGGAATTAACAGAAAAACATAAAACAAAGTGAAAAATTATAAAAGTGATAAGCCCATGGAAAAATATGAATAAGGGAGAGGATATATCTTTTTCTCTTTATTCTAGCTTTAGTGGTATTGCATTACAGAAGAAGAGAAAATAATTTATAAATGTCAAATGTATATGGACTTACTATTTTGAGTTTGAATATAGTCTAGTGTTGCACTGAACTCCATGGTATTACACAGGGTGGGCAAAAGTAGGCTTATAGTTGTTCCTAAAGAAAACGATACAGGAAGCTTCAGGCTGTGTGAGTGGCAGAGGAGCCAAAACCACTGCCTGCACCTCTGTGATCCCCTGGGTTCCTGAGCCCATGCCTTCCAAAACCTGGACACAGTGCATTGCATCCATGCTTATCTCTCACACTCAGGCACTGGAAGCCAGTGAATTCACTAAATTTGGAAGGGATGAGCAATGGGTGTCTGAGCAGAAAGAAAATTCTAGAAAGGATTCCAGTCTGCCTTGTTCATTGCTATGTCTCCAGCATCTAGGACAGCATCCAACTGAAAATAGGAACTCTGTACATCTGAGTAGAATAAGTAAAGTAAATAATTTCAAGTGGAATTTAATATCCATAAAATGGGGAGATTAAAAGTGGAGACAGAGTAGGAGGATGCTGCATGGACATGCTCCCTGGAACTACAACTAAAATATGAAAAGGCTTTTGAATAATCAATGGAAAACTCACAGGAAAGAACCTTGATACCCAAGGACCAAAGGTGGGGACTGCATAGAGACTAGTAGGAGTGGCGGAGGTGCAAAAAGGCCGGTTGGGAACCCACAGATAGCAATTGAAGTTCAATCTAGAGTAGGGGTGTCGAACTCAATCAGAGAAGGGGCCAAAATCTAAAATCCAGCCTAAATCGCGGGCCGAATGGTTTACTGAACAGTCATAAACTGACAATGTCATAAACTGACAGCGGAGTGCAGTGATGACAGCGCGGTGCGGGCCACATTGCAAGGCCTGGTGGGCTGGATTTGGCCCTCGGGCCTTGTGTTTGACACATGTGATCTAGAGAGATATCTCAGCTGGTGGAGGGAGGGGGATTTCCACTGACAACTCTGAGATCTAATCCCAAAGCTGGACTCCCCAGTAGAAAGCACCAAACTGAGGAGGGTACCTACATAACATCTAGCTGTGCAAAGTAATGAGGTGCTGTCTGCCAGGGAATGGCAGCTGAAAGTTCAGGCACTCTCTTAAAAGGCCAATGCACAAAAATTCCCTGTGGAACCACTTACCTTGTGCTCTGGTAGAAAGTGGGTGAAGTGGACTGGAGCAATGAGAGCAGAACCCAGGACTTGGGACTCAGGGAATAGAGCTCAGAAGGCAGACACCTCAAGTTTCCTGGGCTGAGTCATTCCTTCACACAGTGGAGGACATCTTTCCCATGTAGACATCTGCCTTGCCTTGGTGGGGAGACAGTCAACACACCCTATTGGAAAACACCTTGCCCTGAGGCCACTTAAGAGATTAAAAATAACAACTTCTAGGCAGAAGCAATTGCCCCACCCTGTTGTAAAAAACAAACAAACAAACAAAACAAAACAAAACAAAAAACAAAACAAAAAAAAACGTTCACCCCACCTGAGGATGATTACTAGGGGCAATTCAAGTCAGATTCCTATTAGTCTTTAGACAGAAGCAGTCACTGGAAGCTTTGAGTCTTTACCTGACCCAATTAGTCAGAAACAGCCTTTAACACTGTCCTGCACTAGAGATTCAGAGGTACAGAGGATCTATCTAAAACATAGTCACAAACCCAAACAGACAACCAAAATGAGGAAACAAAAAACAACTCTGAAATGAAAGAACTAGGGAATTCTCCAGAAGTAGATATAAATGAAGCAGAGATAAGAAATGCATCTAAAACAGAGTTCAGATTAATGATGATAAAAATGCTCAACAGTATGGAAAAAGATATAGTAACTATGAAAAAAGGACAGTCTGTGATAAAGAATGACATAACAGAAATAAAGAACACATTGGAAGGAGTACACAGCTGATTAGGGGAAACTAAGGGTTGAATTAATGAGTTAGAAGAAAGAGTTGAAAAGTCACTCAATTAGAAAATCAAAAGGAAAAAAAAAAACAATTAAAAAGTAGGAGGACAGCTTAAGGGAGCTTTGGGACAATGTGAAACATAACAATATTAGAATAGTAGATGTGCCAGAAGAAGCAGAAAGGGAGAGAGGAATATAGAAGGTGATTGAAAAAATAGTGGTAGAAAACTTCCCTAACCTGGTAAAGGAAAAAAAAAAAGGGGGGGGGGGGGGCTTGTAAGTTCAGGAGTCATAGAGAATCCCAAACAAGAAGAACCCAAACAGACCCACATGCAGCCATATCATGATTAAAATGCAAAAAAATTTAAGACCAAGAGAGAATGTTAAAGGCAGCAAGAGAGCAGAAAACTGTTACCTACAAAGGAGTTCCCATAAGGCTGACACCTGATTTCTCATCAGAAACTCTACAGGTCAGAATGGAATGATATGAAGTACTTAAAGTAATGGAAAGCAAGGAACTGAGACCAAGATTACTATATCCAGCAAGACTATCATTAAAAATAGATGGTCAAGTAAAGTGCTTCCCAGACCAAAAAAAAAAATGCTTAAAGGAGTTCATCACCACAAAGCCAGCATTACAAACAATGTTAAAGTGATTGCTGTAAGGGATTGCTGAGACAAAAGAAACAGAGAGAGTAACCTAGCCATATAGAATTAAAATGGCTATAAAAAAGTACCTCTCAATAATAGTCCTAAATATAAATGGATCAAATGCTCCAATCAAAAGGTGTAGGGTAGCTGAATGGATACAAAAACATGACCCAACTAGATGCTGTCTAGAAAAGACCCACCTCAAAACAAAAGACGTACACAGAATGAAAGTGAAGGGATAGAAAATGTTTTTTCATGCAAATGGAAAAGAAAGAAAATAGCTGGAGTAGCAATACTCATTTCCAACAAAATAGAATTTGAAAAGCATCATCATAAGTGAAATAACCCAGTTGGAGAAAGATAAATATCATATTATCTCACTCATTTGTGGAATATAATGCACAACATAAACTGTTGAACAAAAATAGAGCCAGAGGGGAAAATATTCTAGAATATAATAGAAGTAATGCTGTTATTTGCAGATTTTTAATATTTTCTACAACTTTTATGATATCATACTATGTTAGTATAGTTTTGGTAATATTATTATACTTAAAATCCTTTTATCCTTGAAATATTAATGTTTATTGCATGTAATATTATTATGTAAGATTATTTTTCTTGAATAATTGGTGTTTATTGCATGTAACATTATCATATTTAAAATCATTTTCTTGAGATGCTAATGTTTATTTAATGTAACATTATTATATTTAAGATAGTTTTTCTTGAAATAAAAAAATAAAACAGTACAATAAGTAAGAAATAGTAATACAAGAATAAACTCTTTTGCATGCTCACAATTGTAAACCTATTTTTGCTCCACCCTCAATTTTACAAAAATTTATGCATAGAGCCTCAATAGTAAGAAAATCATTTCAATGGCCTACCTAAAGGAAATAATCTATGTTCCCGAATGGACTCCTCACTATTTAATAACTTATGGAATTTCTAAAGATTGTAGATAATTATTTTATTGGATCCTGAACCAGCCTTGTCAAATGCAATATATTTTTATTAAAAATTGCCCAAACATAACATCATTTAAATAGATGGATTGGGATGGGCACCCTAAAACACAACTTAAATGAGAACCATAAATACTGAATGCAGCAAATAGACCAAGCAGCTAGCTGGCAATGAAAAAAAAAAAAAAAAAACAGCATTAAACTGGAAATGATAAACTTTATTTGAATATATATTATTTGGCATGGGCAAATGTTGAGTTTGCATCTATCTGTAGACTCACTTTATCAATATATATTTATACTTTTATGTATTCACAGCATGTTTGCTATACTACATAGTTATTTTAAAACTTGACTGTAGTTTGGTAAAATAATTTCCACATTGTTTCCAGTATAAGAAACTGCCTTGAGAGTATGTGTTTTACCAAGAAATACCCACAATGGGGGAAATATCAAGATTTCGTTGTAATTCTCACTAACTAGAAATCAATTTAGTCAGCATTCTTTGCTTCAGTAAATAATCTAACTTTTGTTGCTCTAACCTAAGAGAGATTTTTGAAGCTGATATCACATTGAAATAAGCAGGAACAAAGGACAATCCATTAGAAGGTTTTACCCAGTAGATACTCTGGTCAGAGTGCTTCCAGGTAGCATAAAGTATATTTTCTTATTCCTTTTTTCTTTTTTTAATGACTAACTGTTAGTTTACTGACAATTTCTAATGCCACCAAAACCTTTGAAGGATTGACATAGAAAATGATTTATAAAAGTATTGTATAAACAATATAACAGTGTGCTGATTTCTTGACAGTTTAATATTGAAAGAGCCTTTAACTGCACTTAGACTTCATTTCTCAAATCTTCTAAAATGATTTGTTAATTTATCTATTATAAAGCACTACATTATTTTAAGGCCATTGAATACCTCCTCCATAATGTGTAAATTCTTTGAGAATGAAAAGGTAAAATTATGCAATTATATATACTGGAATTTAGCACATTTTCTCTCTGTCTCTCTCTCTCTCTATCCGTCTCTCTCTCTCTCTCTCTCTCTCTCTCTCTCTCTCTCTCTCTCTCTCTCTCTCTCTCATCATCTATTATCTGTTTATATAAATTGAATTAAGAGTGTAAAAATAAGAAAAAGGAAGAGTTATTATAACCTTCCCCATGACATCTCAAATTTGGATAATTCATCACAACTGCCATAATTTGCAATGTGTATTCAGAAATGTTCCGTATTGAAATAAAAAAGGTGACATAGGTCTTTGCCATGGGAAAGTGTCCTTAGGGAAGTGATATCCAGCAAAATCTGTCTTTTGTTTCTATGTCAGAGAGAAAAGAAGATTGATAGCAAATCAATTGTATTCTTTCACACAAGAAGGATAGCAAAGTCTTCACAATGGAAGAACAGTCTATGATTAAAACACACTTACCCAAAATAGCAAGTTGAGCCCCAGAATACAATTGGATACTGGCAATTTTTGTAAAACAATACCAATTATATAGCTTTGAAAGACTTCAGCAATTAATGTCTAGTGGTGAATGTGATATAGGTATAAATCTTCTTATTTTAATCCTTCATATATTAAGTATATTTTATATTAAGAAAGCAGTCATTTTTATAATTAATCTACTGTTATAGTCATAAAAACTGTATGCTTTTCTAAATATTGACCAAAATATGCATCATTGAGTATATCTATGTGTTTGTTGTAGAGTATGACCAAGATATTATGAAGGAGTAGAAAAAGCAGAAGTAAAATAAGACATGGGCCTATGTATGCACTTTGAACATTTGTTTTCAATTAAACTATTCTCTGCTACTGCATAAAAATCTTTCTAATAAAATGGGTAATAAGATGAGAAAAGGATGGGAGACAGATTAGGATAAAAAAGATAGGCACCAAGAAAATAGCAAAAAATAAATCTGGCGAGGACCAAAATTGAGATATTATATATGGATAAAGTTTTATATTAATTCTCCTAAAATGGCATTTTGGAACCTAACACAAAATTCAGTGTATATCCTATCTAATAAAATAGTAACATGCAAATTGACCATACCTCCTCTACACCCACAAGCCATGCCCACAAGCCAATCAGAGCGAGTATGCAAATATACCCAATCAAGATGGCTACAGCCACAGAGAGCAGGAGGGCGGCTTGGGTTTTCCCAGCAATAGAGTAAGCCAAGCTTTCCTCTTGTCCTTGCCAGCTCAGGCCTCCATTTAAAGCTAAAAATTTCAATTATAGAAGGTAAACAAATCCAAACAGGAATGGCTACAGCCATGGAGCAAGCAGGAGACTTGGCTCTGCTGCAGTCTACAAAGTTTCAATTGTAGAAGATACATAAATCCCAGACACTAGGGCCTCTGCTTGGGGCATGGCTGGCCTGCAAACCACCTCAGGTCCCTCTCCCAGGCCACCCCACACCCCAAGGGATCCCCCACCCTGATCTGGGAAACCCTTCAGGGCAAACCAGCCAGCCCCCATCCATGCTCTAGGCATCTATCCTATCCAATCAAAGAGTAATATGCAGATTAACCATCACTCCAACATACAAGATGGCTGCCCCTACGTGGTCAAAGATCCTGCCCCCATGTGGACACAAGATGGCCACCACAAGATGGTCAGCAGGGGAGGGCAGTTGAGAAGGACAAGGCCTTCAAGGGAGGGCAGTTGTGGGCCATCAGGCAAGCAGGTGAGGGCAGTTAGGGGTGCCTAGGCTGGTAGAGGAGGGAAATTGGGGGTGACCGGGCCTGCAGGGAAGGGCAATTGGGTGGGACCTAAGCCTGTAGGGAAGAGCAGTTGGGGGGGACCAGGCCTGCAGGGGAGGGCAGTTAGGGACAAATAGAATGGCAGGGGAGCAGTTAGACATCAATCAGGCTGACAGCAGAGGGGGTAGGGAGTGATCAGGCTGGAAGGCAGAAGCAGTTAGGGGCAATCAGGAAGGTAGGCAGGTGAGCAGTTGAGAGCCAGCAGTCCTGGATTATGAGAGGTGGGATTGGGTCTAAATGGGCAGTCAGACATCCCTCGAGGGGTCCCAGATTGGAGAGGGTGTAAGCTAGGCTGAGGAACACTCCCCCTCTGTGCACTAATTTCATGCACTGGGCCTCTAGTTATCTATATAATATCTGTAATAATGCATGAAGTAATTTTAGGAGTTATTGTACAGTTCCAATTTTATTATATATATTAAACCAAATCTAAATTATTTATGTTTCTCTATGAAATCCAAGTCAAAATATTCTAGATATGTTATTACTTAGTTATGTACATCAGATAGACCTTACATTAATATTTTGGTGATTATATTTTTTGCTCAAAATTGGAAGTCTGTTACAAAAACTTGCTTTTAATAATGTATCTCTTCCTGAAAAAAGGACATTGTAATTCTCTGGACAGTTTCAAATAAATGTAAATAATTTTTATGGAAAATGCAGAAACAAATTCTCTTTACACAAAGCTATTATTTGTGTTGATTTTAATTTGCTTACATCTTACCCACTGAAGAATGTTTTAAGAGCCACCAAATAGATCAGAGATGGTAAAGTAAGGTAAACATAACCATTCTCAATAAATAAATTGTTCTTGCCAATGAGCTACATGAATTTCTAGACATTTCAGAGACAAAAAGAAGTCTCTTTTCTTGGCTCCTTCTCTAATACTTAATAATTCATAATATATATATATATATATCAGTGTCCATGATGACCATGACAACCGGTCACTATGAGGTTTTCCCTCCCACCCACAGTCCCCCTGCCCATGAGCTGTGTAGTTAGTGCAGGACTGGGGACTGGCAAGTGGACTGATGTTTGACCTCTTAGTCGCTGCCCTCAGCCCTCAGGTTCCACTGAATCTGAGATGGTGAATGGGGAAATCGGGGTGGGTGGTAGGAGAACTGGGCTGGCTGTCAGGCTGTTGGGATCACCATCTCAGCCTCGACTGCTCAGGGGGTTCAGGTTTGTGTGAATGCAGGCGCTGGTGACTTTACCTCCATGCGCATGTGCTCAGCGACTGCTGATGGAATGTGCTGCCTGCTCAAGGCTGCTTACACCAGGGCGGGTAGGTTGTGGGTGTACCTCACAGCTTCTATCAGTGCTTCAAGCCCCAACAGCAGGGGCAGCGGCAGTGGCAGCAGTGGCGACAGAGACAATGACACCAACATGCGCGGCCCCAAGAGGACAGTGTGTTCCATTAGCAACTGGCCCAATGCACAGGCATGGAGGGGAAATCAGCAGCGCCTGCTTTCCCACAGGCCTGAGCCCCTGAGCAGCTGGGAATGAGCTAGTGATCCCGATGGCCTGACAGCCGAGCAGTAGAGGTGGTGTTTGGCCTGGGGACTGGTGAACAGGCAGAAGATGGCCCTGAACACAGGAGGCTAGGCCCTAGGCACCCTACCCACAGGATTTTGTGCACTGGGGCTCTAGTTTATCATAAAATTAATGCCAATGTGATAATAATGAATGCTTAAAAGTAATACATGTTGAAATATTCATATTCCATATTAAAGTTTCATTGTATTATTTATAAAATTTGGTAAAAAAAAAAAAATCTATTGGGACATCATCCATAGTTAAAAGTAAAGATATATACAAGAAAAAACAACAAAAAGTTATAGACAACAGTATGGTGGTTACCAGAGGGAAGGGGACTTAGGGGTAATAATGGATAAAGGGAGTCAAATATATGGTGATGGAATAAGATTTGACTTTAGGTAATGGGCACACAGTGCAATATACAGGTGATGTATCATAGAAACATATTCTTGAAATGTATGTAATCTTATTAACCAATGTCACCCCAATATATTTAATTAAAAAGTGAAAAGATGAATAAACTTTATAGTCACCTGACATATTGTCCAATATAAAAGTTAATTTTAACAATAGTTTTATCATATATGATAGGCCTGGTGCATGAAATTTGTGCATGGAGGGCAAGGAAGTTGTCCCTTAGGCAGGTCTGCACCCTCCCAATCTGGGACTCCTTGGGGGATGTCTGACTGATGGTCTAAACCTGCAGTCAGATATCCCTCTCACAACTCAGGACTTCTGGCTCCTAACTGCTGGCCTGACTGCCTGCCTGATTGCCCCCAACCATTCCCCTGGGGGCCTGATTGATGACTAACTGCTACTCTGCTGGCCCGATCACTCCAACTGCCCTCCCCTATTGGCCTGTTTGCTCCCAACTGCCCTCCCCTGCTAGCCATCTTGAGGCGGCCATCTTGTGATGATGTGAAGGCAGCCATCTTGTGGTGCCCATCTTGTGATGAAGTTACTCAAGGCTGTGACTTCATCTAGGCTTTTATTATATAGGATTCCCCAAGAGATATAGTCTTGTTTTTAAAATGCATCTTTTAACATTGAAGGTCAGGGTAAATGTTTCTTTAATCATCCTATACTTTATATAGATCTTCTAATGAAATAGGGGGAAGAAATAGAAAAGAAAAGGTTAGTCCCCGGGCTTAGGAAGTCCACATAGTGGGCTGAGCTTTCATTTTTCTCCCCTATTCTGTCTGCTGGCTTTCTGTCTGCACATGTGGGATGCTAGGGCTCACATAAGTGTCTGCAATTCCAGCACCTGTGGATCGCCATCAGGCCAATAGCAAAAATGCTTTCCCCACAGTTTTACTTGAAGATGTTGCAATTTATTCAGTCTTAATGAGATAAAAGAGAAAAGCCTCTGGGATAGTCTGCTCCTAAAAATCAAACTTTTCCTTCTCACTCCAACAATTAACTTATTCTCTTATTGGTATGAAAGAAAAGGTAAAATTGTAGGACACACGGGTGCATTTATTTCAGCATAATAATGTCTGGATTCCATAGAGAGGTTAAATAACAGTTAAGTTGATTGAAGATGTGTTGTTTTTTAATCACAGTGCTGAATCTATCTGTGATACCCAGATGCAGGAACCAAAATATTCTCAGCTGGTGCTATGCAGAATGTTCCAGTTATAAAGTGGTTGAGTACATCTCATCATTATTCAAGAGAATGGAATTAGGGTAAAAGAACTTTGGGATTGTGGTTTGAGAACTAGAATAGTGTAAAAGGTTAGGAGAGACTGATCAACAATTTAAGTCTAAGGCTAACTACACCATGTTAATACCAAATTTACTTATCTAAATAATATGTATAAATAACATACTGTGATACTCTATTTTCTCTGTGAAGGGTTAAAAGTTTAGATCCATATTATCTTACAAAAAGATTGAAAAGCATTAAAGAAGGCACTTAGATCTTATTTACTGGATCATGGAATGATTTATTCTGTATAACTTTTCTCAGTTGTAGAATTTACTGTAAAAATTTTTGCCTGTAATAAGTAAAAGTTATCATTATACCATGATTAGATTAGGAGTAAGATTGAAATGATACATAAGATCATTCTCAGCCTAGTACTGAAACTGTTATTAATGTCATAACTGCCAATAGATCTGTGACACCATTATGTGTATGTGGCAGGAGGTAATTTATAATAACTGTGCTATGTCAGTAGTGTTAAAATTACACATTAAATGTGTGCATATTAAAATACACATATTTCCATTTACTATATATGTTATAGACATACATATTTAATGCATTTAACATACAAGTTAAATACCCATACATTTATATATGGGTATTACATGTGTATGCAGGGTAGGCAAAAGTAGGTTTATCATTGTGAGTTCACAAAACACTGTCTATTCTTCCATTATTTACATATTTATTAATTATTGTATGTATGTATGTATTATTATTATTTTATATCCTTACTTATGGTTTACTTTTTTAGGTAAAGATGGCTGGTGATTTAACTCACTTTTGCCTACCCTTGTATATACTCAGAAAAACACAGGTATTGATAGTACTTATGGGAAATCTCTCTTCATGTTTTAATTAAGTGACAGTTTTTCTGTGATGCCTTTTCTGTCAACCTTTCATTTTTCCTACCCTACTCAAAATTGTCTTCCTAGCAATGTTTCCAAAGTCAGCTCATGTTTTTATTCAATTTCTTGCATGTGTGCCTTTCTATGTTAGACTGTAAACATTCCCAGAACACAAATATTACTTATTCATTTCTGTGACAGAGTGCTTAATACTTAGCAAGTGCTCAATAATAATTTTTATATAATTATACTGATTATTAACTATTTCATAACTACATGCCAGGCACTGAAAATACAATGGTGAGCAAAATAAACATGGCTTAAGTGCGACTAGTATTTTAAGAATCCACAAAAGCAAAATATCTGACTCCAGTGGTCCTTCAGTGAGGTCTTCTCTGAGAAAGTGAGTTATTAGTTACAAAATCAATTTTTTCAGACATTCTTTCCTTTATTTTTCTTGTTAACATTGTTATATCCCCCTCCCCCTTTGCTAGGCTCTATTCAACTCTCCTCCACCTTTTCACTTAGGCCATACCACACTGTTTCTGTGTCTAGGGGTTACACATATACTAGTGGCTCAGTGCAGGAAATTTGTGCATGGAGGTAGGGAGGTGTTCCTCAGCCCGGCCTACACCCTCTCCAATCTGGGATCCCTCAAAGGATGTCCTACTGCCAGTTTACAGGGATTGGGCCTAAAACCAGAAGTCTCACAATCCAGGACTGCTGGCTCTAGCCAGCCTGCTTGCCAGCCTGATTGCCCTTAAACATTCTGCCTATTGGCCTGCTTGCACCCAACTGCCCCCTGCTGGACTGCTCACTCCAAACGGCCCTTCCTCTCTGTTGCAAATCACCTCCAACTGACTCTCACTGATGCCCTGCTTACTCCTAACTGGCCTCCCTGCTGATCTGCTTACCCCCATTGGCCCCTGTCACCCCATCTTGGCCTGATCACATCCCAGTGACCCAAGGTCCCAGCCCTCCTTTTTTTTCCTTTCTTTTTCTTTTTTTTCTTTTTTTATTTTATTATTCTGTGCCTCCTTGAGCGGAGGCCAGGGCCAGCTGGAAGCAAGTATCTAGGATTTATTTATCTTCTACTAGAGGCCCAGTGCACAAAATTCATGCATGGAGGGGTGTCTCTCAGCCCAGCCAGCACCCTCTCCAACCTGGGACCCCTTGAGGGATGTCCAACTGCCCATGTAGGCCCGATAACAGATCGGGCCTACATGGGCAGTCGGGCATCACTCTCAGAATCCAGGACTGCTGGCTCCCAACTGCTTGCCTTCCTGCCTTCCTGATTGTCCCTAACCACTTCTGCCTGCCAGCCTGATCACCCCCTAACCCCTCCAATGCCAGCCTTATTGATGCCAAACTGCTCCCCTGCCAGCCTGTTTGCCCCTAACTGTCCACCTCTTCAGGCCTGGAGCAGAGCCAAGCCTCCTGCTTGCTCTGTGGCTGTAGCTATTTCTGTTAAAAAATTGTTTACCTTCTATAATTGAAACTTTGTAGCCTTGAGTGGAGGCTTAGGCTGGCAAGGGCAGGAGGAAAACTTGGCTTCCTCTGTTGCTGGGGAAACCCAAGCCTCCCTCCTGCCCTCTGTGGCTGTAGCCATCTTGATTGGGTTTATTTGCATACTAGCTTTGATTGGCTGGTGGGCGTGGTGTGTGGGCATGGCTTGTGGGTATAACAGAGGTATGGTCAATTTGCATATTGCTTTTTTATTAGATAGGATAATTGAAACTTTGTAGCCTTGAGCAGAGGCCAGGGCCAGCCAGGATCAGCCAGGGCTGGTGGGAAGCTTGGCTTCCTCCATCACTGAGGCAACCCATGCTTCCTGCTTGCTCCAGCTCTGTGGTCAGCTGACATCTTGGTTGGGTTAATTTGCATACTGATTGGCTGGTGGGCGTAGCTTGGTGTAGTGGTATGATGGTTAATTTACATGTTTCTCTTTTATTAGTGTAGATGTTCTTTGGCTAATCTCTTCATTTTCTTTCATCCAGTCCCTCATATGACTCCCTTCTTACAGTGTCAGTCTATTCCAGGTATCCCCACTTCTGTTTTTATTTTATTCCTTAGATTCCACATATGAGTGTGATCATATGATACTTATCTTTTCTGACAGGCTTATTTTGCTTAGCATAGTCTCTCCATGATATCTCAAAGAATAAGAGATCCTTTTATTTTTTTAAATTTTTTTTATAGCTGCATAGATATTTCATGGTGTGAATGTACCACAGCTTTTTAATCCACTCATCTACTTATGGGCATATGGGCTGTTTCCAGGTCTTCATTATTGTAAACAACACTATTATGAGAATAGTGGTGCATATATTCTTTCAAGTTTTTTCTTAGGATATATTCCTAAAGGTTTTTCCAATATTTTCTTAGGATATATTCCTAAAGGTGGGAACATTGAGTCAAAAGGCAATTCCATTTTTAATTTTTTTAGTAAACTCCATGCTGTTTTTCACAGTACGCTGCACCAGTCTGCATTCCCACCAATATTGCGCTAGAGTTCTCATTACTCCACATGCTTGTCAGCCTTTATTTGTTGACTCATGGATGTTAGCCATTCTGGCAGGTGTGAACTTAATTTTGTAAAAGTTGTACAAACATGTTCAAAGGCCTTCAGTTCCTTCAGCTTCCTTGAGGAACTATGACTTTAACAGAGTTAAACTATTTTTTTTTAATTCCTCCTACACAGTAAGTATTACATTAGATCAATGCTGCATACATCCTCTGTCTTACTAGTTTGCAATACTGAAAATATGTATTAGTTTGTGTGATGCCAATACAAGAAGCTCTTCTTTGGCTTCTTAGTATAGAGCTATTTTGGTTTCCAAGAGGTACATGTAGGTAGACTGTGGAATGGTCACTCCCATCTGAGATGCCACTTACCTGTTGTTGTCTCTTTCCAGTAATCAGGGTCTTAGCTGAATTTATTCTCATTTGTTTTCCAACAGAATTTCTTCTACCCAACTTGCACAGGGCCCTTCTTTTGCCGGTCACCACAGAGGATCTGCATTGGGATCCCTGTTATCCTTTCTCTCCCCTGATGTGCAACTCAGCACCCTAAGAGGCAACAGACTAGCTGTATTCAAAGAACATGTCTTGCTATTTGATAAAAAGAATGGTAAAAGATGATTATTAGATGATACAATTAATGTGCTAAGATAACCTGACTACAAAGTAATACAATACCTGGCATAGAACAGACAGTCAAATAAGACCTTTCATTTTATTACTTAATAAAACAGTAGAAGTCTTATAAAATATAACTTCTCTATAACTTTTCTTATAAATCCAAAATGTACTAATAATGCAATTAGTGTACAGATCCTTGAATAATGTATATGTATGCACATTAATAAAATATATTCACTCAAAAACAAGAGTCTGGCTATTCTATCATTGTCTACTTTTCTTTTGTTTGTAACACATTAAACATTTTAAAAATTATATGTATTTTTTATCTCTTTAGATAACACTTTCTGTTTTTAGTTCAGTGCTGGATGATAGAAATAATGATGACAATAGCTGCCACTGATTGAATCCTAACTACTTCTCAGGCACTAGTCTAAGAAAATTTCACATATGAACACATTTTCCCTTAATGTACTATACGTTTGATTCCAGACACCCAAGTAAGATGGAGTAAGCACAGTGTTTTCTGTCTCTCCACGAAATGCATCTGTGAAACCGAGACAGAATTCACAAAATATTTTTTTGTGAAATACTGAAAAGTAAAGAGTAGCAATCAGGGTAGGAAAGAAGACCAAAAATCGGAGATACAACTGAACTTGTGGGGGTTGTTGATAGTGGCAGAGGTTGTGTGTGAGAGGACATGCAGTATATGGGAACTCTGTACTTTCCACTCCATTTTTATGTGAATCTAAAAAATAAAGTTTATTTATAAAACAAAAACAAAAACAACAAAAAACACTCAGCAATACAAAAGGAAGAGCAACCCAACTAAAAATGATCATTATATTTGAATACACATTTCTCTAAAAGAGAATATATGAGTAAAATAAGGGCATGAAAAGATGTTCATCATCAGTAGTCACTAAGTCAATGAAAATTAAACCATGATATTTACCTATTACAATGGTAATCATATATAAACTAGAGGCCTGGTGCACAAAATTTGTGCACAGGGCAGGGGGGTGTTCCTCAGCCCAGCCTGCAACCTCTACAATCTGGGACCCCTCGAGGGATGTCCGACTGCCTGTCGGTTATTCTTCTTACAATCCAGGACTGCTGGCTCCCAACTGCTTGCCTGCCTGCCTTCCTGATTGCCTCTAACTGCTTCTGCCTGCCAGCCAGATAAACCCCTAACCACTCCCATGCCAGCCTGATTGATGCCTAACTGCTCCCCTGCCAGCCTATTTGCCCTTAACTGCTCTCTCCTGTAGGCCTGGTCACCCCTCACTATTCTCCCCTGCAGACCTGGTCACCCTCAACTACCCTCCCTTGCAAACCTGGTCCCCCCACAATTGTTCTCCCCTGCAGGTCTGGGTCCCCCCCAACTTCCCTTCCCTGCAGGCCCAGTGCCTCCAACTTTCCTCCCCTGCTGGCCTGGTCACTCCTAACTTCCTTCCCCTGCAGGCTTGATTGTACCCAACTGCCCTCCTTTGCAGGCCTGGTCCCTCCTAACTGCCCTCCCCTGCTGGCCATTTTGTGGTGGCCATCTTGTATCCACATGGGGGCAGCCATCTTGTGTGTTGGTGTGATGGTCAATTTGCATTTTATTCTTTTATTATATAGGATACACATAATATCAAGTGCCAGCAAGAGGGAAAAGCAACTTTCCTATAAATTGTAAAATGACACCGTCTTTTTCTAATAAACTTATACATATTTTTGATCCATGTATCTCATATATGTATATACTAGAGGCCTGATGCACAAAATTTATTCAAGAATAGGCCTTCCTTCTCCCAGCTGCTGGCACCAGCTTCCCTCTGGCACCCAGGACCCCAGCCTTCCTCTGTCTGCTGTCAGGCACCGATGACATAATTAGTATATATATTATATATAACTTACAAACCTGTACATTTATAGGAGTTCTATT
The DNA here is from genome assembly GCF_964339955.1 of Pipistrellus hanaki. Taxonomy (NCBI): domain Eukaryota; kingdom Metazoa; phylum Chordata; class Mammalia; order Chiroptera; family Vespertilionidae; genus Pipistrellus; species Pipistrellus hanaki. Next base: position 145,111,878 of record NC_140504.1, on the reverse strand, counting down.
GAAACTCAACTAAAGATTAAATAACTAAAATGTCCTTCAATGTTCTAATAGGTTTAAAAAAAGTGCTACATTTAAACTATGGAAAACTACTCATCTTTAAAAAAGAATGATTTACTGAGGCAAACAACTTGTATGAAACTCAGAGGCTATATGCTAAATGAAAATGCTAATCTCAAAAGCTTATATTCTCTATTATCCAATTTGCATAGTGTCCTAAAATTATAGGCTTCATAAACAGATTAGTGGTTGACAGGAGTTATCTGTGAGAGGAAGGTATGAACACAGAGGTATAACACAAAGAGTGTTTTGACGTTATGGGACTGATCTATAGATAGACTGGTTTTCATGGTTGTAATACATGTACTAGACGTTTTAGAACTATACACTAAAAAAAAAGTATAATTTACTACATGTGAGTTTAAAAGTAAAATAAAACTATGAATCTGATGAAATTAGTATCCTCATTTTGTAATGTAGAAACTGTGACTCAGTAAAGTTTAAGTAATTTTCCCAAGGGCACAGAACTCATCAGCTTTCAGGTCAGGAATCAATCTGAGACAGTTGGAACCCATGGCTTATATTCATGTAATAGAAAGACGTTCCATAAATTATAGTTGAATTAGTGCATCAGTCAATGAAGGAAGCAATGAATCAGAAGTTTAATTACCTTGGAGTCTGTTGCCAGGGTGTTCATTTAGCTGGCAGCAACCTATCAAGGACCTCAGTTAAGTAAGTCAATAGATCGAGGTCAAGCAAGACATATGGCTCTTTCTGAAAACTCAAATCTTGACACAGTAGCAATAATAGTACCAGTGAAAGTAAAGAGAATTTGGAGACACCCAAACTTATCCTGTGACCCCTACAGGCACTTGAAGTTCCCTTAAGCTCTGCCTGGGGGGATGAAGGAAGATGCCACCAGAGCTCATGCCTGTCAATCATTCTAAGTCAGTAGTCAATGAGATATATGAATTAAAATATGGAAGCTGCACACAGTTTTATGAGATAAGGTTTTCAAATTTAAAATATATACATAATCCCATGCTATATGATTTGTTCTAGATCATAAAATAGGAAATAGTTTCAAAGACTTCGTAAATCAAGAGTCATTTATAATATTCTTATGAAGTGATATAGCATTAACATAATAAAGTTTAACTCTCTTTTGTATACACATCTTTAATATATAAATAAAAATGTGAGTCAGTTAAAGAAATGTACTAAGCTAATTTTAAATCAAGAGCTTTTAACAAATGTTACCATATTTATTCAGCAAAAAGTGAAAACAAATAGAAAATGGCTATCAATACAAAACAAAAAGCTTTCAATAGAAGTTTAATGATAATCCAAACACTCAGATAAATCTTATTTAAAATACTCTTTCAATATTAAGATATTGAAAGATTTCCTATAAAATGATTTGGACATCTCAAAAAATAACATATAACATATGTTGCTCTGTTCTCCATTTTTGTTTTTATTTAAGATATATTTTTATTGGTTTTAGAGAGGAAGGGAGAAGGAGGTAGAACAATGACGAGAGAGAATCATTGATTTACTGCTTCCTACACACCCCCTAATGGATATAGAGCCCACAACCTGGCCATGTGCCCTTGACCAGGAATCAAAACTGTGACCTTCTGGTTCATAGGTCAACCTTCCACCACTGAGCCACTCCAACTGGGCAAATGTGAAACTATTAATATATTTTTTCCCTTGGTTATGGTGGCCAGCATATGGGCATTGAATTTAGATTGCAACAATCAGATGCTTTCAACTAAGAAATTGAATCTGAAGGAGTTAGACAAAGATGCAGGACTAATTAGAGATTATTTGCTGCAAGGCCAGTGGCATAGAGATGGAATCAAGCATCTAGCAATCATGCTACTAGCAGTCCTGTGGTTGTGACTTGAGCAATGTTTCCTGCTTTGTAGTTTTTTTTATTTTTATCTTCTCTAAGAATTGTGCTTTAGCATTCTCATTAATTCTCTTAATTATTTGAATACTTATTTTTTTCTGATGAATTTTTCAAACTGGTTGCTGTTGCTAGGATCATAGGATCCTCAAAGATGCACTTCTCATATAAGAGGCTCCTCTGATTCATTATCCTATTGAAAGAAGAATTCAACTTACAATAACATCTCCCAGGGGCTGTGGCTTCTTCTCCCTTTCCTCCTTTTCTCATCTTCCTCTTTCTCTTCCATCTTGTAGATTTGTCTCTATCTAGAACCATCTTAGTTATATAATTGTTTGTGGTCAGTCTCTCCGCTCCAATTATCTTTAATATAGTCTTTCCTATCAAGCATCAACGTCAGTTGTTTTTAAATTGGAGATAGTTTGTATCTTATATAATACAAATATCTTTAAAAATAACAGCTACAAGAAATAAAAATATAATATTTGTTCTGTTAATCCCAAAATTGTAGTTGAGGCCCTTAATAAGCAAAATCTCTGTAAGTCTTCATAAGTAAATAATACAATTTTATGTTTAAGGTATGATCACTTTCAAAATAAATTTTTAATAAAAATGTGTTAGTTTAGTAAATGAAAACATTTAAATTTAGGAAGAAAGTGGAGCACCCTACATTAAGTTCTCTATCTTGAAAAAAATGAATTAAAATATTTTGATAAGAACAAATCAATAGCAGAGTTGAAAGATTTAATATAAAAATTGCACCATTCTTTATTTAATTACAAATCTAATTTATTATTATTTTTGGGTACTTTTTTCCTTTAAGGAAGTATGTTGGGATTTCATGAGATAAACATGTTTAAAAATGGTTCATTACTTTAAATTAAAAAATATTTGTCCATTTACTTAGAATAGTAATAAAGTGTTTTTATACTTTTTTATTTCAAAGCTTGAATCTAAAAAAAAAATCAAGTTTTGTGGGTGATTTTGAGATATAAAAAGCACAGCTTTCTAATTTAAGCACTAAGAGGAGTCTCATTTTCCTGGAGGTAGCCAAAGTTATTTAAAGCTTTTATACTCATTGCTGAAGCCAAAGGCCTTCCTCCATGTGAAGAAAAATAGATAAGAAAGGTATCTGTTCCATGAAAGAAAAGGCCAAAATAGATTCAGTCCATAGAGGAGCCTTGCAGGCAAAGACCCAATGCTAAATAGAATAAATGAATTTCCATCAGAGGTTTTGGAAAAAACAAAACAAAACAAGCTTACTACATATTTTTTAATGCATTAGCTACTAGAGTTAAGGCCTATATATTATTTTAATTATTGAAGTAATATTACTTTACATACATTTTTTCTCACTAAGCAAAACAGAAAAATATGATGTTTAAAGTATAGCTATTAACAGAACCAGTTCCATGAGTGTGCAATTTCTGCACTTGCGCAGGGCACTACACTAAGATGGGCCAAATGCTTATTTAATACTGTAATATCACTATAATAATGTCTTAATATCTTATGAAAAAGGGGCCCTTCATTTTCATTTTACACTGTTATACATAACTTATTTAGGCAACCCTAATTTGTATCCTTTTGTTTCTTATGTTACTTACTGTGTTTTACATTTTATCTTACTCCAATGAACAAATATTTAAACTTATTATCAAATAGGTAATTGTCTACATTAAACTCTTAGAAGACTGTTTTTCATCTTTAATTTGATAAACTTGTTACTTAGCATTTAAAAAATTTTTTTCCTGAGATTTGTATGTTGGCTTGCTTGTTTCTTTTAATTTGGTTCCTTCTCCAGGTAGGAAAGTTGCTTCCTGGAAGAACAGATACAAGAGAATGGGAAAAGACATAAAATGTGATCCTGAGAGTGGAGCCATTTGCTTTAAAAAAGGAAGCAGGGTGGAACACTAAAGATCAAGAAATACCCACCCTTGGATATTGGATATTTTATAATCCAATAAAACATCACTGAACCACCTCTTTACAGAAGTTCAAACACTCAGAATAAACTGAGTTTTGGGATGCAGGATGATATCAGAACCCTAGAAGTAAATACTTATAATTCTTCTAAAATGTCACACATGCTCACATGGTGATGCTTCCATATATATATATATATATATATATATATATATATATATATATATTATTGATTTTTTACAGAGAGGAGGAGAGAAGGATAGAGAGCTAGAAATGCCGATGAGAGAGAAACATCGACCAGCTGCCTATTGCATACCCCCTACGGGGGATGTGCCCACAACCCATGTACATGCCCTTGACAGGAATCGAACCTGGGACCTTTCAGTCTGCAGACCTACACTCTACCACTGTGCCAAACCGGTTTCGGCTCACATAGTGATACTTTTAAGGATTGAATTTTCAGTCATTGAGTTCCTTTGAGCTACTGGTTATTACTCTTGGTCTAGTTCCCAATCGTAGGCACATATCTAAAAGTGCCCACCATGTCTTTATCATCACTGTCCAGTTTCACTGTAGACTTCCCACATAATTAGAGACTACCACTGTCAAAGAGAATAGTACATTTCTATGTAACTTAAATTTTATTACATGCAAGCAAAATTATCAAGAAAATGTAGCTCTGTGGATAGTAATTCAATTAAAGCAAGCATATCAGGTTCTGCTCTTAGCACAAAGTAACATGGAAACTGGAATAAATAAATCCGTAATAAGTTTTCAAGATGTACATTGGTGAGTGTGATTGTGTTTATTTACTTTGTGCATACGTAATAGTGTGGGTCTATGTACTTGTTTTTTTTCCATGTTATAGCATAAGATAGAAGAACTCTAACAAGGCAGATAACAACACAGTGTACAAAATATCTGTTTCTTTGTAATATATTTACCATGGAATTTACCTTTACAAATAAAATAAGAAATTTGCTCCAAAGGTTCATATAACTGTGGGGATTTAAGGATTCATGTTTTTTAAATTTAGTAAATATTTGTTATGTAAAAGAATTTTAACAGAGGGTTGCATTTGTACCTATTGCACAATCACAAGTACTTTGTCTTTGAGTTGGAACCTTATAAAGAGAGTAGCACTTAGTCCTCTCTAATTCATCAAAAGTAATACTTAGACAACTCTTTGTTTGTTTGTTTGCTTTACAATATGTTTTTATTGATTTTTAGAGAGAGAGGAATGGAAAGGGATAGGGTGATAGAAATACCAATGAGAAAGGGTCATCTACTGGCTACCTTCTCCACATCCCCTCATGGAGGTGTGCACTGACCACTGACCAGGAATCGAACCTGAGACCTCCTGATGTTTCTGGGTCAAAGCTCAACTGCTGAGCTACACCAGCCAAACAGGAGATTGTTTTAAAATAAACAAACATGAACAACAGGGTTATCTGTGCATTTTCTTCCTTAGATTATCCTAATACTTAACCACCAAGACCATTTGAATTCTTAAAAAAAAACAAAACAAAAAAACATTGCATTCTGCAATGCTGAGTTTGGATGATTACTGATTTTTTTTCATTTTTTATTTGCTATTTCAGTGTTATGCTGTATCTTCCCCAAGCAACATAGAATTGGATATATTAGGTATAAGCAGGCAGCAAGGTTAAATATACTGAATAAAAACATTTAATGTATACATGTATCTAGAATATTACTCAGATAATTATTTTTACTTTATAATATGTAAGTTTTAGAGGTTTCAAGAGGAACATGTGCTCATTTTTAATTTAGAAGTCACTAGCATGATAAAAGGAACGATTAAAAATTATGATCCATTCTTCCAGGTTAGAAATCTGATTTGTCACATGCACATAAAACTCTAAAAGGCCCACTTCCCTCTAGCCCCAATGGAAATATCAGTTTTCCAGAATAACTGTGCAATCTTTCAAGAAAAATAATAAATATTAGCTCCAAATATCACATATACATTTAGTCACCTATACGTTATTCACTTTGTAGTTTACATGATTTAGACAGCTTGTAGAAAAGAGTTAACATACTTGTCATTTATAATGATGTAGGGCGGGGGGCGTGCATGAACTCAAGAAAACTTAAAACTGTCTTATGATAGCAACATGGCCAAAACAATGATGAAGAGGAAGTCTCTCACAGCCAGACGTTGCCTCATCAATCAGCTTGCAGTCAGGAGAAAAATTGACTATGTCATGATATGATTCTTTAAAAAAAAAAAAAAAAAAAAAAAAAAAGGCAATAAATTCTATACAAATGGCAAGCTGGCAGTGTGGCTAATTTATTCATTATCCACCCTAGAAAATAATTAAGTCATGCTTTCTTTCCTGGTGCTTCATTACAGTTTAGCAAGAGCCCTCCACCCCTTTCTTTGGAGCCGTCAGTAAGAATGCTTATTAAAATAAATTAGCTGTAAAACTTTTTTTTTAACTGTGTCTTAAAGAAAAACTAATCCACTTTTCTAGTGGAAGCAACATTGATTAAATAAATTCTGTTTCATGCAGAGCAGATTAATTCCTTTAGCCACAGTTCCAACCTAAAATGATGTTGTAGCTGTATTAGTTTGAACAGTGTCTAATAAGCTGTAAATTCATAATTGGTATTAACCTCTTTTAGTGTGTCTTTCTTTGTCTCTTATGATTGACATTCCTTATTTAAAAAGAGGGGCAGATGTGAATGTTACAAATGTCTATGTTTGATATTTTCTCTATGCATGTGATGTACACAGGTTGGGGCAAAAACTAGGTTTACAGTTGTGAGTATGTGAAACAGATATTTTTCTTGTATTGTTATGTATTTACCAGAGGCCCAGTGCATGAAATCCGTGTAAGAGGAGGGCTCCCCTCAGCCTGACCTGCATACCCTCCAATCTGAGAGCCTTCGTGGGATGTCCAACTGCATCCAGTTTAGAGCAATCCAGTACTTCTGGCTCCTAACTGCTCACCTGCTTACCTGCCCTAACCACTCTGCCTACCTACCTGATCCTCCTAACTGCCCTGCCCTGCCAGCCTGGTCACCCCTAACTGCCCTCCCCTACTGGTCACCCTATTGACTTTTTTTTTTAATCTTATCCCCTTCACACACAATTGTATTTGACTTCCTTACTGGCTTCTCCCTCTCACACAATTTTTCTCTCTCCTTTATGTAACACTTTTTCCCACTGACTCATCATTTATTAACTTTTCTTTCCTCCTCATTTCATACTTCTGTTCCATCATCCTTCCCACCTTTCTCCTACCCTCCTTTCCTCCCTCCCCACATTCCTGCTGTCCTTTATTTTTACCCCTGCCCTGCTTCCCCTTTTCCTTCCTTCCCATTTTAATTTTTTTCTTCACTTCCTCTGTAGGACCTGCTTTGCTCCCTCCCCCATTTCCTCCTTCTTCCCATTCCCCTTTGAAGCTTTACTGGCTCCCCTTTAAAACCTTTCTTTCCTCCCTCTTTCTCTCTCATCCACATCCTTCTCTACTTACTTCCACTGTTTTAATACCTATCTACCTGCCTAATTATTCACTATCATTTATCTTTTTTCTTGTCTGACTCCTACTTTTAAAATCTCTCCCCAAGTACACAACTACACTTCATTTTCATTATAGCTCCTACAGTTCACTCATACATCCTCTTTCCTTCTTTAACTCTGCTCTGTACTGTCTCCTTTATAAAGTTCTTCACTCCCTCCCTCCCTTCTTAAAGTTTCCTTTGTGTGTGGGGTGGGAGGTGTTAACCCCAAGCCTGGGGCTCAGCCCTGGCCAGGTGATCACTGATCCCCTTTCCCTGGCCTCCCTGCCTTTGTCCTGCTCCCATTTCTTGCCTGGGACACCTTGCCCAGCGAGGGTGGCTGAGGCCCCCGTGGCCCAGGCACTGCTGCTGCAAAGCAGGAGCGCCTGCATCCAGAAGGCCTCGGACTATCCTCCACTTTGTCCTGGACCTGTCGGTGCCTCCCTACCAATGACCTCCAACACCCTCCTCCCACATCTGGGCCCGGGATCCCCACTCTGTGCCTCCTGTACCCCACCCCTCACCAGACGCACCTGCTCCACCCTCCCGTGGTCACCACCCCCTTCCACGCGCAGTTTTCTTCCCTTTTCCATTCCCGTCTCTTTTCCTTGTTCCCTTTCTGTATTTCTGTTTCTCCTCCTGGCCTGTCTTCATGCAGGCCTGCCTTCCTGTCCCTCTCCTTTCTTATACCCTCTTATCATATCCTATCCTACCCTGGGCCATGCAGCTGCCTGTGTAGAGGGTGGAAACCCAGCCTGCTGATCCAGACAAATTTGCATATTCCTCTATTGTTAGGTTAGATTGCTAGAGGCCCAGTGCACAGATTCATGCACATTGAAAGTAAATTAATTAGAAGGTGACCTGCAGGGTGGGACTGGGTGGGATGGGCCAAACATGCCCTGGAGCCAACCCCCTGGGGTCCCTCCTTGGCCAGTCACACCTGGGGTGGTGCCTGGGCTTGAAGGGCATCTGTGGAGTGAGCAGGGTCCCTCTGGCATGTTGGGTCCCTCTGCCTGGCCTGTGGGAAATGTGCTGACATCTCCTGAGTGTTTCCGGAGTGTGAGAGGGCACTCTGCAAAGTTGCTGTCATTTGGCAGTTCCTGGGTTGAGTATCTGCTTCCTTGTGTTCAGTGTGTATCATAGCTACTGGCCGGTTGGGTGGACTCATGCATTAGTGGGGTTCCTTGGAGTGGCCTGCAGAAATTGGACTGAAATTGGCAGTCCAATGCTACCTGCTGCTCCTGTCTGCTGTTCCCACTCATTCCAGCTGCCCTGTGCCTGCAGGGGCTGGTGCCCAGTCAGTCCCAATGGAGAAAGGCTAGCGCTGCCTCAGCAGCCCTCGTCACCCATAAGTCCTGCCTCTTGTGTCTGTGGTTCAGCTGAGTGGCACTCCCACTGTGGGAGCTCACTGACCACCACGGCGAAGCTTCTGCATTGAGCATCTGCCCCCTGGTGGTCAGTGCACAGCATAGTGACTGGTCAATTGTTTGATCATTCAGTTATTTGGTCGCTTAGGCTTTTATATAATAGACTAGTGGCCCAGTGCATGAAATTCGTGCACAGAGGGTGAGGGGTTCCCTCAGCCAGCCTGCACCCTCTCCAATTGGGAATCCCTTGTACAATGTTCCACTGGGATTGGGTCTAAACGAGTGGTCAGACATGCTTCTCGCAACCTAGGACCACTGGCTCCTAACTGCTCATCTGCCTGCCAACTTGATCACCCCCTAATCATTCCTCTGCCAGCCTGATTGATGCCTAACTGTTCCCCTGCTAGTCTGTTTGCCCCTAACTGCCCTCCCCTACAGGCCTGGCCATCCCTAACTGCCCTCCCCTGCAGGCCTGATCCCTCCCAATTGCCCTCCCCTGTTGGCCATCTTGTGGTGGCCATCTTGTGTCCACATGGGGGCAGGATCTTTGACCACATGGGGGCAGCAATCTTGTGTGTTGAAGTCTTGGTCAATTTGCATATTATTCTTTTATTAGATAGGATAGAGGCCTGGTGCATGGGTGGAATCCAGCTTGTTTGCCCTGAAGGGTGTCCCAGATCAGAGTGGGGGTTCCCAAGGGGCGTGGGATGGCCTGGGCGAGGGGTCTGTGGTGTTTTGCAGGCTGGCCATGCTCCCCAGCGATCCAAGAGGAGGCCCTGGTATTTGTGATTTATTTATCTTATACAATTGAGACTTTGTAGCATGGAGCAGAGTCAAACCTTCTGCTTGCTCCCTGGCAGCAGCCATTTCTATTGGGATTTATTTATCATCTATAATTGAAACTTTGTAGCCTTAAGTGGAGACCTGGGATAGCCATGGTGTCCGGAAAGCTTGGCTTCCTCCATCACAGGGGAAACCCAAGCCTCCCTCCTGCTATCTCTGTGGCCACAGACATCTTGGGTTAATTTGCATACTTGCTCCTGATTGGCTTGGCTTCCTCCATTACAGAGGAAACCCAAGCCTCCCTCCTGCTATCTCTGTGGCCACAGCCATCTTGGGTTAATTTGCATACTTGCTCCTGATTGGCTTGTGGGCATAGTGAAGTGATGGTTAATTTGCATATTACTCTTTTATTAGATAGGATAGATTGCATTATTTCCTATACAAACAACTGTAAAACTACTTTTGCATCATTCTATATTTATTTAACTCTTTTTTTTTTTTTTTTTAGCACACCATATATTGATTAACTGTACACAAAAAAATGTCAGATATTTGTGAGACTTCTATTGTGGATTACATTTAAATCAAACTTGCTCAGAAAATCCATTGAGTAACATGACAACATTTGGACAAAATGATAAAGGTATTTTCCTCTGAAGCTTTTTTTTTTTTTAGTTGTGCATGTTGTGTGTATCTATCCAATTGATTGCATCAATACCTGTCAAAGTATATTTCCATTTTCTGATCATTTTAAAAAGGAAATAAAGTGTTATTTTCATATATGACTGTCCTCAGTCCCTTCTCCATATGTATGCACTCTTTCCTCCAAGAGATTAAAACTATTTCTCCACATTTTGTACTTGGATTTTCCCTGTAGTTTTCTTATACCAATAGAATGCTGTGGAGGTGACACTGCATAATTTCTAGGTCCAGGAAACTTCTGATTTTGTCATTAGGGTCTAGTCTCCATATAAAGAAGCTCAGGCTACAGTACTAAATGAATTAGTACAGCCCCAGACACATAGTCAAAAGCTTCCATATGGAAGCATGTAGTCATCCCATTCACTGCAGCTCAGGATGAAGCTGTCATGTATGTACCAGTCCTTCCAGATTCCCTAAATGAAGGAGGGTGTATGTGTGATTCTGACCAATGAAAGAGCCTAGATAAGCTTGGCCAATATACAGAACAACAAATAATACATCTCTATTTAGCCACTAACTTGGGAAATAATTTGTTATGAAGTAACATATAACCAATAATGACAATTTCTTATTTAAAATGTTAAAAAGAATAGAGAAATGCATTCTTTGGTCATTACTGTATTTAAGATTTCTAGTGTCCCAATTTATTAATTTTCTTTCTCCATCAACCTCCAAATTGAATATTGACTTTTTGGCTTGAATAATTTCATTAATCATCTTTGTTATTTATTTCATAGCAAGATTTCAGACAATAATTTCTGCTTTCAGAATATATAAGCATTATTGGTTGTCATTCTAATTTTCATTGAATTAGGCCCAAAGGCATATTTCCAGAGAAATATTTTAATTTACAGTAAGAAGTACTTGGCAATGCAAAATTACATGAGTTCAGATTTGAAGAGATAAAAGTGGTTGAAAGTTGTATATTTAAAAATGCAAAAAGGTATTTTTCACTCTGCCTTCAGAGTGATGTATATAATTTTTAATTTAAACCATAGCAACTTGGCCTTAGCTCGTTTGGCTCAGTGAATAGAGCCTGTGGACTGAAGGGTCCCAAGTTCAATTCCAGCCAAAGTCACATGCCCAGGTTGCATGCTTGATCCCCAGTAGGGGGAGTACAGGAAGCAACCAGTCAATGGTTCTCTCTCATCATTGATGTTTCTATCTGCCTCTTCCTTTCCCTTCCTCTCTGAAATCAATACAAATTTATTAAAAATAAGTAAATAAATAAATAAACCATTGAAATTTGGTGCTTAAAACTTTAATAACTTACTATGTATTTGGTGTAAGGCTCCCTTCTTGTATGCTGTGTGAGGCCTTCATGTGTCCTTTTCACACATCTCTCTATTATCTCTTTCCACTTCTGATTTTATAATTCATCATTTCTAATGTAGATAACCCAGACATGAGTGTTGCTCCTTTGCTTTTGCCTAATTTCTTTTATCTGGAATTTCCCTTTCTTCGTTCTTTATCTGTACTTTTTTCTATAACTTTTCCTAATACCTTAAGACTTAGTTCAGGCTTAACTTCGTTCCTGCAGATTCCCTGCCACCCATGCTTCTAATCTGGGCTTCCTCCTATATACACATGGCATTTGTGCATGCTTTTACCATAACACTCTATGGTATTTATCTCAGAATGCTAAAATTATATGCGCATTTGCTATCTTCTCTATTTGTAGAAGAAAATAATGAATGCCACACATGGAAATTCGAGATAAGGTGGCTTTATAACTAAGTGACAGGGTTCAGGTAATAAATTCTCCTCAAGAATAAGTTATCTAATGGATATAATAACTTTCCATAACTTTTTTTATTAGATGTTATGTAACATAAATATAATGTTAATGCTGTAAACTTAGCAACTTTCAATTTCTTGTCAGTTCACTAATGCCTCATATTAAATACCAGTTAATGCTAGTGTAATTAGTTAGAAAAATAAAAGTGATTTTCTATTTTTCAAAATATTGGGTTAGCGGTCAACATGATCTTTGACTTCTCAGTTTGTAATAATAATGAATTATTGAGTTTTATTTTTTGGGACTGAGAGGCAACTGAAAAACTGATTTATAAAGATCCACTTGTCAATCCTTACTGTCCTAGATAGTTGTTAATTTATAAGTGGCATTTGGTTCTATATTTAACATTTTCTAGAGGAGAGTAGAAGGTAGCAAAATGAGCCAATGAGTATCATTTATTTAAGCAATTTTAATACTACTGTTTGATCAATGTAGCAAACACTTTGTTGCCACTGAAATTAAGAGTATGATAGGTGTTATTTCATTATTTCACAAAAGACTTAATTTTGAAATTCTGGTTTAAGATGACAGATTGAACCAATATATTTAATTTAATTTTTATCTAATAACCTGCAAAACCTACTGTGAAAGAGCTACCTTAAAGTGTGTGTGTGTGTGTGTGTGTGTGTGTGTGTGTGTGTGTGTGTGACACAAAGATAGGGAGAACAGAAAAGGAGACAAGAGCAAATTTTTAAAATTCTTTAAACAAATGGTTTAATAGTTATTAACACAGTATAACCAAAAAAGTTAATTTATCATCCAGCACAAGATATTATTGAAAAAATCCTACACAAAAAGAATTTTTAAAATGTCATTAAAAAAATGACTTAGGAACTCATATACCACTTGCCTTCAGAGTGGAATGGAGGGGGTAAAAATAAAGACTGGCTGGAAACTGCTTGAAAAGTGTTTAGTTAGTCAGCATGATACCAATGACTTCTTTCCCAGCCCAATGCTCCCACACTAGTCTAGATATTTTCCCATAGAGTTTTAAAAGAGTCTCCAGATCTTAGCTACTATAATCATGCTGATTATAATATGAACATAGGGGTGATATATTCTTTCTGATTGGTGTTCTGGGTTTCTTAGGATATATTCCTAGCAGTGGAATCACTGGGTCAAATGGAAGTTCCATATTTATTTGAGGAAACTCCATACAGTTTTCCATGGTGGTTGCTCTGGTCTGTATTCCTACCAGCACTGTGCTAGGGTTCCCTTTTGTCTGCATCCTGGCCAGCACTTGTCTCTTGTTGATCTGTTGGTGATAGTCATTCTGACAAGTGAGAGGTGATAACCTCATTGTTATTTTAATTGCATCTATCTCATGATTAATGACTTAAGAGTATTTTCCTATGTCTCTTGGCCATCTGTTTGTCCACCTTGGAAAAGTCTCTCTTTAGGTCCTTTGTGCATTTTTAACTGGGTTCTTTGTCTTCCTTTAGTTGAGTTGCATGGGTTCCTTATATATTTTGCATATTAACCTTTTATCAGATGAACCATTGGCAAATATATATTTTCCACATAGTGGATTTCCTTTTATTTTGTTGATTTCTTTTTCTGTTTCAATAGCATCCATCAATAAATGAGTGGGTTAAAATAAAAAGCTATGGTACATTTCCCCATGGAATACTATGCATCAGTGAAAAAGAAGGATTACTTATCCTTTGAGATAGAATGGAGAGACCTGGAGAGTGCTATGCTAAATGAAATAAGTCAGTCAGAGAAAGATAATTGTCTCATTATCTCATTCTTATAAAGAATCTAATAAACAAAATAAACTGATGAGCAAAATAGGTCCAGCAATATAGAAGCATAGAATAGACTATTGAATCTCAGAGGGAAGGTGGGAATAAGTGGGAAAAGATTAACCAAAGACCTTGTATGAGTATATGCATAACCCATGTCCACAGACAATAGTGTGGTGAAGGCCTGGGGTGAGAGGCAAGTGCAGGTTAGGAGTCAATGAGGAATAAAAGGGGGTATTTAGTTACTATTAAACCATTTGCTTAAAGAATTTAACAATAAAGATAAATTAAAAATAATAAATAAAGATTATCTTCTTGGGGAGCATTGGACACATTCTTTTCTCTACTAGGTTTGTCTTTCCAATGGCTTCATTAAGTTTCTGCTGTTTCCTCCATGGTCTTCTGTATTGGGTAAAGTAAGGATAGCCCCAAATAAGTTTCTTATTTTGACTTCTCATAAGAGCTGCAGGTGGCTCATGTTTGAGGCAGAAAATTGAGGTTAGTTGTCTCCCACTGACCATATTCAGATTGAAAACCCAGTCCATGACCTACACTGTAGCCTGGCTGCATATTCCAATGTGGCCCCATGGGTCTCATAACCCCTGCTTCCCCACTGAATTATGGAGAAATGACTCAAATAAACTTTCAGGGAACATGGACCTAGCTAGTGTGCCAGAGAGTTTATTAAAGTTATGTTTCTAAGGAGCCTCCAATCAATACTGACAAAATTAAAATTTATTTGACTAGGTAAGTATACGCTTGGTATTTAGTTTTACAAAACTAAACCAAATAGGTTTTCAGGTGTACAGCATGATATAATTTAAAGGAAAGTCAAGAGAAATAAATATATAAAGTTAGGATAGTAAAAATGTAATTAAAGTAATAGATAATTGCTAAGGAGCTAATACTTGTATTATTTTAAAAATATTAATGGTGAGGTAAAGTATATTTATTATTATTATTATTATTATTATTGTTATTATTATTTAAACCATATATAAATGGTATATGCTCCTCTGTATGATACATTTTCAATAGTATTATATTTCCATTGTATAGGAGTCCAAAGCATGTGTTTCTTAAAATTATACCTCAACATTATGTTATTAATAAGCCAGATTATGGTTTCATAAATGATTAAAATATTAATTAAACATTAGATTGCTACACTGGGATCTGAATTTAGTAGCAAAAGATATAACACATTTTATTTCATGTTTTTCCTGTTGTGAAAGCAATTGTAAGTTTTCATTGAAGAGTTCACAGTTTGATAGGAATTCCAGAATAAACAGTTCTGAATGCTAAACAAATGTCAATTTGGAAAATACAGTAGCTGTAAATAGAAGATTTGCAAATCAAAACTAACTTGTTCTTAGAAATAGTCCTCTAAAAGGAAGTTAAATGTTCTCCTTTTTATTTTAATGTAAATTTAATTTTTTAAAATCTTAGAATAGTTTCATATGTACAAAAAATATGTAGATAATACAGACACTTCCAATATACCCCACACAATTTCTCCTGTTACTAACATCTTACTTTAGAATGGTACATTTTTATAATTAATGAACCCATGTTGCTATTTATTATAAACTTAAAATAAGTACTATATTCAGGTTTCCATAGTTTTTACCTACTGCTGTTTTTCTGTTCCAGGATATCACATTGCTTTTAGTTATGCTTTTAGTTATATCTCCTTATGCTCCTCAAAGATATAACAGTTTCTCAGACCTTCCTGGTTTTTAATGACCTTGACAGTTTTGAGGAATATTGGTGAGGTATTTTGTATAATGGCCCTGCATTCTGATATTCATTAGAAAGGATTCATGCTTTTATTTGGAAGAAGACCATAAAGGTAGAGTCATTCTTTAAAAAGTAAACATTAAAAGATATTTAATTACAAATTTAGAAAAAAAAATCTCAGTATCTATACTTTTGTCAAAAATGTGGTAATTCATGTGGTTGCCAGGTGCCTTCTATTGGAGATCCACAAATTTGGAGTTAGTTCTTCTGCATATTTTCATTTCAGCTAACATTGTACATAATAAAATCTGTATTTATGATTTCATTGAATTGTTAGTTTGAACAGACTTGGAAACTTCAAATTTTATCTTCCTACAGCTGTCATTTTTTATTCACCTAAAAATTCACTTTAAATCTTGATTTAAAATACTACTTAACATTATAATTTTATCAATATAACAACATTTTAAAATTTATATAAATACTTTTGTGAAAAATTAAAAAGAATTAACAATTCAGAGATATTTGTGGACATTCCCTATCGATTTTATTATTAGACTAACCATTAACACTAACAACTATTACAACTCTAATATTTTTACATTTTATATTTTGCCAATTTTAACACAAGAACAAACTAAAAATAAGAGGAAGAATAGTTCTGGCACAGAATAATTAAACCTGGACATCTTGATGAAAGTAGATTAATTTTTTTCTGCTATAGAATAAGATATTTATTTCTGTTCTTGAACTATAAATACAGAAATGAACTAGACTAAAAGAGAAGTTATACTGTGTAAAAAAAGATATAAGTTGCTGATGGCATATACCTAATATATTGAAGGTGTATATATCCTAAAAATGGCAAGTTAAAAGACTAAAATGGAAGGTTAATGCATAGTTGGGTAGAACAGAGAAAAACCATGAGTGTATGTTTTATCAGATTTCTTTGATTTTTGAAAAACAGTTATTCAAAGTGAATCTATAGGGACAGGAGGAGACAGCATATCAAGCCCACCCTTTCAGCCTCTCCTCAGTCTTAGCTGTGAGCAGAAAGTAAGTCATTTTATAAGCTGAGATGGGTTCCAAGAAGAATCAAGTTGTAAGGGCAAAACTAGTCTTTGCTCTTCTACTAAAGTTGGTGACAGTCAATGCTCTCTTGCTCTGCTTGTTTATCTGCAAAATGGAATAAATAAACATGATCCCCCTTCTTTCCAGCATTCTTCAGATAAATAATAATTAAAAGTTAAGCCTTATAGCAGACAAGTACAGGTTACTGTCAAGACTGATATTCAGGTGTTGAATCTGATCACTTTTGCTTTTAACTAAAATAAGTATGACTATCTATTCACCCTTTTTTGTTGTTGTTGTAAAATAGTAATAAGTGCATATCAACACATTTTTACTGGAATTTTTAATTTACTTCAATGGAGGTCCTTAAAACAAAATTTTAGTTAATAGATAAGGAATGCAGTGTAATGATAAGATTTTTTGACTAGTGAGAGCCTAAAATCTAGAAACCATGTTAAAATTTAAGTCAATCAAATTTACTAAAAGAAACAAAATATAGGTTTCCCCAAGGATACCAAAGTGGAACATTCCTGATAGCTTTGGCAAGCCAAAATGACCTAGAGCAGAGTATGCTCCATTTTTCTGAATATTCACATTATGCCACTTCACTTAGACCTATGTTAGACTCTGTGATCACCAATGTAGCTTTTCCTCAAAAGTGAAGGGCCCTAATGAGAACTTTCAGAGATTGAGGCGTACCTGTATCCCAAAATCTCATGGTCTATGGTAACAGAACCATAATTTAAATATACATACATACACAAGTCATCTCTTTAAATTATTCAAATTCTGATGCTATTTTAATGCAGGCATTAAAGAAAAATAATACCTTGAATAATTAGAGGTACTAATGATCATTTTCACATGTACCATTTACTATTTATTGATCCTGGGCTATCGCCCTTCCTTTTATCCAAAAAATACTTCATGGTACAGACACAACTTTATGTTCTATATGCCAACCAAGCTGCTCCTGCTAGTATGAGGCTTCTAATCTCAGAGGTAAGGAAGAGGCACGCCAATTTAGGTGTCCCTTTTTTTTTTCCAATTAGCTAAGCTTCTCAACTGAACTTGTCTCCCACGAATTCATCTATTTAGATCCATACAGATTGGGCAAGAAAGGATTCTTAGGAATTTATTGTATTTAGTGCCTGGATGAAAATAAAACTAAACTGAAAAGGAATTATTTTTCAAACCTAAAGACTATGCCCTCTACTTCAACCTCCCTAACCACCAATCCCAGGACTTTAATTCACAGGATAAAAATATTGTCTAGTGTGTGTACTCTTCTCACATAACTACCCACTGCTTGGAGGTTCTGCAGCTGGGCTGTTTCTCACACAATTGATGGCATTTGATTCCCTCTGCTCTTCTTTGGCTAAGGATTACAAACAGCTAAATGGATTTTCTGCTGACAAAAGTTTATTTTTAACCTAGCTAGTTTCTTAAAGAAAATGACCTCTTGGAATATTTTATATTCTAAAGCTTATTTGAACCTATACACCCAAACAAAGCAATGTTTAAATACCCAAAAATGTGCAGTTTCTCTATAGTAACATTTAACTAGATTGTTTTGCAGTCTATTCTATCACTGATGAATTTTTTATCTGTAAAGCCCCCCACTGTGAAAAATTTGCTAGAAAACACCCAATAATCATGTAAATGATTGCCATCTAGGTAGAACAGCAGGTTTTCTCTTAGCTTTGAAAATGACTGTGAAAAGTTCACTGAATGAGGTGCTTTTCTTATAAGAAAAGATCCACGTTTGAGTTCTGTCTAGAAATCCTAATGTGTATATTTCTAAGTGCTAATACAAGAAGAAGGGATCAGGAGTTCAGATGAAACTCTCCAGAGAGAAATACCCCTGACTGTTCATGAACAGTAAGATATTTCTTATAATTGACACTATATCATTTAGTGGTCTGGTAGATTGGACATCTTGCACAGCAATAATAGCAACATGTTTATTTATAATGTTCATCTCTTGTGTGGCAAAATGTTCACATGGAGTGATTGTTATTTTTATCTATTGAGAAGTGTCACACTTATTTTCTAAATGATTTGATCTTGTCATGGAAGTTGTGCTATCTCCTTTAAATTATTTATAATTGAATTACTGTGTTTTTTAAAAATATAGTTTTATTGACTTCAGAGAGGAAGGGAGTGATAGAAACTTCAATGATGAGAGAGAATCACCAATTGGCTGCCCTCTCCACGCTCCCTACTGGGGATGGAGCCCACAACCCAGAATGTGCCCCTGACTGGAATCCAACCTGGACCTCCTGGTTCATAGGTTGATGCTCAACCACCGAGCTACACAAGCCAGGCTTAAATTGCAGTTTTCCAAACCAGCCATTTGCAATATTATCCAGTTCTACTCTTTAAATTTCAAAGCACTCCTTCTTGGCTGCCACAGTAACAGAATGCTCCCTTCACACAGGGCACTGTATTTCTTTGTCTCTGCCTCTCCAGAACCAAACCAGGCCCAGGACAAGTGTTTCCTACAACGTTGCCTCCAGTGATTTCTCAACAGTTAGATTATAGGACTAGGGGCACTATCCCTGCACTCTAAAGTCAGTACTTTGACTAGTGCTTGCTAAATTTGGTCACTTACTTTAAGGGTCGATTCTGCTGATATTTTTATTTTTATTTTTTTAAACATATATTTTCTTCTTTTTAAAAAAATATATTTTATTGATTATTTTTTACAGAGAGGAAGGGAGAGGGATAGAGAGTTAGAAACATTGATGAAAGAGAAACATTGATCAGCTGCCTCTACACACCTCCTACTAGGGATGTGCCCACAACCAAGGTACATGCCCTTGACTGAAATTAAAGCTGGGACCTTTCAGTCCACAGGCTGACACTCTATCCACTGAGCCAAACTGGTCAGGGCTCTGTTGATGATTTTAAGAAATAGGCTTTTTTGCTTGTGTTTCTTATCTTGATCTCTCAGTTTTATTATAGTAGATTTAAGACTTTATTTCCATGTCAATTTTGTAGGGTTTCTAGCAGAAAAGGTGATGATTTTACTTTGTGCCATATTTATCCTGCAAGTTAGGACGTATAAAAAGATGAGTTAAAAAATTGACCTACAGTATAGGAAAATAACTTTATATACTCAAGTATACCATTAATATTAAGCATAATTACATAGACTATAAAGATTATATTGGGCACATGCTCTGTTACACACTTTTAGTACTCTCTTAGTCACATAATTTGTTTTATTCAAACTATTTTTCTTAGTGTTCACTGATGTGGTTTTTGGTGGTATTCTAAGCATTGCATTCCATACTGCTATGTTGCTTTCCAGTAACAGGGAATTTATCTGTAATCCTTTTTATAAAAGAAAGATCTTTTATATTGCCTTTCCAAATTATTCCACCATTCCCCCCCCCCCCCACAGGGTTATTCCTTAGTTTTCAAAAATAGAATGAACACACAACTCAGAATTGGAGAATTGGAATTATCATTTTAAATTCTCCATTTTTTTGTTTGTTTGAATCAGATTGCACAAATTCAATCTTTTTAAAATTTTTTTTGCAGCTTGAATGAGAAATAATAATAGAGAACACTTAGTGCTATGTGACAGATAAATAATATTCTATATAATAAAAAGGTAATATACAAATTGACCAAATGGCAGAATGACCAGAATGCCTGCAGCTCCTTGCCCTAGCTGGCCCCACCCCCATATAGCCCCCCACCCCCGATTGGGGGCAGGGCCAGGCAGCAAATCGCCTGAGGCCCCTCGCCCTGACTGGCCTTTCTCATGACCCCTCACCTCAGCCAACCTACCCCTGATGGCCCCCATCAGGGCAAGCCAGCTGGACTCCTCTAGTGCACAAATTCATGCACCAGGCCTCTAGTAAAGTATATAAAAATACTAATACAGATTATAATACAAAATATGTAATTATAGATGGACTAGAGAATGAGAGAGAGAGAGAAAGACCTCCATGTGAGAGGGGCACATCAATTGGTTGCCTCCTGTTCATGCCCTGAGAGGCTAGGCACACTTACCTAAATAGATACTTCTCTAAAAAGGATATATGGATGGTCAGGAGTCATGAAAAAAATACTTAAACTCACTAATTATCAGAGAGATATAAATTAAAATGACAATGAGGTATCACCTCAAATCTGCCAGAGTGGCTACCATCAACAAATGATAAGTGCTGGGGAAGATGTGGAGTAAAGGGAACTCTAGTACACTCCTAGGTTATCATTTATTCATTGATTTATTTATACATTAAATGAGTGATAGCATTTATAGAAAGCCAGTTTGCTAGATTTTAAAATACAGTAAGAAGAGTAAAAGTGCATTATATACCAGAGGGTATAATTTACTAATAGATTTTATATATCAGGCATAGTGATAAATGCTTTAAACAAGTGATCTCATGTAATTCTCTTAACAGTCCTTCAAAGTTGGCTGCCAGTGTATCTATCACAGTGAGCATAGATTTGGAAGAGAAATTTCTAGAATCCCAGATCTGTTATCTATGCAAATGAATAATGATCTGAATTTGGGCCTGTTAATTAACATCAGTTAGTCTCTTCAGTAAGTAGAGGAAAATAATTAATCCCATTTCAGACAACTGAGACAATAAATATATAAAGGGATTTACACACTTAATTCTTTTTTTTAATCAATACTAAATAATTTTTATGAGAGTAAAGGCTCAATAAATGAAATAAATGATAGCTATTTCTATAATGTAGATTTATTAGTCCCATTTCACAGATAAAGAAATTGTGTTCCAGAGAGAGTACATGTGGTCAAGATCCCCCATCTGCTAGCTTCAATGGGAATGTTTCTAACCACTACTCCACATTGGCTTGATTCCTGACTATAAGAAATTTTTAATCTACTTGGTGAGAAAAACATAATTTTAATCAGATATTAAAATGAGTTTTTTTCTCTCTTGAATTTTGGACAAAGGCCAAGAACAATACAATGATTAAGAGAAGGTGTCAGAGTACTGTACAGAACATACTCATAGTTATGAAAATAGTTCTACCAATATTAGCTCTTCATCTGCTTGGAACTTTTAAAATAGTTAAAATTGAAATGACTGAAAAATAGTGCCTTTTTCAGGGGAGCGATGTCAGTAGGCTCTCTGTTCCTTCATGAAGGAAAGTGGGTGTATTTTTTTCCCAACGTAAGTTAAGGTTAGGGGTTTCAACAGAAATATTTAGAGAACTTGACATGAGTCGGGTTTTTAAGGAGCAAGAAGACAGAGTAACTTTATTGAGAAAAAATGTAGGTGTAGAAGACAGGCTCATGGGTTTTAGATAAAGTAGGTATGACAGGGAGGATTCCAGTTCAAGGCCTAAACCTTCAGAACTAAGATCTTCTGTGTTTAAGGAGACCACTTAGAAGGGCAAATACACTGTCCTCCGGTTTTGGGGATAGTGTAGAATCAACAGTGGGTACAGAGAAGAGTGACACTATTTATTTCATATAAAATTATTTTCTTTTGGAGTCTTTTAATAGAAGGTTCTATGAAGACCTAAAAATAATGTTCCATGAGCCTAAAATTTTATTTCTGTCATTAAAAGCCATGTGAATCCGATTACACTGTACCAGTCAAGTAAGATCTTTTTACCACTGTCTTTCCTCCACCTTAGCTCCAATTCGGAGAGGCCTGATATAGCTAGGTTAGTCAATTGAGGAGGACATAACTAAGACTAGTGGGGATATTGACCCAATGCCTCCTTACCCCTAAAATCACACTGAGGTTCCCAACCAGGGCTAGAGAAACTTTCAAATGGTAAGAGCTTAGAACTGTGATAGTATATTGACTAGAACTTAGTTAAATGGCTCTGCTCCTGTGACTAGAAGTAAGGAGAATATATGGGATTTGACACAAATGCCTTTACCTGGCAGAAAATTATCATAGGTTAGGGAACATAGAAAGATCCATAAATGCACATGATAGCTCAGAAAAGAAAGGATAGCCATAGACTTTCAGAAACATAAGAGGTAGAATTTGTTAAGATCTGATAACTGATGATAAAGGAAGTTAAGGAGAAGAAGAAATACAGGATGATTCTCAAAGTTTGAGTCAGTATGACTAGGATAGTGATGTCAAATCAAATTAGATTATTCACATTAATAAGAAACAGTATCAGGAATCATCCTAAGTCATGTCTACATTAAACATTAGATAGTTCATTATTTAGTTCAAACACTGCATGTGGAATTGCATTTCCTGGTCAAGTCAATACATGGCAAAAAAAAACCCAAAAACTTATGCTTTCCATCATTTGGAAAGACAGCCCTAACCCTTTAAGTTAGAATAATCCTCTTCCCTTTACTGATTTTTATTACAGGGAGCATTTTTATTTATATTTTTAAATGAATATTAAAATTCTTCCCCTGATAATGCTCTTGGTTTCTAATATCCCCATCTCTCTCCAAACCAGGTAGCTACTTTAACCTCTATGTGTAGTGTTAATTCCATTTCGCATTCAAGGACCACATCTAAATTTCAGCTTTTTAATGAACTTTATTTTGACATTTTAAGATTCAGATACCAAGTGGTTAATCTAACAAGACATAATATATTATATTCTTATTAACTTGCTCCTACCTCATCATGAACATAGTGTTCTGTCCTTAACTTTGGTAAACTTAGTGTCTCTTTCCTCACTGGAACTGAATCTCAGTACTAACACATATCTTCCATGCCACTGAAAATGTCAATTTGATTATTATTACTTGTGCTATTACAATGACCTCCTAACATATACATAGCTGTTGCCCTAACCTAATACTGTGCTGTCAGAATTACTTATATAACCAAGAGTGATAGGTAAAATATTTGACATGGATGTGGGCATGGTCGTTGATTACTCAGAAATGTTGCTGCCTGGGGCTCTGGAACAGAAAACAGAATCCTGGGGTTTTCTTGCTCAGCATGACATTAACTTTGTGGTTGCTGATCTATGGCCAGAGAAGAGGAGAAAATAGGATGACAGAGGAGTTAAGGGTGAAGAGAGATATTCAAGGATTTAATATGGTAATCATTTACATTAACAACTGGCCCAGCCATTCTTGTTTGTTCAGACTGCATTCGTGACTAAACAGAAAGTCACCCTATTTGAAAGATCATGCAAGCTTGCAAAGGGAATAAGGGAATTCTTGAACCAGCTCACTTTCACAGCATCTCGTCTGTGAAATCAGTGTCTGACAGATGTTCTCAGCCCACTCTCACATCTAAGTGCTAGAATAATGAATCCATGAGTCTGATACATTATAGATCTCTTTAAAAGCCCTGGTGGCTCTCTGTTTCTTATGACCCTAATCCAAATACATGATACGAACATCTACTTGTGTAAACAAAGATGCAAAATGTGTGTACCTTTCCACTACCATTTCGCATGTCTGGCACATTTCAATCACAAGAACTCCAACGCATTTTGAGCCTAGCTGGTGTGGCTCAGTGGTTGAATGTCCACCATGAACCAGGAAGTCACACAGTTCCATTCAGGGTCAGGGCACATGCCAGGATTTTGGTTTCAATCCCCAGTGGGAGGCAAGCAAGAGGCAGCCAATCAATGTTTTTCTCTCTTTATCCCTCTCCCTTCCACTCTCTCTAAAATCAATAAAAACACTACATCAATCCCAAGCATTCTCTTGACTCACTATGATTGATGATGCTTTAGCAGCTTTAACTGCTCCCTCCCACATTTATTCTTCCCTACTTTGGTCTCTCTAGTCTCAGCTCAACCGTTGCTCAGCTCAGCTTCTTTAGGCATACTAAACGTTTGTTTTTAAAATTGAAATGTAATTCACATCCTATCAAATTCACCCATATAAAGTATGGGATTCAGTAGTTTTAGGATATTTGCAAAGTTGTTTCAGGTCCCTGAATCTTTGGTAGATTTCACTCCTATTTTCTGAAGTGCGTATTTCTCACTTAGGCCTTCACCTTACTTGCCATTCCAGGTACATGCTGAACTGAAAAAAAGAAGGAGAGCATCCAAACATGACCAGTCACTGGATGTGCCATAACTTCGGCTGCAATGCCCTTTTGGCATGTTCTTTATTGTGCGGAGACCAGTATCAGATCCTGTTGAGCTGTGTCCAGTGCACCAGTGATCTTTACTTTTAGTTGGAGAGATGTTTCAAGAGGCGTTACACATCTTTCATGACAATTCTCCTGCCTTTGAGCAAATAACAATTTCTGAACTCTAAGGCTCCCTTGTATTTTCTCTCTTCCCCTAACTCCCAACTCCACTGTCCTATCCTGAACTCTGTTTCAGTCTCTATTTGCAGCTCATCTTAGCTTCTTTGGGCATACTAATGTTCATTTCAGAATCATTTTGCCCTGTATGGCAAGCTCAATATCAGGTTTGCTAACAATGTATTCTCCCCCAATACAGAATCTATTACTAGATTATCTATTTTTATGTCCATGCCTTAGCAACCTCCTTTACTAGACCTGGATATAACATTGAAATGCCATTTTCACAGTACAGTCCTGTACCAGAAACCCACATAGAAGATCAACTAAATTATTCTGAGTATTTTATTTAACAATCCCTGCTGAGGTGAAAGTCGGGAGATGGAGATTTCTTATTGTTCTTCTACCCCTCTTTTCTTTTTCTCTTTCTATTCCTACAATGCACTCTGAAGCTATCATAAGAATTATTTATTAATTTCTTAAAGAAACTCCATACTGTTTTCCACATCGTCTGCTCCAGTCTGCATTCTAAACAGCAGTGCATTAGGGTTATCTTATGTCCTCATCCAGTTTGTTTCACTGTACTTTAAAATAAAATATATGAGTTTTCTTTAAGTTAAAATTACAACAGATGTCACAATTATTAGCTGATTTTGTAATAAAGCAATGAGTGATTTGTAACTAATGAAATAAATGTGAGTATAAAATTTTAACATTCTAAAGCAAATTAATCTCCAAGTATTTTACACGGACACAAAAAGAAAATTATCTTAATCATTATTAAAATTCTGTGAAATTATCAACTAAATTTGGCAATGATGTTTAATATTTCTTATTATACACCATGTCCAATAAAAAAAATCACTTCAGACAGCTAATTTTGGAGAATCATGAATTAAATGCGAAATTTACTGATAAGCTAGTATAAAATATCATTATTCTTTTGGTAGGTTTTATAAAATCCATATTTAATAAACACAGCTATTTTGTGATTGGTTTGCACTTAAAAAGTAAATGAAAATTGATTACTTATGGTAAGATATTAAGAAGTGCCATCAGCTGTTTCTAATTTGGAAAATGTTTTCAACTAATCTCTTGAGTCTACTTAAAATTCTTTGCACTTGGAGAACCACAGTTTTTCTGAAATCAGGCAGATTGGCCACAATGAAAAGAGTTTATGAGGTATTTGTGGTATTTGTCTGGTAATTCGATAAAGTGTAAAATACCATACCCCTGCAATAATCTTCAAAATGCATTTATTTAGTAACAGAGATACGTTTGAAATAGAGTTTAGTGAGGGATTTTAAAAATTGGTCAAATGATATGTCATAGAATTTTCATAGTCTCTATATCTGCATCTTCAGGAATTACAAATATATATCAAAAATAAAATATCTATAATTGTAATTTTACAGCAATAAACCATTTTACCCATTTTTAAAAAGTGAATTATGTTTGAAAGCTTATTATCAGGTTAACAGCTCTACTAAATAATCAGCAAAGATAACTTACCTAAAAAGACATTTCTTTCAACCATAAATCAAACTAGATTTTTAAAATAAATTTTATAAACAAAGTCAGTAATCAAAAATCTTGTTGAAATATCTCTAAAGAGTCTAACTAAAAAAGAATGAATATGTGTGAAGATGGCAGTTATTCTATACATCGTATTTTATAAAATTATGGCGTCTAGTTATTTTTAAATATTTCTAATCTATCTATGATAACACAGCTGATGTAATTCCACTATTTTATGTTAGAACAAATCGCTTCCCTTATAATTAATTGTAAAATATGTTCATGCCTGTTTTTTATCTATATTTCCCAAAAATTAAAATATATTTAATATTCTATACAGATGATAGATCTACAGAGATATTGATTATAAAGTAAATCATAGTTGTTTATATGTGATTAGATTCAGAAATATTTTAATTTAATATTCTATATATTTTTTTACTTTCCTCTTGTTATTAAGGATTATTTTTACAAAAACAAATTCGCACATTTCATTGACAAACATATTCAGTCCAAGGTTGAATAGGCATGGTGAAAGTGACCATTACCAGGTGGATCAGTTAGCAGTCCTAAAAACAAATTGAATGGATTCTAAACTGGACTCCAGTCTTTGCAAGCTCTTATCTATTTGTAATTCTCTCTTATTCCTAGAACATAGCCCTCAAGGATCCTAAGAGGAAGCCTATGATGTTCACAGGCTCCTTTCAACTTTGTAGGCCCTGAACTCCTCTTTACGTCCCCTTGGCTTTAGGAGGCTTCTAAGACTTCTGCCAGCTTCTCTACTTTTCACCCTTTGTTTCTGCTCGGATTCTTAGTTTCTTAGACTTCACTTTTGAATTGGCAAGTACCTTAAGAAAAAAATAGCTTCAAAAGTCAGGTTCAGGACTTCGGTCTTTTGTTTTATTGAGAATGTTGACCTCACAAGTCGTTCAATCCTCGGTAACTTTCTGATAATTTTAAGTGTCTATATTAAACATTTTATCTATCCTTTCCGATTGCTATTAGTGAGAATGTGGGTATAAAATAAGCTGGCCCATCACTGTCAATTGTATCACTGGCTCCATTTAAAAACAAAATATTCAGCATTGTAATAAAAATCCTCTTTTTTTGTTTATCTTTTCACTTAACTTTAAGATGAAAATATTTATTTACAATGTTTTCTGAATAAATGACAATTCTTGGGGAAAGATTTTTGCATTGAAAATTCAAAATCTTTTCAAGAAATTCTTAACTACTAAGAAGAGGATCATTTTTTTTTTATTCTCAATTTTTGTTTGTTTTTTACCCTCAAATTGCATCAGAAAAACGCAAAATATCAAGTACATATTACATTGGTAAGTTTTCCCCCCCTAAGTTTCTAATCTTAAGTGTGTCGCTTTTTTTTTTTTTTTAATGATTGATAGATATTGTTCTGACCTAGATAGCTTCAAACTATTAATACCATGACCTAGAGAAACAAGACTTCAAAACATTTTCAAACCAAATCTCCTTTGAAATATTTATTTATTACAAACAAATTCATAACCAAAACAAAACAAAGCAGACAGCTGATAAATAACATGCAAGAAAATATGCATAAACAAGATAATACAGATAAGATAGGAGGCTATATAATAGATCAGACCTTATGCAGCTTATTTTATTAAAGGTAAATATTACTATCTATAAAAAGCTATAATAACAAAAGCATAATTTGCTAATTAGACCTGATGACCAAACAGTGGAACAACTGTTAGGATGAAGCCAGGGCTACAAGGGCCAAGCCCCTTGCAAGCATTTTGTGCATTGGACCTCTAGTTACTTATAATAGCAAAAGGAAAAAAGAGTGACTGCACCTGAATACCTGAAGGATAAGTTCAATTTTAAGATAATGGGTGCAACTAAAATTCAATACTAAATTTTTATGGCCTTATGAACTGAAAATTGCCCATTTATCAGTTCAGGTGGAAGAAATAATTGAGTGCTTATGAAATCACTAATAGTTATAATATAAAACTAGAACAATTATACCAGAAAACATTTATCCTGCTTACAACAATTATGTTTTTAAACATTATTATAGAGTTTTTATATAATACATAAAGACTTAATATATTGCACAGAAATCTTCATTAACAGCTAAGTGTCTATTATTCAGATGGTGAGAACATCACTCATAAAACCTAGTTTAAAATTTATCTATACATATTTATACTGGATAGGAATAAATTTTGAAATGTTCTATTGAATACAAGGCTTGATTCTCTGTTTAAAAGATACATATAATAGGCATGGACAAATGGTGATACATAATAAAACAATAATGTAAATTTATAATATTTACTTATTCTTCTTTATGTGTTCATGTGAATATCCAGAATGTTAACGGAGGTCTAATTGTACCTGAAGATTGATATGAAAAACGAAAACACCTCAACAATCACTTTTTCTAAAATGTTACAAAACCACTTATATAGTAACTTTTAAAAAATTGACTGTTCAACTCATTTCACAATTATATTTTAGTCTCAATTTAATTTTTAAAAATTTCAAATAAATTATTTTAGACTTTATAAGGCACAACCTTAGAAAATGGCAATACACATGTGGGTTTATATTGGAATTTTTGAATATAGATAAATGACTGCCTTCACATATTCTTTTAAATGTATGTGAAGACTAAATGGGTAACAGTTTATTTTTTTGAATTAAAAGTTTTTAGTCTATAGATGCATATATACATACATATATATATATATATATATATATATATATATATATATATATGTAAACCCATACGCAGATACACCAACACAGTCACCTTTCGGCATCCTTTATTTATAAGTTAGAGTTTATAAGTCACCCACACAACAATATGTTCATGACAGTTAAAAACTCCTGCTTCTGAGTTGCTATAGGCAAAATTAATGCTTACTATATTTGCTTAAATGTATAGGCATCATTAATGCTTACTATATTTGCTTGAATGTATAGGTATCATATGTTGTTATACTTTAGGTTATACATTTTTAACTTTTACTCATTCTGGAATGTACTTATTTCACTAACAGAAGATGGCTTCAATTCCCCCACACTGTGTCTTAACACAATCCAAATTTTTACTTCCACTAGGTAGCTGGCCAAAACACCTGGAAACTACAGGGAAAACAAAAGATTCAACAGAAAGAGAAATGCAGAGTGCAAACTGAATAAGATATCAACTCTAGGAAAATGAATATGTACCATGCATTTTGTAAAACATATTAAAAATATAAAAATAACAATTTAATTTATATTTAAATGTGTGATTAAAGAGTAGACATTTTCTCAATCTATTAATAAGGAGCAGGTTAAATGAATCTTTTGAAAGAGTGCTCAAAGTCTAAATTATTTACTTCTCTAAGTTTTAAATTAAGAAAAAATATTATTTTTAACTTTTGTGATTAAAAAAAGTGAGTCCTTTTGGTTTTTCAAGTGCAAATTCACATCATTGATAAATAATGATGTTTATTTCCTCCTTTAATTTGTATGCTTTATTATGTTTCCTCTTATTTAAATTAGATATCACTATTTGAATTGGACATCCTATATAATAAAGAGCTAATATGCTAATTAGACTGGATGGCAGAACGACCTTCCAGAATGACCTTCTAGAATAACCAGTGGGTGGGGCCATGATGGGTCAAGGCAGTTGGGGCTGCAAGGAATGAGCCCTTTGCACAAATTTTATGCCTCGGGCCTCTAGTTGTTAAATAATAGAATCAGTCCTGATAATAATATGATCTTTTTCTTTTATATATATTTATAGAACACATTTTAAGATATTTATAGCATTGAACCTCTTACTTAACTGGAAAAAATATTAGTTATGGTGACTATTACTTTTTATAAGATAATGCACTTTATTTGCCAATGCTTCATTTCAGTTTTTATATTTATAAGTGATATTGGTCTCTGGTTTTATTGTTGTTGTTATATATTTGTAAAATGTTGGCAAAATTTACTTATATTCCATTGGCCAAATTCAGGCCAATGGACAATACTGACATTTCTGGAAAAGTACCATAATCACATGGCAACAAGACTTTTACTTGAGAAAAGGAATAAATAGTTAAAAACTAATATAATAATCTATCTTCACAGTATTTTCTTCCCTTTTCCTTTCTTCCTTTCCTCCTTCTTACCGCATCCCCCTTCTTTTCTACTTGCCTTTTATCTTGGTGTTATATATTCTGTGTGTTTGGATAATGTTCAAGTGACATGTACCCAACAATATAGTGTCATACAAAGAAGTTTCACTGTTCTAAAAATTTTCTGCACTCTGCCTATTTATCCCTAACCCCTACCAACCAATGATTTTTTAACTATCTGCATTTTTCTTCTTCTTTTCCAGAATGTAATATAGTTGAAATCGCTCAGTATGTATCCTTTTCAGATTGACTTCTTTTACTCTGTAATATGCCTTTAGGGTTCCTCTTTGTTTTTTGAGGCTTGATCATTTCCTTTTAGCACTTAATAACATTGTATTGTCTGAATGAATTACAATCTATTCAGATCTGAATGACATCTTGGTTGCTTCCAAGTTTTGGAAAACATAAATAGAACTGCTAAAACCACCCATGCTTGGGTTTTTGTACAGATCTAAGTTTTGAACTCCTTTTGAAAAATTACAAGGAGCATGGTTATTGTGTTGTATGGTAAGAGTATGTTTAGATTTGTAAGAAACTGTCAAACTATTTCGAAGTGGTTGTATCCATTTGTATTCCCACCATCAATGAATGAAAACTCTTGTTGTTCCATATTCTTGCCAACATTTGGTGTCATTGCTTTTGGCCATTTTGATAGGTTTGCAGTAGTATCTTATTTTTTTAATTAGCATTCCACTGATAATATATGACATGGACAGTGTTTCATATGCTTATTTGGCATGTGTATTTTTTATTTGGAAAGTATATGTTCTTTGGCTTTTTTTCTAATTAGGTTATCCTATACAATAAAGAGGTAATATGCAAACTAACCCTTATGACCTCACAAGATGGCTGCCTATGACCAGGCTGGCAGGGGGGTTAGTGAGGGACAACCAAAGGACTGAATAGCAGGCTGTGTGGGGGTGAACAGGCTGGCAGGGAGGCTGTGAGAGATGACCAGGCCAGCAGGGGGTGCAGTTAGGGGAGTTCAGGCCGGCAGAGGGGGCTAATTGGGGGTTACCAGGCCAGCAGAGGGTGCAGTTGTGGGTGACCAGGCCAGCTGGGGGGGGGGGGGGGGGGAGGTAGTATGGGATGACCAAGCCAGCAGCAGAGGGCAGTTAGGGGAGACAAGGCAGGCAGGCCAGTGAGCGATTAGGAACCAGCAGTCCAGGATTGTGAGAGGGATGTTCAACTGCCAGTAGGACCTAAACTGGCAGTAGTACATCCCCCGATGGATCCTGGATTGGAAAGGGTGCAGGCTGGGCTGAAAGGATCCCCTCCCCACCCCATGCACAAATTTCATTCACCTGGCCTCTAGTGTTTTTTGTTTGTTTGTTTGTTTTTTTGTGTGGTTTTTTTGCTTTGTTTAGTTTTGTTTTTTATAATTGGTGAGTTTAAAGAGTTCTTTATAAATATTTATTTTAAATATTATATAAATACATTAGAAAACATTTATGAAATGTGTCCACTTTCTAGGGGTTTATGATACAATGGTAGTTAAAAATGATTTCTGCTAACAAGAAGCACAAGTGTAATGTGGAGAAAGACAAGTTAACTTATGTAATGTTAAAGTTATGTAATGGGGATACACTGGATGTATACCTCCCTATAACTATACTTATAAAGAAGATAATATCATCAAACACTGTCTAATGATTTTATGACCTAAATTAGAAGACATTAGAATTGCGTGGATTAAATAAATGAAGGTCAATACATTCAAGAGAGTAATGATACTATATTGTTAGTCATAAAAAAAAATAGCTAAGAATCCATTTTAAAGAAAATTCAAAGTAGGTAAATATGGAGGGAAAAAAAATGTAACATGAATGTAGAGAGAGAAGAACCCAGATTATGAAGGATCTCATTTGTTTTGGAAAATATTTAGAATTTTATTTTGAGATGGTGAAATTCTTTGCTTGTTTTTTAAGTATAAGCACTTTATAGTGCGATAAGAACTTTTGAGTTTGTCTCACAGCAGCACAATAATCAAGTGGATGTGAATATTGAATAAAGAAGAGGAAGTGGAACTCTAAGGGATCCCAATGGGAATGGGCATACACACTCTTGTCTGGGAGCTGGTTATATTTTCAGAACTTTACCTCCCACAGCCATCATGTCATGGTTATAAGGACAGGTGCAGAATGGGTGAGCAGCAGTCAGTATGTTACTCAAGAATAAAATTCTACTTCTGCTAAAAGACTTCTGCCTAGTATTGACTACTCTTTTGAATAGTCAAAAGCTTGGGAGTTTTAGGGATGACCATTTATCATGCTCTCACCATGTGAACTGAAAAACTAATATTAATACATCTAGTTATTTATATTATATTTACATTATAATTTAATTAGGGAGAACTAAAAGAGACATAGAGTGATTTAGAAACATGGTAGACTAAATTAGCCTGGGCAACTGCAGGAAGCCACTGCTTGCCAATATTGTCAGGGCACCAATATTGTCAGAAGGTCGATGAACCTTGGATGTTAGAAAGACTGACACTAAACCCTTTGTCTGTTGAGATAGTGGTGGCTCAAGGCAATTCCCTAACCTGATGATCCTTTTAGTGTTTACCAAACTTTACCTTTGATATGCCTGTATGCAATGCTAAAGGGAAAATGTGTATTCAATAAATAAAATAAAAAGCGGACCAGCCAGAGGTCAGTGTGTTCTTCATGAAAGAGACACCACCTGGCTCCCATCCTTTAATAATTAATATTGCATGTCTAGTGTTTGCATTTGTGTATCGGCCCTTCCTTCAGATCCTGAACACAGCTATGCAAGTTGGGGCAGGCGACCCCCACCCCCCACCATATCAATTCAGAGAATTTTGAATAAATTATATCATTTTATAAATAACTTTAAGATTTAACATAGCATAACTTTTGATTCTCTTTTTTTTCTAAGGGAAACTTAAAACCATTCTATAGGATAATAATTATACCAAACATTTTCTTTAATTACAACAAAATAGAGAGAACTTCTATACAGAAATGTTCAGTGTAGGGCAACAAAGTTATCAATCAAAGATAATCACATATAAAAACTTATGATGATCAACAAACGGGGAGACTAGTCAGAAAAATTGAAATCTCTTAACTAGCAGGCAGGCCCTATTCCCTAAAAATTCAAACAAATAAAAACAACTAAGTAAAGAATAAAACATATACTGTTCTAGTAGCAAGGTCTCCAAAGTGGAAGAAAAGCAACCATGGCATAAAGCCATAACCAGCTGCTAGTTAACCACTCAAAATGAGAAAAGATACAACATACACTTATGGACGTAAACAATTAAATAACTAAGAGGACAGAATAAATAATAGGTTAGTAACTTCAGATTTAAAAAGAGAAGCAGCACTTTAATATAAGGACAAAAGTAGACAGACCAGATTTCCACTTAAAGTTAGATAATGTTTACCTATTAACTAAAGTGCCAAAACTGACAAATGACTTTTTATTTTTTTTATTGACTTATAATCAATTTTAAGATACATCTAATCAGCTATATTTTCATGATAAGTGCTATTTTTAATCTAAATGTAGGCTTGCCCTACAGAGAACATTTTTATACCACCATCACTAAAGGAGGGATCAAATATAATAACATATTAGAAAAAATTTTAAACTTATAAATTTGGCATAAAAATGTGAATTCAAATTCTAGAACCATTATTTCACAGATTAAGTGAAATTGTAAAATGTGCCATCTGTTCAGTCTGCATTACACTTTTAAATGCCTTATATAAGATATCTTGGAATATATGATGTATGCCATAAACCTACGTATGTTGAGAGAACAAGGGAGAGCAATTACAGGAACAAGGATGCAATCAGAGAACTTACATAAGAATTATCATGAAGTGTAGCTGTACACCAGATTATTATTTTTTAAGGACACTGAAAAATATAGCATGCGAACATAGTTATGACTTCCTACATCCCAAGAGGTACAGTTAAGTTTGCTCTTGGCATTTAAAAATATTCATACTGTCCTCAGGATAGAAAGTTGTCAATGTTCAAGTTAAAGCTAGACAGTTCATATTTTCATCATCCTATCAACATATAGTACATTTACTTGTGCTTGAAAATCTACTTACAAATTTAAATTTTTCAATATTTTAATTCAATAACATATCTAAGAAAAACAGTATACTCTATACATTATAATGACATTTTTCTTAATTTTTTTACTCCTAACAGAAATATAATAAAATGATTGCTTTAATGGAAAATAATAAGGCACTCTCATTAATTTCACATTCATTGAACATTTAACATATGCCAACCACTAAGAGACATTACATATATAACACACTTGTACATGCAAAGTCTTTGTCCCCGTACCCCCAAGAATTTACAGTATACATTATACTATGTTTGGGGGAAAGAAAACTAAATATTTCATATGCCAGGTACTTGGTATATGATGTGATGTAAAATAAACAAGATAAGAGGATAGAGAGTGATAAGGTAGGAATCACTGCATTAGAGTGTTGTTTTGAAAGCCTCTAAGGAAAAGGTGATAATTGGCAGAAACCTAAATAAAGTGAGAAATTAGGCAAATAGATTTCTAGGGGAAAGGAGATATGGATTAGAGAACATTCTGCAAATAATTATGAGTTTCAATTAAGTGCAATGTCCCATTGATTGCATTGTTATGGAAAAAAATGTGATCTAGTTTTACAGAGAAAGTATGTGATGAAAAGATACTTGTTATAAAAAATGGCTAAAGTCAACAAGAAAAAATTTACAGATTTTGAGGGCTATAGAATTACTACAGAATGGAGAACTCTTTTCACATTATGTGTTTCAGGATAAGTTTTGAGCCTTTGAGGGATGTTTCCCCAAAAGAAAGATGTGTCTTGTTCACTACTGAAGGTTGGATAAATATGTTACTTAATATATATTCTAAGAAGCTTTGTTGAATGAATAGTAGAATGAGCAAAATGTAACTAAATCTTTAAAGAGGCATCATGATTGGTGGCAAGAAAGTAATTAAGAATTCCAAGTAGGAGGGCAGCATCAAAGTGATGGAAGACACATAGCAGGTAGAATTGATGCTATCTGTGTGAGAAGCAGAGAGATAAATTAAGAAAAATCTTACTCTTTGATTTAATGGTATATGTGATCTAATTTTTAGGTATTATTAATAAATGTAAGAATATAATGAAGGTCAAAATAAATATGTATTTATTTTGAAATTTTATCTAATATATATAATATATGAACATCAGAATGCAGCAACACTAGAATGAGAATATTGCTAATTACATAGTCCAATACACTTTTTGAAAAACATATACTAGCTATATGCTTGATGTTTGGTTTTATTATTCTAATAAAACCAAATAATAATAATAAAATAATAATGCACTAATAAAATAATAAAAATAATAATGCACTCTCATTAATTTCATTATACTATGTTTGGGGGAAAGAAAAATAAATATTTCATATTAAAAAGTTTAAAATCACTGTATATCCATCACTGTATATCCATTTTAAT
This sequence comes from Pipistrellus hanaki, assembly GCF_964339955.1. Classification (NCBI taxonomy): domain Eukaryota; kingdom Metazoa; phylum Chordata; class Mammalia; order Chiroptera; family Vespertilionidae; genus Pipistrellus; species Pipistrellus hanaki. The sequence goes on along the minus strand of NC_140504.1, from coordinate 145,075,921 downwards.
TTTAATTCATAAAGAAGAATCACAGAAGTTACATTCCTTGTATTATCTTGGACTATTTTCTAACTACTCCTGACAAAACTGATGGGATTTTTAAAATGTATAAAAAGCAAGAAGTATGCCGAAACCGGTTTGGCTCAGTGGATAGAGCGTCGGTCTGCAGACTGAAAGGTCCCAGGTTCAATTCTGGTCAAGGGCATGTACATTGGTTGCGGGCACATCCCCAGTGGGGGGTGTGCAGGAGACAGCTGGTCGATGTTTCTCTCTCATTGATGTTTCTAGCTCTCTATCCCTCTCTCTTCCTCTCTATAAAAAAATCAATAAAATATATTTAAAAAAGCAAGAAGTAGTACACTTCACTTATAATTTCATATATGAAATTTGCCTTTCATTAAATCTGTGTTATTATGTTTTAGATTGTGCTATATATGTGATCCATTATAAAATCCATTACCTTGAATAAGCAAATATTATAATCACTTTCAATAAAAGTTAGTAAATGCAAAAAATAGCATTTTATTTTTTTATATATATTTTATTGATATTTTACAGAGAGGAAGATAGAAGGATAGAGGAAGATAGAGGAATATAGAAGGAACATCGATGAGAGAGAATAATCAATCAGCTGCCTCTTGCACACCCCCTACTGGGGATGTGCCTGCAACCAAGGTATATGCCCTTGACCGGAATTGAACCTGGGACCTTTCAGTCCACAGACCGATGCTCTATCCACTGAGCCAAACCGGTTTTGGCAAACAATAGTATTTTAGAAATCATTTTATTATCTCAATTTTATGTCAAATTAAATATTTTTTAAATATTTTATCATTTTTGTGACAGCTAATGTATTTTTTTGAAATCAGATGTTCTAAATATATTGGCAAAAATAGTTTAAAATCTGCATATGTGCACAGAGTCTGAAAATATTACAAGCTGTTATTCAAAATGCATTCAATAAACCCTGTGTGATTCCAATATTTTAAAGGGTTTCTTAATCACTAGACAATATTAATATTAAAATGAAACACTAACTATTGCAAATTTTTCTGTATTTAGAGGTGGAGAACTTCAATGTCCAGACATTAGGTAATAGTTTAGGGGATGTGATTGGAAGAACACAGTGGATGAGTTCACATTTGTGAGATTCTCTGGTCACTGTTGTATAACCAAGTAGTTTTGTACTCTAGCTGATGCCGGATCTGCCTTGCAAAAACGTGCACAACTGGGAATTGCAGTCTATCTGGTACTTTGGGGAAATTTCATGGAAGCTTCTCCTCCATATTTTAACTGACAATGGAAGATAAAGACTGTCATCGGAATGTCATGCAAGATTGGAAGAATCTATTATTCCAAACAGATAAGACAAGCTAGGTGTTAAAGCTACTTAATCTCTGCAGGAGGTTGTGTTCTTTCTCTTTGTGTCATCAATTAATTTACACTTCATAGATAGATCCTAGCACCCATCACCTCTAAAACAAACATCATCAAGATTACACTATTTTTACCTAGGACAATCAGAGTTTAAGAACGTTGAATAAATGAATATAGATCAATTAAAGAGTATGTGCCTTTAAGTATAAAATATTTATAAGTGATTTTAAAAAATTGTCTAGTATATTTTATTTCACCGTATACATATAGGGAAAACTTTAATTGGAATTTCTAAACGGAAATGATAGAGGCTACAGAAAAAATCAATAGAGTGCCTACAGTCTACAAAAGTCTAAATTTATTATATTTTCTACATCATTATTTATAAGTCAATTTGCAAAAATCTTTTAAAGACAGAAATGTTAATTACAACTTTTAGTAAGATTTCTGAGAATATGGTAGATAAATGATGTGCATTAATCTTTTTGTAATCAGTTTAATGATATAACAGAAGAGTGAACTAAGTAAGAAGCCTATCCCAAAATTAAAACAAGTATAAGAACAAAAACCTAAATTATATAGTGCATCCAGTGCTTTGTAATGAGACATTTTATTTATTTGCATTGTGTCCAATATAACATACAAGAACATGGGTTATTTTTCATAAAAAAAATGCTACTTCAAAGCTTACAATTATGAAATGACAGTACATAAGCCAAAGATCAACTTACTATCTGGCTGAAACTATCAGTTAGGAAGCTTTTTTCAAAAATCCTATCCAGTATATAAAAATTGTTTATGTTACACCTAAAATCCAGATATTGACAAAAAGTATTTCTGAAGTCTAGAAGAATAACATCAATTAATTTAATTTACCCTATACTTTTGTTATCACTTGAATTTTTAAAAATGTGGTTAAATTCTAATAATTTGAAATAAAATATACAAGATTTTATGTATTGGTTTAATCACAATTTTAAAATATACAAAAGATTTCATATTATATTCTAATTGATTATATAATGAAACAACACCAAAAATAATAGCAAGATGCTGAATATAATAGAAACTGTATTATTTTTTGGGTGTGTTGAAATCGGTCATTATATTTATTTTATTGAGTATAAAAATGATTGGGAAATAAAATATAAATGCTTGTGATTATATAAAGTATGTCAAAATGTGATAGATGCTGAGAAGGTAATAATAGAGGATATAAAAATACTTCAGATCTCAGTTTTGCTGCTTTACTTATAGATTAAAATTATGGAAGTTTTTGTTGAATATGAATCAGTTTTTCATAAATTTGAAAGCATTTGACAGTTACTATGATTTGAAGTGCATCAACATTTTAAAAATATTGTTCCCCAAAGAAATTACATATATGATACTTCAATGTAAAGTAACAATTGCCTTGAAAATGACCTAAACATATTGTTACATAAACTTGTCACTTTCAATATATAGAAATACATTTTGTGATGAAGAAAGTTTAGAGAATTACTGTTCAAAATCCATACTTACAATATGTAAATACCTTTTATTTTAATACAGAAAGGGGCTCTCTAAATTTTGTAATTGAAAATGAAGTGACCTAAACTTCAAGTACATTATGCCAAACACTCAAGTACACTGTGGCAGACTATCTTGAATAATATAGTTTATTTATCTTCGGGATTTTAGCTCAGTGATAGCACATTAAGTTTTGGTAGTTCTTTCTAATGTCAACTATAAACAAAATCAAGCAACCTTTATAGAGATAAACAAATATGCATATTTTACATTTTTTGGCATTCAAAAATTAAAATGAAGAAATTACTTTGAAGCTTAATTGTACATAAGAATTATTTGCAGAACAAGTAATCTAATGTATGCATCAGAGAAAAAAAAGTGTGATCTGTGTATATAGATGACAAATAGTTGCATATCAATGCATTCATTGATTTATTTATCAAAGATATACTTTATAAGCATCTGTGTATAGGACATTGTTCTGTCTTCTAGGTATACAGAGATAAGTAAGGCAAGGTCTTGATTCTATTAAAAAAAACAGTGATCTGGGGGGAATATAGCTATAAAAATGTTATAATAATATTGTATAAATATAAATAAGCTATATTAATATAAATACACTTAATATCTAGAGTAAGGTGATGATTCTCAATTGTCAAGAACACAATTTGCCTTTAAGCTGTGGAATAATTCTACCTAAATGGAAATAGTCAGCATGAAAAAAAGTTATGGTAGATGTTCCACATTCATACCAACCAGATTGGCTATGTTTATTGAATGCTCACTATGCTCTAGGCCTCATCTATGCATTTTTAAATGTACTCTCATCACTCATTATGCATTCTAATTTTGTCTATGGAAAAAGAAGTACAGATAAATTTTGTCTTCTGACCTTGGTTACTCAGCTAGTAAGAGATGGAGCTGAGATTTGAACCTAAGCAATCTGGCTATAGAGGCCATCTGTTTAACTAATTCCAATTCAGAATAGTTTTGCCTAGTTTCTGTAGATACAAAGCAAAGAAATAGAAACTCTTTTTTGACATCTTATATTTAGGATAACCAGATAACTCTTTTTACAAAGAGATCAATGTTTAAGCTACTAGTTTTAGACTGAGGAAAAATACCATATAATGTCCTAGAGCAGTGGCTCTCAACCTTTCTAATGCCACAACCCTTTAGTACAGTTCCTCATGTTGTGGTGATCCCCAACCACAAAATTATTTTCATTGCTACTTCATAACCTGTCGTGACCTACAGGTTGAGAACTGCTGCTGTAGAGCCTAAGACCATCGGAAAACAAAGATATTTACATTACGATTCATAACAGTAGCAAAATTAAAGTTATGAAGTAGCAACGAAAATAAGTTTGTGGTTGGGGGTCACCACAACATGAGGAACTGTACTAAAGGGTCACGGCATTAGGAAGGTTGAGAACCACTAGAGACAAATTTCTTCCACTCAACATATATTTATTAAACAGTTGATATATACCAGGGATTTTTCTCTACTCTCAGAATATATCAAAAAAGCAAAAGCAAAGATACATTTGCCCCTGTGAAACTCATACTGTAAGAAACTTACATTCTTGTTACCTTGTCCTATTGTAGACATAAAGAACATGGCCACCCAACAGGGGCTAGAATAGAGTCCTACTTAGTAACCATAAATTATATTTCCTAACTGTTTCCCACAACCTCTAAATAACTGTTAAACTGCACGAATTCAATTGCCACTTCACTAATTTCATACAGATAAAAAGCACTTTAAAGCTCTGAAGCCACAAATCTCTGAGCTTTATTCCATAAATATCTGCCCCACAACGCTTGAAAAACATCTTTTATTTATCCACATCAACTAATCAATCAGGTGTGTTAGTTGCTGTGTCTCCACATTTGTAACTTTTATCCTTGTTTCTACTTAGTGGTTGAATCATCACCCTAAGACATCAAGAGCCTCTATTCTGAGCAAATAGAGCTGATGTGATTAACTGGATGACAAGTTATATAAAAAGATTTATGTGCTTATATAGCTAAGTAGGTTACCAGATTCTGATACTTGAACAGTGATGGGGTTTGCATACTCGAGGTTAAAATTAAACCAGAGTTCTTAGAGTTATTATTTTTTTTTAATTGCACCTAAAAGCCTAAAGAATTTGTATTTGTTTGACTCTGGGCTTTCTTTCAGGCAACAAGGTATGCAACCTGCAGGTTGCCCGCCTATAGTACTGTTTACACTCTCCAACCCTGATGCAAGCTACCCTGGAGAGATCTAAGGTGACAATTATTTCTGAATTCATTAGCAAATAAAAGTCTGGTATGATGACAAAACCAGAAGAGCTGTGCGTGTGTGTTTTCCTGGCTGCCTGAAAAATCCCTCGTGGCTGATAATAATATGTCACCTCTAATCTCATTTCCCACTTCTAATATGTACTTTCATTCACTCTTATTTTATACTGTATGCTTTCTTATGAAAAATTACTTTGTTTCTACAGTAGTTTTTAGGGACTTCACTGGAGGTTAGGTTGATGAGATTATGCTGCCCGTGTGCACCAAAGAAGTTGAAGGAGGAGAAGAAGAAAAACAAAACTAATTCCAGACTGTTTAATTGAAGAGGAAGAAAAAAAAATTCTCCAAATTTCTAAATATACCAGTAAATCCTAGGGGGCAAATGATCATGATGCCATGTGATACAACAATAATTTCCTCTAACAGATAAGAAAACAGGTGAAGGACTTACCAGCCATTACTTTCTCCACAGACTGTAAATGTTATTGATTGGGTTCTAGGAAAAGAGAAACTGCACAAGCTGAAAAATATATACACAGCTAAGTGAATCATAAAGTGCATTAGCAATTACTTAATAGCATGCATATGCAAAGAAGTCTTGACGGAAGCAGCACACGTACAGAAAGAAGGCTAAGTCAGGAAGGTATGTGCCAAACAAAGCGATTTAAACGTGGCCAGTCAGCAAACAGGAATGCCTGTCAGTTTGCAAGGCACATTTTTCTTCCCTTGGACAACCGTGCTCTTCTTCTGCTACAAATGACATTACTGAGCTTGACATAACAAGATGCTTTAAACAAGGCAGTTAGGAGAAGAAGCTTTTCTCTGATTAACTCAAGGACATTGAGACAGGGAGGCTGGAGAACAAGAGAAAACACACACCCACGAGCATCTCATTGATATGAGCAGCTGATTGACACACAAGAAATGCTGCGACAGAGAAAATGGAGATATACAGTATATGGATGTCTTATTAATCCAGTTTGACCCACTGCAGAGACAAAATTTACCATTTGTGGGGAAATCTCATGTTTTTTTTTTTTTTTTAAATCAATCTTTATTGTTCATATTATTACAAAGGTTCCTCATTTCTTCCCCCCTCCACCAGGTTCCCACCCAACCCTCTGCCCTTTCCCTACCCCCCACTGTCCTCATCCATAGGTGCACAGTTTATGTTCAGTCTCTTCCCGAATCCACCACTCCCCTTTTCCCCTCCCGTATCTCTGATTCTATTAAAATCAACAGTTAATATTGTTCATCAGGTTTTTTAATTTCCTTGTTTTTTTTGTTTTTAATTAATAAATTTTTATGTTTTTAAGAATAAATTTTAAAATCTAATAATTTTAAACCTTGTTTTTTCTGCCCCGGGAATTGAGAAGCAAACTTGTTTACATGTAAACTTGCCCTTAGGCTATCAAAAGGTGCAGCCATTCAAATGTAAATGAACACATTGTTTAAAGATAGCTGCTGGCTGGAATTGGGTTACCTGTTCTGGGTGGGAAGGGCCCTTCCTTCCCTTTCTCCATCAAAATTAAGGTGTTAGCTTTAAAACCTCTTTTTGGCAAGAGACCTTAAACTTTCAGAACTTTAAATTTTTCAGGTAGTAAATCAATTACTTAGCATTTTCTCAAATCAGTTATACCTCCACATTCCCAAGGATACACTTCCAAATAGATCAACCAACCTCAACCAGACCCCACACAAGGCACTCACAGATCAACACCCCAGTGCTACAACAACTCAACATGTCCAGATCTAAGGCTTCATCACTTGATTCAGCAGACCCTCAAGTTCCCCTAAAAGTTTCCAGCCATGTCTGATAAGCAGCCCTGGGGCATGGGCAGGCAAGGAGCGAGCTGTTCCAGGCCCAGCTTCTCCAGGCCTGGCCTCTGTTGGTCCAGGCCATTCCACAACCAGCTGCTCCAGGTCTGGCCACTGCTGCTTGGGGCCCGGTTGCTGCTGCTCCGGGCCTGGACACCGCTGCTCTGGGCCTGGCTGCTCCCAAACCGGCTGCTCTGGGCCTCACTGCTCCGGGACAATCATTCTTTTTTAATTTTTCACTCAAGGATATTTTTATTAATGTTTTTGAGAGATGAGAGAGATAGAGATAGAGATAGAGAGAGAGAGAGAGAGAGAGAGAGAGAGAGAGAGAAAGAAAGAAAGAGATGAGAGATTGATTGGTTGCCTCCTATGAATGCACTGACTGGGATTGAACTTGACCTAGGTATGTGCTCTGAAGGAGAATTGAACCCCCAACCTTTTCATGTAAGGGAAGACACTCCAACCAGGCCAGGGTGGGAAATCTCATTCTTGATGGTAAAATAAATAAATAAATATATATATCAATATATATAAATAGAATGAGCCAAACTTTGCTTATTTAACAGAAAAAAGCTTTGAAATTATCATAGATGTTTTAAACAACATAGATTCCATAGATGCTATATACTTTAAGTTTATCCTTTATTAATATTAATAACATTAACATTTAACATTTTAAAAAATATATTTTTAATGATTTCAGAGAGGAAGGGAGTGGGAGAGAAACATCAATGATGAGAGAGAATCATTGATCAGCTGCCTCCTGCACACACCCTACTGGGGACTGAGCTTGCAACCAGGGCATGTGCCCTTGATCAGAACTGAACCTAGGTCCCTTCAGTCCATAGGCCGACATTCTTATCCACTAAGCCAAACCGGCTAGCGCTAACAGTTAACTTTAATTAAGCATTTACTAAGTTACAAACATGTGCATATATATATATATATATATATATATATATATATATATAATATATATAATTTTTTTTTTTTTTTTTTTTTTTTTTTTTTTGAGGCCCAGTTCATGAGATTCATAAACTCGGGGTAGGGAAATGGAGCCCCTCAGCCTGGCCTGGATCCTCTCATAGTCCAGAAGCCTGAGATTGATCACCCTGAGGGAGGCCCCGCCCACCCACTGCAGCAGCACTGGCTGGGAGACCTGAGGTTCCTCTGTGGGGTGATCATGGGGCAATGGTGGGGCCTCGCAACCAATAGTATTGTATCCATCTTGGTTGGCCTGGCACTAGTGCATGTCATAGCGTGGTAGTCAGGACAGTCATTCTGCTGTTCAGCCATTCAGTCAATTTGCATATTATACTTTTATTATTATAGACATAATTACCTCAAAACTCTTATGATGTGAGCATTGAACTTATCCTCATTTTAAAGGTGAAAAATGCAATGCTTAAAGAAGTTGTCAATTGCCAAAATAATATAGCTAGCAACTTACAGAGCCTGAAAGTTTGTGTCTTGACCTCTCACTCTTTAATCATCCTACTGGCAAATGTGACTTTGAACTGCTGAGACAATCCTCTTTTATCATTATCACCACATAGTTAAAATGCAGCATTTTAATCATGCTTTTCTTGAAAATTTAATCTTTTTGCTTGATATAAGCCTTTCTCAGAGTTTCTTATATATATTTAACAAACATACCAAGGATCCAGAGGCAGCAATTCACATCAGGAGACAACTATGAAGGCCTCCACATTCTCTGTGGGAGGCTGAAGGTGCCTCTCAATCAGTGGACATTATTTACTATTAAATTATGATGGAATTCCTATGGCATCATATATTATACTTCACATTAAAGTCAAATGAGCTCATTGTGATTAATGTAATTACAGTGAATGCCAAAGAAATTAATAGTGATTACCTACTCATTATAAAATGCTGCTGATAATTAGTGCTATTACACAAAAAGGTACATTGTAAGCAGTCATCAGCATGCCTTTCTTTAGCGCCACTAACAATGCTGGTCAGAATGAGCTCATTAGGCAATCATGCAGCCACAACACTCAGGCCTTCCAGGAGTCTAGCACCTCAAATTTGAACAGAGAAAAATTCCAACAATTAAATCTTTGGAATTCTATTTAAATGTACATAGAGTACGGCTTTAATTTCTGAGAATATTACTTGAAAAATATATTATCGCAAATGGTCTACCTTGGTCCATTTTTAAAATTTATTTATTTTGTGGGTTTTTTTAAATGCAAGGTTTGATGCAGCTACAAGGCAACATTCAAACATGAAGACAAAAGCTGAGCTAAACTTTAAATTATTCAAATTTTCTACTATTAATTATGACGCACATTTATGCATAGTTGTGCCATTTTATACAGCAGTATCTGCTTTAAGAATGTGATACAATGTGAACAAAATGAGCATGTGTGTAACATGTATAATGATGGGCATGTTTGAAAATCCATTTTTAATCCATTTTTAGAGAGGAAGGGAGAGGGAAAAGATATAGAAACATCAATGATGAGAGAGAATCATCGATTAACTGCCTTCTGCACACGCTACACTGGGGACTGAGCCTGCAACCCAGGCTGACCCTGCAACCCAGGCTGACCTTGATAGGAATCAAACCATAAATTCATGCTTCATAGTTCAATGCTCAACCATTGAGCAACACTGGCCAAGCCATTTTCTAAATACTGTAAGGGGGTGGGTTTGTAATGTTAGTAAGCTATCTCTCTTTTTGTTTTTTGTTTTTGTTTTTGTTTTTACCTTCACCAAGAACATTAAGTTAAATATTTAATTTATCTCTCTGTGACTGTGACCCTTTTGATAGACTAAAATAAGTATTTTAATTCAGGAACAAAAAAATGGAACTTAAATAAGTGAACTGTTATGATTTCCTCAGAAGTAACAATTTATCAGATCAGAAGTGTAGCTATCACCATTTTTCAATTACCTGTACATAATTTTTTCTATTGTGTAAAAGAACACTTAATATAAAATCTATTATATTAATGAACTTTTATACTATATATTTTTTAATATATATTTTATTGATTTTTTTACAAAGAGGAGGAAAGAGGGATAGAGAGCTAGAAACGTTGATGAGAGAGAAACATCGACCAGCTGCCTCTTACACTCCCCCTACCGGGGATGGGCCCAGAACCAATGTACATGCCCTTGACCGGAATCAAACCTGGGACCTTTCAGTCCGCAGACTGACACTCTACCACTGAGCCAAACCGGTTTCGGCCATATTAATGAACTTTTAAGTGTAAAACACTATATCCATATTGTTGTACAGCAGATATCTAGAACTGAATTAGATAAATTTCTATTTGACAAAAAAGAATGTGTAGGTTCTTGATCACATAATTTACAGACTTTTTCAGGAGTAACTCTCATGTCAATGAAAACAGCTAGACTGAAGTTCATAATTGATTCAGCTTCCTATGAATCATGAAAGCTAAAAAGTGAAGTATGGACATTTTTTAATAGCTAAAGTCTTAAGGTTTACAGGATTTAACACCAACCGCAAAGTTCATTTCCATGAGTCCACATCACAAGTGAAATACAGCTGTTCCACTTTGCCTTTCTCAAATCATTATTGACAAAGGAGACTATTCAGAGGCACCAGGCAGAACTGTATTTTGCTGAGTAACCTGCACTTCCGGCACAATACTATTTCTGAACTTGACATGATTGTCATTGCTTCAGTTTGAAAACTTCTAATGTATTTTAACCAAGGAATATTTCTGAGAAAATCCTGTAATTGACTAAAATACTCTATTTAATCTCATTTTAAATACTGAATCTGCTGTCTTTTTAGCAGAAGGAAAAAAGGCTAATAGTCATATTTCTTATTTCCTGGAAAGTTATTTTGATTAGAAAAAAAAAAAATATCCCAAAGAAAAATCAGATTTTATTTATTTATGTATTGCAACATCTGCTACAAAACACAGAATTAACTTACTGATATTTTTTAGCAGAACTGGAAGTGGGAAAGTGGAGGAGATATAGAGTCAAAAAATTTAAAGAAATTAATTTGACCACCAATGTAGAAATCAACTGTCTATTACTATTTCTGTTTAAGGGAATTGAAGACTCCTTAGTGCTTGTCTTACCAGTTTTAAATTACAGTCATGCACCCTATAATGACATTTCAATCAAGGAGGGAATGCATACATCTTATTACCTAGCTGTGTGGTAGGCTTTACCATCTAGATTTGTGTAAGTGGGCTCTATGACTTGTGCACTATAAGAAAATTGCCTAATGATGCATTTGTCAGAATGTATCTGTGGTGTTAAGATACTGTATTCCATTCTAAGAAATACTTAGTGACATATATAACATGAAGTCCTGTAGAATCCTACTTTAAAAATGCAAATAGGGAATAATAGTTTTTCCTACCTAAGAAGTTTTTCTATACATGATGAAATATAAAGTTCCTAACCCAAACTTGATACATACCACTCAGCAAACCTTAATGTTAATCTTATTACCGAATGGCTATCTAAACCAGGGGTCCGCAAACTAGCTCTTTGGCTAAATACAGCTCACATCCATTGTTGGGTTGTGTTTATGTCTTTTTTAAATAAAATTTTACTGAAACACAGCAGCACCCATTTTGTATATTGACATCATCTATGGATGCTTCTACTCCAAGTTTGATTTGAGTAGTTCCTGTGTAGATATCATGGCCTAGAAAACCTAAAATCCTTACTATCTGATCTTCTATAGAGAAACGCTGCTAGCCGCTGAACTCCATAGGGGCAATGTTGGGTGCACCTTAATGGAGGTCACTTCAGAGATATTTCATTAGTGCAAAGAATCAGGAGATCCTAGGACAGAAGAAATCTGAGATCAATAAAGTATTTACAATTTGAGTATTCTGAAGACTGTATTAATGTAGTTTATAATTCTCCTAGTCTCTAATATCCACTTACAGTTCCAACTTCATCTAAGCATTATCTTGCATCCAATCAAGAGTGTGGCACATCTGGGAAATTTGGCATTTCTTGAATAATGTATACCCCCACCCCCATTCCCCTCTACCTATCTGAATCTCTTCATGAAGTTCTTTCTACTCTGAATGTCTTTCTCTCTTCCCCATCCATCACATGGACAGCGGGCAGAAGAACCAGGATTAAAACTCCAATAGGAGTCTTCTTTAGCCCTAGTGTTTTTTCACTATCGCAGGTTGCCATCCTACAGCCTGGTCAATTACTGGGTAATGGGTTTCATTCAGTCAATATGAGGAAGAGAGAGAGAGGAGAGAGAGAGAGAGAGAGAGAGAGAGAGAGAGAGAGAGAGAGAGAGAGAGAGAGAGAGAGAGAGAGAGAGAGAGAGAGAGAGAGAGAGAGAGAGAGAGAGAGAGAGTAGAGAGAAAGGGGAGGGGAGAGAAATGTGTGTGTGGTATGTACACTTTACAAATATGTTTATACATATATTCTGAAGATACATGAATATGTTTACAATGCAGGTATATCATATATATTGTAAGTATATAATGTATATACTATATGCCACTTATGTGAATTTAAAACTAGAACTACACATTTGTATATCCCATCTATTACATGTCAGCTTTATTCTAGGCACCGGAGGAGCAGCCATGCAGCCATGACAATTTTAGTTTGTGATCAGTGGCAAAAATACAAGCTTATGTGGAAGGATTGGGAGCAGTTGCTATTTTCAACACGTTGGCCATGGAAGATCCAACTGAAAAGGTGACATTGGATCACAATCCAGCAGAGGGGAACCTGTGTGCCCAGACTTTCTTTATATATATATTTTATTGATTTTGTACAGAGAGGAAGGGAGAGAGATAGAGAGTTAGAAACATTGATGAGAGAGTCATCAATCAGCTGCCTCTTGCACACCCCCTACTGGGGATGTGCCCACAACCAAGGTACAGGCCCTTGACCGGAATCCAACCCGGGACCTTTCAGTCCCGAAGCCGATGCTCTATCCATTGAGCCAAACCGGTTTCGGCTGTGCCCAGACTTTCTCTGAGGCCCATGATCCAGCCAGAGTCCGGGGCAGGCAAGGAAGCCCTGAGCTGTGAGTATGGCCGGAGTCATATAGATAGTAGAACAGGGAGGCAGCATGGTTGGAGCCCAGAGAGAGAGAGGGGAAACTGGGATACAATTATGAGTTTTAAGTTCTTGAGCATTTCTCTAAATGAGAAGGAAAACCTCTGGAGGGGGTTGAAACTTGACTGTGGTTGTTGTTGCACTTATACTGTTATAAATTTGCCTCGTGTCCCTTACTGTGTTACATTTTTTAGATTTGCTTCATGATTTTTTTAACTGATTTCCAGAGAGTGTGACACAACATACTCGCCTTGGTGTTTTGCTACCCCTTTACTCTGCCAAGTCTATTTGGTAGCAATAATCTGATACCAAAAGCTCATACTTTGCTTATTTGTCTTCACAAAGTAACTGCTGCTTTTATATTATCACTGTTCATGGTGTTTGTTGCATTTTTTGTATTTGATGTTCATATGTATTCATGGCAAATTTTAAATACTGTGGTTTGTCAATACAATTTGTTCACATACTCTTGATTGGCAAACTTGTTTTTGTGAAAGTCTATAGGAAACAATATTGAAAATTAATTCTGATGGTCATTCAGCATTTGGAAATTTATATGAGCACCCTAGGTATATTTTCATGAAAAAGATACTCCTTTTGTTAAGAAAGTTACATTTTAATTTCTGATAGATCAAACCAACTCAGCTTATGCCATCTTTCCTGTGGGACCATACATTTAAATATATTTATTTTCACATAGAAATTTCATGTAATGATAAGGAGGATTGTTAAAATGTTTCTGTTTTCCTAATGATTTTTCAATCATAGTTGATTCAAAATTTTAAATATTGTTTCCTATGATAGGTCTTGTCTTATAGAATGCTCAGTTCTATTGTGAATGCATTATGACTATAAATTTCTGCTTTAAATCTCATAAAAATGTGTTCTATCATGATTTTAGTCTTTATTTTCAGTCTGATTTTTTATTTTAACAAAAGCCAAGAATTCTTATTTTAAACCTATAGTGAAATGTGTCCTATGTAGACACATGGTGCATTGAGTATTATCAAAGCTACCTTTTCTTTCTTTTATATAATTTAACTAGTGGCCTGATGCATGAAATTTGTGCACAAGGGGTGGGTCCCTCAGCCTGGCCTGTACTCTCTACAATCTGGGACCCCTCAGGGGATGTCTCACTGCCAGCAGTCAGATTTCCCTCTCACATTTTGGGACCACTGACTCCTAACCATCACCTGCCTATCTGCCTGATCCCCTTAACCACTCTGCTTGCTGGCCTGCTCACCCCCAACTGCCCTTCCCTACTGGCCTCATGGCCCCCAACTGTCCTCCCCGGCCAGTCTCCCAGGAGGTCTCCCATTCTAATTAGCATATTACCCTTTTATTAGTGTAGATAATTTAACATATTTATCTTAACTACTCAAATAAAGGTTTTAAAACATCTTAAAATATTAATGATAATTTTCTCAACTCAGTGATTACAATGAAATTGGAATTCAATCAAGACAAATTTTCCATTCAATAGGATCATTAAATTGGAGGCAATAATAACTCTGACCTCATTGGGCTACTGTAAGGATTAAAGTTAATTCATTATATAAAATTCATAGCATTTTGAAAGTCAAATAGTAGATACTAAATGGTATCAGATATGATAATAATAATAAGCATAAAAAAGAAAGGTGAAAATTTTCAAAGTAAAAACAATTTGCTATTATAGCTATTGCTTATACTTAGCTTCTTAACAACATTTATATAAATGTATAATTCCACCGGGACCGGTGCAGGGGTCTTCAAACTATGGCCCGCTGGCCAAATGCGGCCCGCAGAGGAGTCTGATCCGGCCCGCCAGGTTTTTTGGGCAGTGAGCGCAGCCGAGGTGTTACAGTAGGAATTAGTAGTTCATATAGTCCGGCCCTCCAGCTCTCTGAGGGACCGTGATCTGGCCCCCACTTTAAAAAGTTTGAGGACCCCTGGAGCGTCGGCTTGGGGACTGAAGGGACCCCGGTTCGATTCCGGTCAAGGGCATGTACCTTGGTTGCGGGCATATCCCCAGTACGGGGTGTGCAAGAGGCAACTGATCAATGACTCTCATCGATGTTTCTAACTCTCTATCTCTCTCCCTTCCTCTCTGTACAAAATCAATAAAATGTATATAAAAAAAATGTATAATTCCTTAGTCTGTGTCCTCGGGGTGATTCTAATAATTTTTTGGAAGCTGCCAAAATTAGGCATTGTTCTGTTAATCATTGCTAATAAGAACAGAGAATTTTTCTAGCTGTCCCATGAAAATTATACTAATTAGAAATGCCTGAATTTGTGCATCTCCATGGAGATTAATTTATTCATCATAATCAGTTAATCACTGTTCTTTACATAATTAGATAGCTTGTGGTAGAGAGGAAGACCCTTTAGTTTTCTTGGAGTGAAGAAAACTATTTTAGCTGACACAAGAGGAACTTGGAAGTCAAGACCTTCTTCGAATATGGCATACTGATTAGTGCTGGAGCCATTGTTGTCCCTTGCAAGAGGAGGCTTCAAGAAATATTTAGAAAATTGACTCTGAAAACATACAATGCCCCTATTGATGAGCAGTATTTTTATTTTATGAATTATTCAATAACTGACATTAGTGGAAATTCACTTTATAAATAGGATCAGTCTCTACTACTTTCCTCATGCAGCCTAACAAGCTAGATCCCTTCAAATTATCTCTGAATTAGGCACCATTACTATTGTATTATTCTGCTTCTTCAATAGAGAAGTGAAGGGAGAAGAGAGCAACATATTTTAAAGGTGAATACATTCAATCAGTTGGACTCTATAGAACCAAATAATAAGTATAAGCAATAAGAATACAATAGATAGTAACAAAAATCATTATTTTAATAAGATAGTGACTATATGCACGTGAAAGGGGTTGTTCATTAATCCCAAATATAAATATTTTCAAAGAAGTTTACTGAAATAATGATTAAAAAATATTCTCCCAGAATCTCATTTTAAAAAGCACTAAAACGTGTGTTTTAGGAAAAAGCAAATTCTATAGAGAAGAATATACTGAAAGATAGGAAGGAGAAGTATGAAAAGTTATTGGTAAACTTTTGGGTATATCTAAATATGCATCTATTAAACAAAACAGTTGATAATTTTGGCTAATGTAAGGTATTAAATTAATGCACCACTAAAATATTGGGAGATGAAACATGTAAGTTTGGCAAAAAAGTGGATGCCAATAGTTTTAAAGCCTTTTCAGCTCATTTTGTAGTGGAAGAGGAGGGCAGAATCACTGAAAATAATTGAACTGATTGTAAATATTTTTAATTATCCCACCATATATTTAATTATGATATCTTCCCATGAATTTCAAACGAATTCAATATTAATAAAGTTTCATTAGTCAAAATGACCTTTTAGGAATTTGCATTTGTAGGTAAAATTTGTACATAAATTTAAAAATACACTTTTAAAATCCAATGATCAGTAAATTATTTTAAAATATTTATTCATATACACATCTTAACAAATTTGTAGAGACAGTGTCTGAATAGGTCTTCCTCTATATGAATCTAATTTTATGAATATTCTTGTTTCTTGAGGAATATTTAAATATATTGCTTTATATTCTGGAAGACTACAATTATTGAAAATATATTTAGCAATTATAACTTTATAAGAATTTTAAAATTTGCATTAGTATTTTCTCACAAGGAAAGAGTGCAGGCATATAAACTGGAATATAATGACTATTTTCAATTTCAAAAGCCAATCATATTTATAAATGATCATTTATCATGTAGGCACTTTATGGTAAATAAGCAGTCCATGTTACAATGAGAAGATAAAATTTATTCTAACAATGGTTCAAAAGGCCAATATATTTTCAGATCAACTGTGATGTATACAGTTTCATATGACATTGAATAAAGGATTTCTGATGTGTAAATTTGAATATGGACAAAATCTAGACAAGATTACAAGTCTGATTTAAAATAATACATTGATAATATTTGATATTTCAAATAAATTTGGTAAATGGGCAAGGGTATATAATACTACAGTAGTGAGTAATGTTAACACTAAATTGGGGAAGGGAGGAGTCTTTCTTATTTCTATCAACATGAATCACTGCCTTTCTAGTCATTGTCACTACAGAATTCTAAACAAACTAGAACTAGAAAATTGTGTACAGAATGGATCATAGAAGGTGCATATTGGCAACTCTAAGTCCAAACACTCTGATATACCTGTTCCCATGTTATTTTATTCATTAAACATTTACTGTGCCGGGGTTCTTTTTCCCAGCCTTACAAAGGGTTCAGCATTCGGGAGAAAGGGCTGCCATAGATGGTTAAGAAGGAGTCCATGGACAAATTAGAAAGCTATTCACAAATACCTGGTTCAAATATGGTTAAGATAATTCAATGTTTCCAGCTTATTCAAATTGAGTGAGTCATAATTCTACTAGATATTACATTTGTGTGTGTGTGTGTGTGTGTGTGTGTGTGTGTGTGTGTTTTCTTCAATGTTTTAGAGTGAACTTCAGGAAAACCAAGGCAGGGTGGGAATGAGGCCATAAAAATAACACGTAAAGACATGATCAGAAGAGGATAAGTCTTTGTGATGCATCTGTGATCACTGTAAAGGATCCCCTTATCCCCTTAAGAGCTAATAACTCAATTTTCATTCCTTTTTATGTTTAACTGATTTGAAATAATGGGTGAAGACAGACTAAGTTTCAGCAATTAACATTTATCCTAAAGTACTACTAGACTTTTTTTTTTTTTATGGAGATACATAAAAGATAGAGTTTATAGTATAAAACATCAAGTTGATGAATTGAGGGCACACAAATACTGAACAAAATGACACATAATGTTTGCTATTCTTTTGCTTCTTATTATCAGCAGTGTCTGGACCAGAACAGTCATTGAAAATAGGCATTAACCCTCCAAAATATTCATTTTTATAGATTTTTTTAAATTTTGAAAATTCACTGTATGTTTATAAACACTGACTTTATAATCATTCAAAATGTGTATATAATTTTGATGTGGCTTAGAGTTCATCTTGTGATATGGTTTTTGTAAAAAAAAAAAAAAAAAAGGAGGCCCAGCCCAGCTGATGTGGCTCAGTGGTTGAGCATCAACCTATGAACCAGGAGGTCACTGTTCCATTCCCAATCAGGGCACATGCCTGGGTTGCAGGGTCAGTCCCCAGTGTGGAGTGTGCAGGAGTAAGCCAGTCAATGATTCTCTCTTATCATTAATGTTTCTATCTCTCTCTCCCTCTCCTTTTCTCTCTGAATTCAGTAAAAAATATATATTAAAAAATAGAAAAGAGCCGAGACCGGTTTGGCTCAATGGACAGAGCGTCAGCTTGGGGACTGAAAGGTCTCGGGTTCGATTCTGGTCAAGGGCATGTACCTTGGTTGCGGGCATATCCCCAGTAGGGGGTGTGCAAGAGGCAGCCGATCGATGACTCTCTCTCATCGATGTTTCTAGCTCTCTATCTCTCTCCCTTCCTCTCTGTACAAAATCAATAAAATACATTTTTAAAAAAATAGAAAAGGAAGGCCAAAACTGAGAAGATAAATATAAGTAATCAGATTTGGTAAGATAAATAGAACCAAGAAACATCCTAAAATATAAAAACCCTGGGTCCATCACATCCACAAAGACTAGAGGCTTTACCTTAAGTCCAGGCCGCACCCACAGCAGGCTCTGGTAGGTGGAGACTTGTGGCAGCGGAGACAGGGATGGGAGAGGTGGGACCAGCACTCACACTCCCTTTATAACCGCACACACAGAGACACACAGCACCCACCAGCTCACAGTCTTTTCTCCCTTTCTTTCTCTCCCTCCAGCTCACTCTTGGAGCCTCTTTCAGAATGAGGAAGCAAAACAGACTGGGCCTGAAGAGTCCTGGATGGAAGGGAGGGAGGGCAGAGAGGGTGGAGCGGCCCCCACTGGCTCTGCCCCCTCCCAGCTGGGAAAGAGGAAGAAGGAGACAGGGAGGCAGGGAGACCTGGAGGACCGACCGCTGAGAAAAACAACGAGAGACAGAGACTGGGTGAGATCAGGCCAGCAGAGGAGGGCAGTTTGGGGCAACCAGGCTGGCAGGGGAGGGCAGTTGGGGGCAATGAAGCAGGCAGGCAGAGGCAGTTAGAGATGATCAGGCAGGCAGGCAGAGAGGTCAGGGGCAATCAGACAGGCAGGCAGAGGCAGTTAGGGGTGATCAGGCAGGCAGGCAGGTGAGTTGTTAGGAGCCAGCAGTCCCAGATTGCAAGAGGGTTGTCTGACTGCCGGATTAGGTCCTATCTCACAGGGGTCCCCAATTGGAAGGGGTGCAGGCTAGGTTTAGGGAACCCCCCTCCCCCATGCATGAATTTTGTGCACTGGGCCACTATTTAATAATAATGAATAAAATGTTAAGAATAAACATATGAACATTACTTAATGAGTTTTCTAATATTTTTAGTGCTCTGTCATCTTCCTTATGGCCCACAGTTTGCAATTAGACATTTTAAAGTGAATTGAACATGAATGGTTTTAAAATATAAATCAGTTCTCAGGTACTGATGTTTATTATAGGCTATGTAACTAATAGATAATGACAACTATGATGCCTATAATAATTGACATTTATTCTATTCTTATTCTGAATACTATGCTTTGTATGTCCTTTATAGACTTTATTTGGTCCTCCCACAAATCTTTCACATTATTTATACTTTATAGATTAGGGAGTTAAATGAGATCCTGTTTCATTATGGGCTGTATACGTGAAAGGAAATCCAGCTCCAAGGCCTGTATTCACCTAGCAGCTTTTGTCACCTTCCACAATAATGGGAGAGAGAAGAGCTGTTTTTTTTTTAAATAATAAATTGAAACCTGAGAATAACTTTTAGAAATAAGTCAAACAAAGGCCTAATTGTACAGAATACACAAAAACATACATTTAATACTAAATTTAAGGTCTAAATTGTATAAGAACCAAGAAAATTATGAATAACTCCTCATTTCAGAGGATGTTTAGCTCTTAATTGCATCCTAGTCAGGGTGGGCAACATTTTCTTATCTGAGGAGTCCTTATCGATCTGAGTTATGCTTGCTAAAATACGTGTTTTGTGTGTTTTTTCTGAGTGAATCCAACAGTAACATTAACCAGATGCTACAAATACACACCACCATCAACAGACACTTCCTATGAAAGAAACACATAGAGTACCTGTGAAAGATGCACATGGGAGGGAATGTTAGATGAAAATCTTTTCTGCTGTGTACAGAGATTTATGCAAATGACACCCTCTTTGGATGAATTTTCTTACTCAGAGGAAAAAAAAAAAAAGCTCCCAAAAATAATAAAAATAATATACTAAGAATATAGAACTTTCACTGGGTAGGACTGAATAGAGTCAGATGGAGTGTGATTCATTAAAATTTATTTTTATTTAATTTGCTGAGATGGCATTTGTTATTTGTCTACTCAACATACATTCCCTCTTCTTCTGGCAACTGACCCTCTAGGTTTGAGATAGAGGGTGAAGAAGATGCCACCCTTTTCCAGGCAAGTCCCAGGATAATAGACCTGAGCTGAGGAAGTCAGGTATCACGTTGCAGAGATCTAAATGAATCTTGAGTTTTATTAGGGATACTAGGGAGAGATCTATCACTCACCTAGTAGACAGGAACCTATCCTATCTAATAAAGAGGGAATATGCTAATTTACCCTCACGCTCTCATGAAGATGGTGGTGCCCATAGCCAATAAGGAGAGAATATGCTAATTGACTGCCATGCCCTAAAAGATGGCAGCGCCCGGGCAGGAGGCACATGGCACAGCTGGGCCTGCCCCCAGGTGCGTCCAGCCACACCGTGTGCCTGCCTCCAGAGTCCCCCAGTCTCCTCAGCCGCCCTGGTCCAGCCCAAAGCATAGGCAAACCTCAGATGGCAGCTGCCCAACCATCCAGGACTGCCCGAGGCTCAGGTAACCAAGGGCCAGTTGAAGCTTGCACTGCCAGCAGTGGCAGCAGCAGAGGTGTGATGGGGGCATCGCCTTCCCCTGATCACTGGGTCAGCTCCCACCCGTGAGGGCCCCTGGACTGTGAGAGGGGATAGACCAGGCTGAGGGACCCCACTCCAGTGCATGAATTTTCATGCACTGGGCCTCTAGTAATTATATAGTCACTCGAGCTGCTGTCAGCTGTCATGGAGCCCTGAGAAGGCAGAGGAAGCAGAGCCAAAAGAAAGAGTCCAGCCAATGGATGTCACTTAAATCCTGTCTTCAACTTGCTGAAGCCTCATCTCTCACAGACTATTCAAGTTGGTTTAGTCAATAAACCCTCCTCTGCTTTCAAATCTGCTTTAATGAAGCTTCATGCAATTTGCAATGTAAGGTATTCTCAAAAAAAATTAACATTTTCAATTAGTATGTATTTTACTAAGTATCTATTTACTAAGGGTTTACTGTTCGTTCATTTGCGTTCATTTGTTCACTCTGGCATTCATTCATTCAGCCAGTCATCCATCCCTTCATTCTTTCATGTATTTACTAAATCATCCTATTTGTTTTCCACTAGGGGAGTAACTTATACATATCTACTTTCTTAATATATTTTATTGATTTCAGAGATGAAGGGAGAGGGAGAGAGAGATTGAAAATCAATGGTGAGAGAGAATCTTTGATTACTGTTGCCTCCTGCATGCCCCACACTGGGGATCGAGCCCTCAACCCAAGTATGTGGTCAGACCAGGAAGCGAACCACGACCTCCTGGTTCATAGGTCGATGCTCAACCACTGAGCCATGCTGGCAAGGCAACATGTCTATTTTCTTATCTACAAATCCCAGGAGGGTCAGAAAAAAAAAAGTCACTCAAGGTAGATGGAATAAAGAAAATCAGGGAAAATATGACATTAATATGCACCTTCAGGATCGGCATGCTTTCCATGGATAAAGTTGTGAGGAGTGGTATTTCAGGAAGAGAAAACGAAGAAAACAGTCGTGTAGCAAGAATAATGGAGTCTGTTTGAGGAAAAGCAAATGCTTCAGTTTGGCTGCCCACTCTGGCTGGAATTTCATGTCACGTTAAGAAATCCGTATTGTAGTACATCCAGAAAAAGGCAAAAGGTTTATTTTTTCCTCCTACCTGGCAGTTGGCCAGGAACGCGGCTTTAAGTGAAAAAATACCATCTACTGCTTAAAAGTGTTGTGCTTTGGAAACAATTCCACAATGTGGGCAGATTATAATTCCTTCATCCCACAAACAGCACATTTTGGAAATGAAAACCTGACTTTGAGCGTTCACAATGCTGGTTGCCTGTCTTCGCTGCCAGCTGAGTCTGTTTTAACCATGTAGAGGGCTCTCCCTTCCCTGTGTTCATAGGGAATGACGTGAAGTAGGCACCCCGAGATCAGATTGGCTTCTAGGAAGGTACTTTAGGTTATCCCCATAGAAAGCAACCTACTATGTGACTTTACAAAAGCACTCTATTTGGGTAGTATATGAAACTCTTCTTACTTTCCAATCACATAGCACTACTTTTCTGATCCAGGGCCCTAATTCACTAAAAATAGTGGTGAGTTCTGTGTAGGAGGGGCATGAAGAAATGTGTGTCAGGGGCTCAGCAAGCCTTATTGTTGGCATTCTTTACTGTCTAAAAGTTACAGGCGTGTTCACTGTATGTGAGAAGGGATCTTACATGCTGCTTGTGAGCTCTGCTTCAAAATATTTCGTAGCCCTTATCCAAAATAATTGTCACTGGCCATGTATGGGTATTTAAAATTATATTTCTATAATTAAAATGTTAGAAAGTCAGCTCATAGACACACTTCTCACATTTCAAATGCTTCCTAATTATGTGTTGCTAGCAAGTCAGTATTGGAAGCACAGATACAGACTGTTTCCATCAAATGAAACCACAGAAAGTTTTATTTGATAGTGCCATTCTGTAACACCCCCACAAATGCTGCAAATGCTTATTTCAGTCCCAGGGAAACCACCATCGAGTTGGTCAGTTGCCTCCATTTTGCAGGTGATTCTGTTTCCTTATTCAGAAAGAAAATCTGTTTCCTTTGTGCTTCTTGCCCTCCGAGCCTCATTTGGTTTCGTAGGGACATATAAACAAGACTATCTTTCATTTGTCAGTACCTCATGACACCAAATTTAAAGTCATTTACAATACTCTTTGATGATGAACATCTTTTTTTTTTTTTAATATATTTTATTGATTTTTTACAGAGAGGAAGGGAGAGATACAGAGAGCTAGAAACATCAATGAGAGCGAAACATCGAACAGCTGACTCTTGCACACCCCCTACCGGGGATGTGCCCACAACCAACGTACATGCTCTTGACCGGAATCGAACCCGGGACCTTTCAGTCCGCAGACCGACGCTCTACCGCTGAGCCAAACCGGCTTCGGTGATGGTGAACATCTTATGAAGCTTCTTTAGACACAAAGTGCAAGGACAGGAAACATAGACAATTCCTGGAAATTTCACAATAAAGTCTAATATAGAAACCTAGTAATAATTATCATTTGAGCATGTGCCTTTAAAAATGATAGGTCTTAACAATAAAGAAACTAGGCTGAATTAAATATGATTATGATTGTTTGTCTAGCATTGATCAGCCAGCACATGTTTTATTATAAGTGCATAGCATAATGACCAATATATAAGGGACCCTCAACAAATGTTGAATGAATCCAATTAACATGGTAATGAAGTAATATAAATGATTGACAGATTACCTATTTTGTCTCTACTTAGCATGTCCGGCAATCAAAACATTTGAGTTCAAATTCAAATATATATTCCAATCGTATTTAGAGGTAGGTGTTTAGTAAGCTAAAACCTTGAAGAAGTTTTATAAATATGTTAAAGGATGAAATTTAAAACTGTGACTTCAACAACCAGGTTAAAAAAGAGTAATACTGAGAGTTAAGTATGTCACCATGTTAACTGTTATAACGCCTTGTTTCCCATGCTTACCCTTGAGGCAAAACTCACTTGACTCAAAAATAATTTTTGAAAATTTCTGTTTATTTCATAATGAACAACTTTACCATTGGATGCATTTTTAGATTTTTTAAAATATATTTTATTGATTTTTTTTTACAGAGAGGAAGAGAGAAGGACAGAGAATTAGAAACATCAATGAGAGAGAATCATCAATCAGCTTTCTCTTGCATACCCCCTACTGGGGATGTGCCTGCAACCAAGGTACATGCCCTTGACCGGAATTGAACCTGGGACCTTTCAGTCCCCAGGCCGACGATCTATCCATTGAGCCAAACCGGTTTCGGCCATTTTTAGATTTTTAAAATTAAAATAAAATGCTACAGTGCTTTCCAAGACAAATAAGGATTATTTGAAAACTATTTTGCATCCTGTGAAAAATTCTATCTAATAATATTGTAATATGCAAATTAACCATCACAAAAATGGCAGCCCACATAGCCACAAGATGATGGAGCCCAGTGCCCTCAGCTCCACTGCTGGAGTGTCTGGCCTGTCCACAGGAGTAGCGAGGCTGATCCTGTCTCCAGAGGGGTTTTTGATCCACCCCAGACAGGCCAGTCAGAGCCTGGATAGCAGTTAGCATAGCGGTAGCGAGGAAGCCCCAGGCCTGGCAAACAGAACCTGGATAGCAGGGCTTGGAAGCTTCCTTAGCACAGAATCTGTGGGAACACCCCCAGGCCCATCAAACAGAGCCCAGACAGCAGGGCATGGGGGCTTCCTTAGTGTGTCAGTGTCGGCAAAGCCCTCAGGCCTGGCAGACAGAGCACACTGTAGGGCATTGGGGCTTCTTCCGCATGGCACATGGCGAGGCAGGCAGAGAGTGGAGAGCAGGGCATGGGGGCTTCATCTCCATGGCTGTAGCAAAAATTCCAGCCTGCAGAGAGCAGAGAATCAAGGGGAGTGGGCCTAAGCCATCAGTAGGACATCCCCTGAGAGCTCCTGGATTGTAGAGAGTACAGGTTGTACTGAGGGACCCCCGTGCATGAATTTCGTGCACCGGGGCTCTAGTAAAACAATAATAAAGTTTATACTGCTGTTTTAAGTAAACTTTTATTTAATTGTTTGGATTCTGACTTATTTATCTAGTATGTTTTTAGAAAGCAAATGGGTGAAAGGAAAAATTGTGAGTTATAATTAACATATTCTGTTATTTAACTAAGCTAATTCATAGACTATTTTCAATTATCATGCTCTGTAGTTTGTAGATTTTGTGCAGCCTTGCAGAACAAAGAGTTTCATTTTTTCTGCTTAACATTTGCACCACCACTGATGGCATCCAGCATAGCTTTTCGTGTCTTAACTATGGACATTTGGGCTGGCTAGAGTGCATTGAGATTTGTAAGAAAATCTACCAAATTCACTCCAGCTGACATGACACACTAGCTGGAGGAAAGTCTCTGTAGATGAAAGGAGAGTTGTATCATGGAGAGTAAGAGTCTTTGAGATAGTGTTCGTGAGTTTAAATGAACATAAAGGAGTATTATCTTTGTCTGAATAAAAGCACGTGTTGGCTTGTGGACAAAGCAGTTATGATATGTGTTTTTATTTCTTAAAGAACAGTTCTCAGAAATAAGGGAATATTGCAAATTTCATGAATAAATTCCATGAATAAATTTGTATTACAAAATACACACAATTATTTATTTTAACAGATTGTTGGATGTTTTGACTAAAAATATAAATAGATACAACTCCTTCTCTTTATAAATCTGTATCTATGGTTTTCTTCATTATATATTTAGAATTTTATTTTCATTGTTGTTTGGATGGTCAATTTTATCTAAAACTGATTTACTCTATAGGACAATACATTTCTTGATGATATGACTATAATATAAATTTCTAATGAACAGAATATGATATATTCAACACTTTTTGAATTAGCATGAGTTAAATTTTATAAAATATAATATTACATAGGCATATTTTTGTTCAAAGAAAATAATTTCAAACCTATATTTAAATATATATGTATATATGTATTTATATACAAATATATGTTGTAACTAAATATTTGTATATTAAAATAATCTTATATTGATTATAAAACATTTTAGGACATATATTTCTGATTATCAATCAATCATGACTTAAAAAGACTGATAATTAATTCTACGAACATTCATTCTCAACTGACATTAATTGTTAATCATTCTGACAACTAAAGGAAAGTGAATTTCCAAGGTCATTTCTATAAAACAATACATTTAAGTGATAATTGTTTCAATATGTTAAGGGCCTTGACCTTCTTTAGAACATGACATTCTTATGAAGATAAAATAGTGGAAAACATATGCATGATTTCTTATTTGACTAATTATCTTCTTAAAACTACTTTTTCATAATTACCCATGATTTACTTAGAATGACTTCAGTTGAACCAAAGTTCTTGGTGAAGCCAGAATTTTTCACTAAAAGGCTGTGACAAGTTAAAATTAAAAGCAGTACTTGTACAAACATTCTCTATATTAAAATAAGTATTGCCACTTCTTGTATTTACAGGGCTAAAGCTACAAGTGTAGACTACATTGTCCCTACATATCATATATTCTAAAAAATGATCCTTTTCCCCCTGTGAGTTATAGGAAGTCATTAAAATTAAGGGGTGATGTATTTAAACTTGTAATTTGGCCTATTAACTTGTGATGTTGGTGAGCATGGGTAGAAGCAGGAGGAAACATAGGATACTACTGAAAAGTAAAAGGTTATGGAGACATAAAAGAAAGGTGTTTAAAAATGGGAACAGGCATGGAGTAGGCAACACAAGATCTATCATTTATATTATGCTTAGACCATATGCCATTGATGATGTTGTGTACTATAAAAGATGTAAGAGGTAGAGAAAAATATATTTCAACCTTTGCCAGGCAGTTAATGAGTCTTATAAAAGCTTTTAAAATAGACTTACATTCTACCTGATACAATTTTACTTCCTTTCCCTAAGTTTCCCAAACTCAAGTCCCTATGTCAAGCAATAAGCTACATCTGAGGTGAGGTGTGCCCCAAATGGAAAAATGATGGTGTCATTTGAAAAGAAGAATTTCATAATTTTCTACACCTCCATTAAAAGAACCTTTTCAAATCATCTGTCTTAGGTCAGTCTCCTAGGTTTACTAAGATATTGATTGTTTCCGGATTGTGTAATAAAGAAAATGTATAATCTTGTGGAATGAAGGAAGCAATGAAAGTGTAGAGTTGTGTAATGAAAGAAAGAAATAAAATTGGGCAAAAGGAGGAGCTGAATTGTGGTTACAAGCAAGGAAGTCCTCAGAGTCATCCATCACTGAGGCAAATGGGCCACACTTTCTACCTGCATGTGACTAGTTATCAGATGTGTGCCTCCTTTGTGAGGGAGGCGGGGCCATATATATGACAAGGTCCTTTGGGACGATTCCTCAGGAGGGACTCAACTGAAAAGAATCAGCTACTTTCACCCTCCCCTTCAGGCATAGCCAGGATGTGAGTGCTTCATGCTTGGAAGAAATATCTGGGAAGAATATTATTGCATTCACTACACAATTGACGATAGAAAGTAATTTAAAAATTTTTGAACTACTGTCAAACACACACACACACACACACACACACAGAGAGAGAGAGAGAGAGAGAGAGAGAGAGAGAGAGAGAGAGAGAGAGAGAGATAACAAAGTCAACAATGACAAGAAACTAAACCAGATAGTTTTATGGGAACTGCTTCCTGTTTTATTTATGTTGATATTGCATTTTTTTAAAAGAGACAAATAAAGATAAAGCCATGATAGCTGCATTAGTATGGATTGCTCTGTCTCAGTGAACTGAATCCCTTAAATAAAAATTTCTAGAGTAGTTAAAATAAAAAGAACTTTTACCAGTGACTTTGATTAATGACCATAACCTATACAAGATTTTGCCTTCGTGTTATAGTGAAGACGAAATGTTACAGCTTGTTTAAAATGAAGAATGGTCTTTTTAAAGAACATTTTCTTCTATTTATTGGACAATATAGGGACTTGTGAGTCAGGGCATCTTCCAGTTCTTTGTGCCTAGAATTCATTTCTGCCCCCTACTGTAAGAGCTAAAGTTTCATGTTCAGGCAAACCTTTATGAAACCTCATTTTCTTCCTGAGGTTATCAAGTTCAAAATCAAATAAAACTGTTCACCTGTTTTATTTTACTAGAAAGGAAATTTAATTAATTTTCAATCATTTTTCCCCCCACACCAACTATTTTTTCTAATGAGAAATATTAGTTGTCTATGGATCACTATATTAGTACTTTAAATCTTATATAATAAAACCCTAATATGCAGCCGAAACCAGTTTGGCTCAGTGGAGAGAGCGTTGGTCTGCGGACTGAAAGGTCCCAGGTTTGATTCGGGTCAAGGGCATGTACATTGGTTGCAGGCACATCCCTGGTAGGGGGTGTGCAGGAGGCAGCTGGTCAATGTTTCTCTCTCATCGATGTTTCTAACTCTCTATCCCTCTCCCTTCCTCTCTGTGGAAAATCAATAAAATATGTTTAAAAAACAAAAAACAAACAAAAAAACACCCCTAATATGCAAATAGACCAACAACCACCAGGGGGGAAGACACTCAACACAGGAGCTGCCCCCTGGTGATCAGTGCACTCCCATAGAGGAAGTGCCGCTTAGCCAGAAGCCAACTTTATGTCTGGAGAGTGCAATGGTGGTGGTGGGAGCTCTCCCACCTTTGCTGCAGGCGGGAGGGATGTCTGCTGCTGGCTTAGGCCTGATCTCCCCAGGGATCAGCTGGGGGATCAGGCCTAGGACAGCAGGTGGACATTCCCAGAGGGCTCCCAGACTGCAAGAGGGCGCAGACTAGGCTGAGGGACCCTCAAACCCAGTGCGAGAATTTCATGCACTGGGCCTCTAGTATTTTTATAAGACCTTTCAATCACCCATAGTTGAGAGAGAAAATAAATATTGGAAAAATACAAGAATAGAAAAAAATATATTAATGTAAGACTTTGTAATTTCTCTAAGAATTCATAAACTTGAGGCAATTTAACCATAAAGGACCAACAAGGTAATCGTCGTAAAATGTGTGGATGAGGGAATGGACAATGAAAGCATCTTGATACTGAGCACAGCCTCACAAATTCTAACTATGGACAAACCATAGGATTCTCTTATCCTATGAAAAATAAACCTAGTAAAGAGAAGCCTGCAAAGCAACAATGGTTCTGAGACTAGAACTGATTTTTATATAGGAAAAGATCCTTGTCTAACAAAATGGCATACTTGAGTTTTGGAGAATAGTTTCTAGATCACATAAAACTATGTTATACTTGACTCTCATATTCAAACTTCCTCATGTAACAAATAAGGATGTTGAGACAAAAATAGTGAAGTTTCATAATTAAGGTAACATATATAGAGGGATTTATGCCCTCGTATCCATCCTCCCCATATGTCAGAGTATGAGAATAAAAATCTCAGCATCTGATCTAGTTTAAACCATTTGTTGACTCCTGCCCTGATTCCCGTCATACATTTAGATTTCTAAAATGTTGAATAGTCACTGTTGACTTATAGATCTGCTTCTCCAATGATATCTCAGCTACTTTATGAATCATGATATCTTTTATTGACTTTACTGATATATCTATTGTCTATTTTGGACTCTAATATGGTTTATAATTTATCATTGTCTCCATTTGAGAAATTAAAAAAACAAAACAAAAAACAATGATAACTAATATTTAGAGGTTATTTTGTTCAAGACCAGACAATTTTTCTGAAATAGATTCTATTTCCAAACCTAAATTTTTCTAAATCAAAGTTCTTATTTCATTTTAAATGACTAGAAGAGTTCCTAGCACCAAATAGAAAATTCAATAAAAGTATGCTGAATTAATTAATAAATGGATAGTGAGCTAGTGGTAGAGTTAGTGCCAGAAACAACTCCTCATAGCTTTGTTATATGTTCTTTTTACTAATCATCACTGTTTTCCCCATCCTACTATTCTATCTATTTAAAATTTGTCTTCTATTTAGGACTTTTGTCTATTTTTAATTGTATTACTTGTCTTTTGTTAAGTTGCATGAGTTTTTTTTTTTAATAAATTCTGGAAATTAACCAATTTTCAGATGTATCATTGGCAAATACATTCTCCCACACAGTGGATCTCTCTAAATGGACATATAGATGGCCAAGAGACATAAAAAAAATTGTCAAAGTCACTAATAATCAGAAAGATGCAAAGTATAATGACAATGAGTTATCACCTCATACCTGTCAGAATGTCTACCGTCAAAAAATCAAAAAATGACAAGTATTGGTGAGGATGTAGAGAAAATGGAACTCTCATAAATTGCTGGTAGAAATTCAGACTGGTGCAGCCATTATGGAAAACAGTATGAAGTTTCCACAAAAATTTAAAAATGGAACTCCCATTTGATCCAGTGATCCAACTTCTAAGAATATCCCATATATTAAAAGCCTAATATGTTGTGTCTGGTCCTCTGTTCAACCAATCAAAGTATAATATGCTAATGATATGCTAAGAATGCTCAACCACTCACTATGACATGCACTAAACACCAGAGGGAAGACACTCCAATCAGTAGGTTAGCTTGATGCTAAGGTTTGACTGATTGGGACTAAGTTAGATTGGCCAGACATGCCCTGGAACCCTCCCATGGTTCCTCCTTGGCTGGCCACCCTCCTGCACCTTCCAGTGCTCCCATTGTGCACTGGTGGGGCCCTCAGCCTGGCCTGTGCCCTCTCTCAATCCAGGGCCCCTTGAAGGATGTCAAAGAGCCAGTTTTGGTTCAATCCTACAGGCCAGGCTAAGGGAACCCACTGGTGTATGAATTCGTCCACTGGGCCTCTAGTATCCTAAGAATCCTGAAACACCAATCATAAAGAATATATGCATCCTTATGGCACATTTACACAATGTAATACCATATAGCTGTAAAATAGTAGGATTTCTTATGCTTTGAGATAGCATGTAGGGGCCTGGAAAATATTATGCTAAACAAAATAAGCAAGTCAGATAAAGACAAGTATCATAAATCTCACTTATATATGGAATCTAAGGAATAAAATAAACTGATGAACGAAGTAGACCCAGAGACATAGAAGCATGGAACAGCCCAGTTGGGTGTGGCTCAGTGATTGAGTGTCCATCCAGGAACCAAGAGGTCACTGGTTCAATTTCAGGCCAGGGCAGTCAATTGATGACCCTCTGTCATCATTGATGTTTCTACCTCTCTCTCTCTCTCTCTCTCTCTCTCTCTCTCTCTCTCTCTCTCTCTCCCTTCTCTCTGAAATTAAGAAAAATATATTAAAAAACAGGAAACAGATTCCCTCTGGAATCTCAGAGGGAAGGCTGGGGTGGAGATGAGTGGAGAGATTAACCAAATAATGTATATGCATATATGTGCATATACATATATGCATTTATGCATAATCCAAGGACACAGACTGTAGTGTTGTGAAGACCTGAGAGTGTGGTGCAGGAGTAGGGGGGGTCAATGGGGACATCTGTAATGCTTTCAACAATAAATATAAATTAAAAAATAAAATAATATCTGTCATCTTAGTTTAAAGGAGACAAATGTCTTAACTTCTTTTTTTAATTGAGAAACATAGCAGAGTCATGGTTTGGGCTCCCCACCTCCTCTACCCACCTCTGAACATGTAGGAAAAAATGAAATGTCAGTAATCCTCTTTTAGTTTAATAAAAAACAAGATTGCACTGTTTTTGAAATCAGAAGTGTCAGTTCGGATATTATAAGGGCAACAAATTACTAGGTTACAACCAATCAGAATCAAAGATGCTACATATTTTAAAGTTTAAATTCATAGGACAAACCAAAGTCTCCAGAGTCCATGATGCTTAGACTTCTTAAAATAACTTCAAAAACAGTATACTATGCAGAAATATATTTGTTACAGCTGTAAAAGAGAAGGGAATATTTCCCCTTATCTTGCTGAGATTTATTTCACTGCATTTAAGAGGGTTTAAAGTATTTAAGACTAAGTGCTACAACTCCATTAATGAACTCCAAGAGAAAAAAAAGTCAGGGTTAAGAAGCTCAAAACTTAACTTGGGAGAGAAAATGACACACTATTTAAAAAACAAAAGAACAGAATTTAGACAAAGCAAGATTTTGTATCTAAAAGCTTTTCTCAAAATTCTAGCTACACAAGTTTTGCTCCATTTTTTGATTTTCTTGACCATACCTCCTTAAATCACTACTTAATATTTGATTTTATTCAATCTGCTAGTTCATTTCCCATTCTCCTTATTACAGGAATCACATGGTTTTTCTAGGTCAGGAACCATGAGAGCTATTAAACAATGGCCCCTTGCAACATTCCAATTATTCCTCAGAAGCATGATCCATTATATTACTTATTTACACACACAAAAAAAAATAAAAATTAGTCTTCAGATTACAAATAAAGATGATTTGACCAATAATAGAGGTTCAGAAAAAAAATTCTATAAAATAAATTGTACCCTTGTGTCTATTTTAAAGGAAGCTTCATATTATAAATTAGATAAGATTTATCATTGTATACAACAAAAAGTATTGTTTATGTTATCATCTATTTTACAGCCCATGCAGAATGCTTTAAAATGCAAAATTTATCCAAATGGATATTATGCTCCAAGAAATATTGTTTATACATGAATATAATATATTTAAAAATCCTACATAATCAAAGAATAATATGCAAATTACCCACCACTCTGCTAAAACCACAAGCCACACACACAAGCCAATCACAGCGAGTATGCAAATAAGCCCAACCAACTTGGCTACAGACACAGAGAGCAGGAGGGAGGCTTGGGTTTCCCAGGCAATGGCAGAAGGCAAGCTTTCCATCTGCCCTAACTGGCCTAGGCCTCCATTCAAGGCTACAAAGTTTCATTTATAGAAGGTAAGCAAATTCAAACAGAAATGGCAGCAGCCACAGAGCGAGCAGGGGCTGGGCTCCACTCCAGGATACAAAGTTTCAATTGTAGAAGGTAAATAAATTCCAGATACCAAGGCCTCTGCTTGGGTCACTAGGGGGTGTGGCCAGCCTGCAAACCACCACAGGCCCCTCTCTTAGGCCTCCCCTTACCCCAAGGGAACCCCCATCCTGATCCAGGACATCCTTCCTGGGCAAACCAGCCGGCCCCCCACCAGTGCTCCAGACCTCTATCCTATCTAATAATCTAATAAAATAATAACATGCTAATTGACCATCACTCCAACGCACAAGATGGCTCCCCCCATGTGTTCAAAGATGGCTGCCCCTATGTGGACACAAGATGGTCACCATAAGATGGCCATCAGGGGAGAGCAGTTGGGTGGGACCAGTCTGCAAAGGAGGGCAGTTGTGGGTGATCAGGCCAGTAGGGGAGGGCAGTTGGAAGGACAAGGCCTACAAGGGAGGCAGTTGGGGGTGATCAACCCTGAAGGGGAGGGCAGTTAAGGTTGACCAGGCTGGCAGAGAAGGGAAGTTGGGGGCAACCTGGCCTGCCTGGAAGGGCAGTTGGGGAGGACCCAGGCCTGTAGGGGAGAGCAGTTGGGGGGAGGGGGACCAGGCCTTCAGTGAAGAGCAGTTCAGGGGAACCAGGCCTGCAGGGTAGGGAAGTTAAGGAGCAATTAGGGGCAAACAGGCAGCAGAACAGTTAGGCATCAATCAGGCTGGCAGGGGAGTGGTTAGGGGATTATCAGGATGGCAAGTAGAAGGGGTTAGGGGTAATCAGGAAGGCAGGCAGGTGAGCAGTTGGGAATCAGCAGTCCTGGATTGTGAGAGGGATGTCTGACTGCCCGTTTAAGCCCAATCCTACCGGTAGTCAGACATCCCTCGAGAGGTTCCATATTGGAAAGAGTGCAGGCTGGGCTGAGGAACATAAATTTCATGCATGCATTTTATGCACTGGGCTTCTAGTAAATAAATAAATCAATGAGCAACAAGTGATGGTGAGAATGTGGAGGAAAGGTTACCCCAGTACACTGATGGTGGGAATAAAGATTGGTGTAGCCAACATGGACAACAATATGGATTTTCTTCAAAAATTAGTAGTTGAACTTACTATTGACCCAGTGATCCCACTTCTGGAAATATATTCTAAGTATCCAGAAACTCCAATTCTGATATGACTGATAAATTGTGAGATATAATGTACAACAATTGCATTGATCTGAAGTCAAAAGCACATGCCACCAGGAGAATGGTTTCCTGATAATTTCTGCAAAAATGTTATGTCCAGGCAGTAAACCCAATGGGAAGAAAAGGTGAGTCACTCTGTACATAACACTGCATAAATGATGTGCAGAAGAGAATATATGAGTGGAAAAAACAGAGCTGCAATATTGGAAAGCTTTGGGAGACAACAGTCAGAATACATTTTATGCATAACTGAAATTCTTATTCTCTTATTACTTTATCTTTTTATTGGACTAAAAATATTATCCAAACACCCATCTTCTTATTGCCAAATCAAAACTAGATAATCTATATGGCTTTATCTACAATTACTATTCAGTTTTTCTGCAAGTGATTTTTGTCAATGTCAGTTGATAAGGAAGGGCACATGATAGTGATTTAAGTTTCAATAAAACATAATATTTCAGCAAACTTTTAATGTTCTTGATTCATTTCACCTTTGTGACCTTGAGAGTATGCAAAGAATTCCATATTATCCCTGGCTTCTGTTTTTCTTATTACAGAAGGCCCACATAGCTTCTACCGTTTTTGTTTTTTTTTTCTTCTTGATTCAGTAATTGAATTCACTGTTACCAACCTCAACTTGTCTTGTAATGTGAACCAGAGGGCTTTATAGCTGTGTGATTTTAATAAGTCATGGCACCTCTCTGAACTTCAGTTTTTTAATTTACAAAATAAAAAACAGACCTACATGTTTTCTATGATCTCATGTAGATCTTAAAGCTATGAAACAAAATAATGTAGGGATGGAGGAGGGAGGTGAAGAGTCTGCTGGAAAAATCTAGAAGATATAATAGATAATAGGCATTAGCAGTGAGCAAAATAATAACATTGTTCCCTGGAGCTGCTAAATGTCTGATAAAAAGACAGGGACGTGTTCCTTAGAGTTTGAATTGTCCTGTTACTCTCAAGTTGAGGCAGTGAAAGCACTAGTCCAAAATAGGAACAATGGGAGCAAAGGGACAATTAGAAGCGTTCTCCTTTGATCTAGTAAACTGGACAACACACTATAATGCTATGATTATGAGTAACCACCATCTTCCTTTCCCCTTACTAAACCAAAAAAAGAAAAAGAAATTTGAGTGACATGTAACTAAAATAGGGCAAGACACCTTTAAAAATAATATTTTTTTTTCACCAAATGTCAGGACTTTGTGGTTTAGAGGAAATTAAATATCAATAACTTTGTAGTTCTCATGAGATCAGGACCTTTCTGGAAGAGGCTGACTCACAGGAAATTGAAAAAAGAAAAAAAATCAGACCACAAAATTGTTACTCAAAAGTGTTTTGAACCTCCAAACATGAGCCGTTAATTTCTAGTATATTTAAGCTACATATGTCTATGTTCCAGTAACTACCTATGCTATTTAATCCTTTATAGCTGCCTCCCTGGTGGTCAGTGCTGACCCACAGGGGACGCACTGCTCAGCCATAAGCCAGGCTCACAGCTGGCGAGCACCATGGCGGTAGGTAGCGGGAACCTCTCTCACCTCTGTGGCAGCGCTAAGAATGTCCCTCTGACAGTTAGACTCACGGGGACATCCCCTGAGGGCTCCCAGACTGCGAAAGGGTGCAGGCCGGGCTGAGGGAACCCCACCTCCCAGTGCACAAGATTCTAGTTTCTAGTTTCTTATAAGAAATTAGTTATAAGAATCAACAAACAATACTAGATTGGTGAGAAATCAAGTGGCATAAAATCCATCATGGAGTGAGCACTAGCAAGCAATTATCAAAAAGAAAAGAAAAGATATATATATATGGTAATGATAAAAGACATCAATTTATTCAGTGAAATTATCTGGAGGCACCTTTTGCACATGCAATTGTGATCATACTCAGCGCAATGGATATACATCGTTTTTTTAAATATATATCTTTATTGTTGTATTACAAATGTCTTTTTTTTTTTTACCATTGACCCCCTCCACCTTGCCCCCACCTCTTGTCCTAGGCTTAACACACTATTATCTGTGTCCAGGGGTTATACATATATGTATATAAGCTATTTGGTTAAGTTATATCCACCTACCCCTTACCTCTGAGATTCATCAATCTGTTCCATACTTCTATGTCTCTGGATCTATTTTGTTCCTCAGTTTATGTTGTTTATTAGATTCCACATATAAGAGATCATGTGACACATCTTTCTCTGCCTGGCTAATTTTGCTTAGCATAATACTCTCCAGATCCTTATTGCCCCTTTCCCTGATATTTAAAGTCCTTCAGGCAAACATCAGAAATATAATAGATGGTTTGTCAAAATGTCTGGGTGTATTTCTGTGTGTGATTTTACTATAAGGTTGTATTTCCTCCAGTAAAACTCATAGAGGCATTTCAGTGTGGGCACTGAGTCTATTTAATTCCATATTCAGCCTGTTACAAATGGTCCGTCTTCACTGCTTCTAATAACATTTCACCACAAAGTGCATTTCCTATAATATTTTCTTCTTCTCGTTGCCTTACTTTATTTTGAGGTCTGGGACCATATCTTAAAATATACTTATGTTCTTGTCCAGCTGGAGTGGCTCAGGGGTTGAGAGTTGACCTATGAACCAGAAGGTCATGGTTTGATTTCTAGTCAGGGCATATGCCCAGTTTTCTGGCTTGTTCCCCAGTGTGGTGAACGCAGGAGGCAACTGATCACTGATTCTCTCTCGTCATTGATGTTTCTATCTCTCTTTCTCCCTCTCCCTTCCTCTCTGTAAAAAATCAATAAAATATATATTTTTAAAAACTCCATTTGTGTTCATCTTAACTATTTTACATATGGTAGACATTGAAAAAAAATAGAAAATAAAAGAGTAATTAAATAAACGGTCCATTTGAAAAATAACAAATGCTATTCCCCAGACATGAGTATTTTGAAATCACACCATCTTCTCATTTTACTTTGGAACAAAAAACATTTCCAGTCCTTCATGTGGTTAGAAATCTAAACACTGCCAAAGATATATTTTTTCATTTCACACTTCAGAAATGATGCAAAAGATCATTTTATACCCCCAGGGCTAGAAATAATGGGTAGGCTTTGCATGTGCTCGGTTTGGAAAAGACTACGGATTACCTACTGCTCCTTTTAACCATACCCATCCGGACACCACATCATCACCACTAAAGCTACATTTTTTAACAACAACAACAAAAAAAAAAAGTGAGAGCAAAACACTTGGAAATGTGTTCATTGCTAAGCTAATGTTAATTATCCATTCAAGTTGGCAGTCAGGCTCTTTCCTATCCACCAAGTGCTTGGAATATGTTGTGTGAGGTTAGCCACCTCCAAATCTAGGCTGATTCTGTCATTTTTCTTTTAAGATATGCCACGTGCAAGATTTTACATCAGCTCCTCAGAATGAAGCCAAGGTGTAAACCCAGCGTATAAATAAGTAAGTGATGCTCACAGACAGGGCTCTGGGTCATTTCCTTTTATCTCCTTCTGTTTTTGTTTTTCAGGTTTAGACATTGTGATGGTTTTCCTCTTTCACACACATTATTAGTGTGGCTGAATTCTGATGATTTTTCCCCCCCAAATACAAAAGATACAATTGTCTGAGTAATACAATTATCCATTTGCTTAGGGAGCTTGTAATAAATGAGTACCTTGTGCTATACGTATCGGATAAACTATTGTTAACTATTTTTTCTGTAACAAGGAAACTCCAGGGATTGGGTAAGAACTATTGTGTACATAGGCTTGGAAACCATTCACTTGCTTAGGGCACCCTGGCTAATTTGTTCCACTTATTCTAAGCCTCGTGTTCTTGCCAATGAAATTGTGATGGCAAACCCTAATGCAAAGGGATGTCATAAGAATGTAACTAAATTTCCTGTTACATAGTAGGACTTTTCAAGTGTATGCACTTTAACTTAATCTACTAAGTAAAAATGTTTAATGGAAAGTAATAATTCACTGTTACAGGGTTCCAAACATGCTTTTAATTTTAGTTAATGTTTGTCATTCAAACCCCATTGTAAAGGCAAGAGTGAATTCTTTGTGGATACAATATAATTGGTATCTTTCAACATTAATTTTCACTGAGCTTTATAAACCAGCACACTTAATAGTAAGAGAAAACTGTGTTCACTCATTAAATGAAGGTGCATCTTTCAATCTCCACTCCAGATCAACTGACAAGCAGTCTCTTTGATAATGACTCACTTTTACTGCTTTATATCCAGAACATATAAACTAATATAGCAACTACAACTATGTATTTAATTTCTATCAAGTGTAAAGGCATTATGCACAGGGCACACCACACAAGAGATGCTACTGAGGATGATACTTCCTGGGCAATCTGATTGAGGGTTTCATTCAAGAAGGCAGCTCAGTTTTCATTGTGAGCCTTTTGATATTTAAAGCATATTCAAATAACGTCAAAATAACTAAAAGAAGGCAAAAGAATTGCCCCACAAGTGTGGCTCAGTGGTTGAGCGTTGACCTATGAAGCAGGAGGTCAAGATTTGATTCCTGGTCAGGGCACATGCCTGGATTGTGGACTTGATCCCTAGTAGAGGGCATGCAGGAGGAAGTTGATCAATGATTCTCTCTCATCATTGATGTTTTTATCTCTCTCTCTTGCTCTCCTGGACACTTGGAAATATATGATGAATACAAAGGAATCTGTCTTCAAAGACTTAAGCTGGTGTTGGAAAGATATGATTTACATAGACAGTGTCGTATGAATGGTTTTATGATCTGCTGTCTTTTTATTTTTAATCCTCACCTGGGAATATTTTTCCATTAATTGTTTTTGTTTTTGTTTGTTTGTTTTTTTAAGAGAGAGTAGAAGGGAGTGGGAGAGACAGAAAGAGAGAAACATTGATGTGAGAGAGACATTGATTGGTTGCCTCCCATACACGCCTGAGGAGGGCCAGGGATTGGGCCTGCAACCGAGGTATATGTCCTTGACCAGAATCAAGCTCGGGTCCCTTCAGTCCATGGGCAGAGCTCTATCTACTGAGCAAAACTGGCTAAGGCTGATTTGCTGTCTTAATCTTAATAATATTTGGACAAGATGCTCCTCATTTTCTTTTTGTACCAGGCCTACATATCACATAGATGAACCTCCATACGCATAAAGTAATACTCACAACCCTGATGGAAAAAAAAAAGAAAGAAAAAAAAAAAAAAGCCAAACCTCTGTGTCAAATAAACAGGTTAAAATAGAATGAAATGCATCTATAAAAGGTTATACAAATAATTTTGTTATTGCTACTAATGGTCAGTCTCTAATATGTCTCTAATCATTTTCAAATAGATAGCTTTTTATTAGAATTCTACGGTTATGGTGTTTTTCAAATTTTGTGCATTGACAACTTGATGTGTCTGTCCACTATGATAAAATAGGTTCCTAAGTGCAAACTAATACCTATTAGTTTTCACAAGAGTGAAGACATTTATTAACTTAATGAAAGTTCATTCCCCCCTTCTTTAAATTTTAATCTTTTGCCCTTTGAATATGTTGTTGCCATTGCCCTTTGGAAGGACCCATTTGAGGATTGATCGTGTCTATAATTCATGCAATAGGAGCAACTTGTTGTCAACTCACTGACGAGATACTGCCAGATAGGTCATTTTGTGACACATTTTAACTTAATTGGTACGAATTGTCAAAATCTTGGACATGCTTCTGAATGCAAGAGTTTATCGATCCAAGCCATCAAATTAAGTTGTATCAAGAGAAGATGCACTACAAAATGGGTATGAAAATCATTGTATACCAATGGACTTTTTAAAAGATTGTTCAGGACCAACGCCCCCTTTGCTCATGCCCCTTTTCTAAATTATATACTTATTGATATGAGCATGTGGACACAACTTGCTGTGCTTAGCTTTTCTTAAGAGAGAGACTGAAATTTGGGCCAAGCAATGTAGGAAGCCAAGCTCTGGCAGCTAACTGTTTCAGTAAACAGATATGTAGAGATGTCACAGTGGCAAATGGTGCTGAAAAGTATGAGAAAAGTGGGGCAGCAAAAGCGCCGGGCAAGACCAAGATGATTGATGGCATTCCTCTTTTGCTGGATACCATCTGTTGAAGAGTACAAGGAGATAAGTGATTAGACTATAATTTTTAAATAGCTTGTATTTTTTTAATGAAATCAATCAATGAAATAGAACTTAGAAAGTACATGTCTACTTGCCCTCCCCTGAATCTAACCCTTTTCCTTTGCTTGTCAAAAATACTTTTGGTAAGTAAAAAGAGGGCTTATGCCATATGTGTTTTAATATGATAATTTTTAAAGCTTGTATTTTCTTTGCTACACCCAGCTGAGGAAAAGAAAAAAAAATTCTATTACAGTGGTTGTATTCCAAAAATCACTTGAGAAAAGGTTTTCAAACCAAGTGATTTCCCACTTTGTGGTTGATTATTTCATTCACTAATGTTCCCTAGAGTTTATAGCCATAACTTTAATTTAGAGTGGAAAATGAACAGTCAAAACATACTAATATCATTATGCATTTTAGAAATAAGACTTGCTTAAAAAAACACACACACAACCTTGTTATGGCTGCCATTGATGAATGATTAATTTGAATAGGTTTTTTAATAACTTGCATGTTTATTAAAATCTGTTTTAATTAACAACCTTTGCAACCCATCTCTTCTCCCTCCCTACCCTCACAAAGAAGATAAAAGGATTTTATGTCTACACATAAATCCACTGTTTAAATGCCCTGAAGTCATTTAAAACATTAAATTAATTTTCAATATTTTTCAATGAAATGTCACCAAAGCACATTATTCCTTGAGTGAACTAAAGTCATATATTGATGTGAGCTTCAACCTATATTTACCAGGAAAATATGCATCATTATTGATGAAGGGAATGCTGTATCTATATTTCCATTGGAATTTGCATAAATCTCCACAGGAATAGTACTTAAAATATTTTATGAAATTTTTGCCAGTTTCTACAATGAAATTAAAATTAAGTAATTTAGGTCTGTGTTATAAAATAAAATTCATATATTTTCAATTGCATGGATTTAGAAAAGTGATGGAAAGATTACTTGTTCTATCCTTTCATCCATTTATGAGGTGTGTATATAGAGTTCAAATGTTATTATGGATCAACATGAGCATTAAGCCAGAATTTTAGCAGAATATGTGTAAAAATCTGATAAGTTCTATCAAAAGAATATTAAATGTGTTAATTTCAATGCAATGATTTATAGTGATTATATTATAGTTCTTGTTAAAAAGCAAAAATTCCATTAGCTAGGTAATTATTACTAGAGAAAAATTTCTTAATACTTTTAATGAATTTTCAAAAGTATTGCTTTGGGGCTTGAAAAAACCAGACAGTGTCTTGTATGAATCTGGTTTTAGGACAAAATCTAGGTTCTCTTTTGCTTCTTACTCATAGTGTTTCACTAATGAAATGGAGGTCCTGTAAGATAAATCCTTATAATACAGAAGAAAAGTTTAAGCCATCAAAATTTAAAACCTGATAAAAATATTAAAATCTAACTATATGCCACCAATACAAAAGAGCCAGATGATATATTTTTCAAAAGTTCAGTAATTAAATACAGAAATACTTGTTAAAGAAATTTTATATGTGAACAGAAATCAAGTTTAGAACTAGTCATTTCCTCTTCTGAAATCAATGAGATACTTCCATAATATGCTCTTGCTTTGGTTTATTCTAGCATGTTGAGTTTGGTGAAATTAAATTTTAACAGTGCACTTAATAATACATTAATACGTTAATCCAGACCTATGCATTAATTATCAAATATTTAATACCAGGGGTGCAGTTCAGAAATTAATGCACCTTGAAAGGAACTGTGGGCCACAAGAGTGCGGTGGGCACAGGGGCAGGTCTTGGCCCATCCTCCATGCTCCTGCTCAGCCCCTCCCACCACAGCCCCCGGTACCCTCTCTACCAGCAGCCCCGCCCCCACTGTCACTGCTTCCACACACTGATGGTGCTGGCCTTGCATGCACCTGCTGAGGGTGTGGAGCAATTGGGCCTGGCACCAGCAGTGGGTGCGAGCAGTGCCATCGCTGGCAGAGGGTGTGAGAGGCAGCTGCCATCCCTGATGGCCCCTCAGAAGTAGGGGGAGGTGGAGAAGCCCTGAGGAATGATCGGAGACTGCAGCCGAGGCTCGCACCTGTAGACATTGCTGAGCAATCGGTGCCAGTGCCAGGAACCTGCAGTGGGGTCGGCACCATCAGCAGGTGTAAGCACCAGGTGGGACCACAGCACACAGGAGCAAAGAATTTTCAGTAACCACCAGAGGCTGGCCCATGATAGTGACCTGCGCTCTGCCTTGGTCTGGCGATCCCACTCACCTGCTCCACCATCCCACTGTGGCCCATACCGCATGTTCTGTGCACGCCCTCTGGTGGTCAGCACACATCATATAGTGACTGGTTGTTCGGTCTATTTGTACATTAGAATATATATATATATATATATATATATATATATATATATATATATATATATATAAATGTATTGAGACATTACTAGATTATATGCTAGACAATGTGTCAGTATCTGGGCTTAGAAATATAAAAGATACAGTCCATATGTACTATTGGAAAAAAATTAAAATTCTTTTCCAAACAAATGAAACATTTTCCTGATCTGATCCATATACAACGGTCTTTATTACTACTATTAAATAAAGATGTAAATAAATACTTGTTATTCATAGAGAAGTGGGATGATAGCATCATATAGAAAACAAACCAATGTGAGATCATTCTTAGTGATGTGCATGTGTTTGTAATTTCACAGTAGGAGAGTTGCTTTAATATTCCTCTCATGTT
The DNA here is from genome assembly GCF_964339955.1 of Pipistrellus hanaki. NCBI lineage: Eukaryota > Metazoa > Chordata > Mammalia > Chiroptera > Vespertilionidae > Pipistrellus > Pipistrellus hanaki. The sequence goes on along the minus strand of NC_140504.1, from coordinate 145,032,934 downwards.
CCAAATTGATGAACTAGGACTGCTTTTTGCTTTAACAAAAGGAATATGAATATGCTCTTTAGAGGTGTGAGCTCTAGATAATAGTGGTCGAACTAGAGAAAGAAGTTTGAAAGAGGAGGAAGTAAGAATAGAGCCTGGGAGACAGCACTGTTACTAAAGTTCAGGAGTATACTTTTTTCTGAATGTGGTGGAGAAAGAGTATAAAGCACATACAAAATTATTAAGAATTTGTTTCAAAAATAATAAACTCATCTATTGGGAGCAGACAACAGTGTGGCATGGCAAAGTTGAAAGAATAGGAAAGCTTTTTCTCTTGCCACTATTTTGGTTCCATCTTTCATGGCTGTAGTATGTACATATAGATATATGTTTATAATATTATTAATTAAACTTTCCTCCACAACATGATTTTAAGAATGCATATAGATAGGAAGCATCAGCATGTCCAATTAGGTCATTTGCAGGTGCTCTAGGCTGTACCAGACCATGATTGTGTTATGGTGCCCTTGACTCAGGCTGACATATAACAAGAAGGGCACAAGGAGTATAAGAACAGACATGCTAGTAAATGCCAGACAAGGGTCATAGAGAACCATTGATGAGAAGACAGATAAACGTTATCTAACCAGATGAGATTAAACTATACTAATAAAAAAGAAAAAAACACATGAATACAGTTAGATTCAAGCCACTGCCAACCACCTAGCAGCCCATCTTATGTATGGTAGGTACTCAGTAAGTTTGTGTTGACCGCATGTGTTGTAGTACAGATCAAAGTCCCACCGTACCCCATTCTGCTGACAACATTGAACATGGGGCCCTTGAACCTGAACACCAACCAGAGAAAGGAAGGGTGAGGTGTTAGTAGACTGATTTTTATTATTTTTAATTAACCGATTCCATCTTTTGAATTCAAATAGTTATAAGTCCTCTACATTATATAAGAGATAATGAAAATCATGTTTCTATCAATTGGAGAAGAGAGTAACAAATATGGCAAGAATAAAGGTAGGATTCAAAATCTAAAATGTTGAATCAAAATTAGAAATATTGGTGTGAACTCATTTTTTAATATAAAAGTCAGTAAGTATATAGGTATAGAGTAGATATAAACAAATATGGGGGTAGGCAAAAGCAGGTCTACAGTTGTGAGTATGCAAAACAGTGTATTATTGAATTATTATATATTAGAGGCCTGGTGCACAAAATTCATGCACTTGGAGTGGGGAGGTCCCTCAGCCCAGCTGCACCCTCTTGCAGTCTGGGAACCCTTGGGGGATGTGAGACTGAGGGCTTAGGCCCACTCCCTGTGGGAGGGCTAAGCCCTCAGTTGGACATCCTTAGGACTGCTGCAGAGGTGGGAGAGGCTTTCACTACCACTGCTGCACTCACCAGCTGTGAGCCTGGCTCAGGGTTTCCGGCTGAGGAGCGCTCCCCGTGTGGGAGCACACTGACTACCAGGGAGCAGCTCCTACATTAAGCGTATGCCTGCTGGTGGTCATTGCGTGTCATAGTGACTGGTTGTTCTTCCATTAGGTCGATTTGCATATTAGCCTTTTATATATAGAATTTATGATTGTATTGTTTGATTGCATTATTTGTCTTATTATCATTGTTGTTATTTTATATTCATACTTATGATTCATCTTTTAGGCAATGATGGCTTGTAATTTAACCTAATTTTACCCATCACTTTATGTGGATGTATGGATATAACTATATATCTATCTTCCAGTTATGCTTGCTGATACTCCAGAAGCAATTACACTCCAGTAGAATGAGCAAAACTATCATGCTGTGTGTATCTTGGTTTCTAAATTTAGCTCTCCAATAAAAGAAACCAGAGCTTCTTGGATAAGTGACTGATTCCAGACCTGTGCCAAAAAAATTATAAGGTAATGTGGAACATCTTTTTGTGCCAGAAGAAAGGCCACCATCAAAGAATGAGGGGCATCATCATGCCTTCATGTAAAAAAGACACAGGAATTTGTTTCTTGCTGCCAAATCTGTGTCATTTGAAACATTGGAATGAATAGTAAAGATAACACATCCTATCCTGTTGAATCCAGAATTTCTGAAGAATTTTGATGACAAAATTGAGCACATTTAAATGGGGTCTATAGGTTAGATGGTAGCAAAATATCAATGTTAATTTTCTGAATTTGATGATTCTGTTGTGGTTATAAAGGAGAACGCCCTTGTTTAAGAAAATGCATGCTGCTTTCAAATGGTCAAGGATAATACATACATACGAATACTTACAGAAATAGAATAATAAGGCAATTGTAGCATAATGTTATGATGAGAAACTGGTGAAAGACATAAAGAAGTTTTTATATTATTGCTGTTACTTTTTTTTTTAAGTAATTTCAAAACAAAAGTTTAACAAATAAAATAAATAAATACAATATAGGTCTGGTGACCTTATGAAAAATGTATTTTACTCTGAGTTTACCCGTATCGGTTGGTGAGCAGGCTGCAATCTAAATCTCTTCTGGCAGTGTATTTCAATATTAATCTACAAGCTGGGCATGCTGGTTTTAGTTAGGACAACATCCATGCAATAGTTTAAAATTAAACTTAAACATCCCAGAAATATACTGTTTGTTATAAATAAGTTTAAAATAATGTGATAGACAACAAAGAAGAGATGGCTATTAATATTACATATTTACAATCTAGCCCAAAACATGATCCATTTGACTTAAAAATATGTTATAAAGCAATATAAATACCCATTGTTGCAAAGGACAACAAATGTGCTAAACAGTAATAGCAGGTACATTTTGAAAGTGGAATTACAAGATACTTACTTTGTATTTTTCTTATTTTCAAAAATGTTATTTTTTTAATTTTGTGATTGGATATATAACTTATCCAGATGATTGATCCTAAGTAGGTCAATCTAATTTCTTTGATAGCTCCATTTTATTTCCCAATATTTAACTAAACTATTGATGGAAAGGGAACTGTGAACCTCCAGGTATTTTATATTTATTTCTTTATCTAGCCATTTATGTGTCTATTCATTTATTTTACTTTTAGATGAATAATGAGTTTTAATAATCATTTTTGGCCAGCTATGTAAAAACGCCATGGCACACATATTTGCAAATATGTATCACTAGATGCAGTTGTAAGACTAATCTTGGAACCAAACAAGAAGCTGTGCATTTCATTGTGCCAGCTAACCTAAGACGACAAGCTTTATTTCAATTTAAATAAAACTTGCAGGTATTGCTGAGGAAAGCTGGCTCAAGGTGTCTGGCATTCTGCCTAGAAGAGAATCTTCGATAGCCTTCTTCTTTAGACTATATTAGCTTCACAAGTTTTTGTTAGTTAACATTAAAATTTTAATTCTCCAAACAGTATAATTCATCAGGATTTTAAAATTGTTTCATCTGCCTTCCTAGTTCCTACATCATATAAAACAGTTCATTCAAGCCAAGATCCTTGGATTCACAAAATGAATAATCTACATTGTGCTGACAGTTTTCCTTTCTGAATTTAATAGGACGATGTCTTGCATAACTAGGAAGCACCATTTAATTGTATACTACTACAGAAAACTGAACTCAGAGTGATAAATTTTCTTAAAACTTAAAGGGGACATTTTAAAACTTTATTTTTAATGAGTTTTCAGGGGCTGGGGATTATCAGTCACAGTGAAAGGTGGATTTAGAAGTATCTGTAGGTTCTGATGTGTTTATGATAAAATCAGTCTGCTTTTCATCTGCTTTGTATGAAGAAAGTATTCCCTCCACAAAAGTGCTTAGAACATGTACAGTATTCCACACTTATCTGTGGCGGATGTATTCCAAGTTCCAGCACCTCCAGTGGAGACCTAAAATTGCACATGATTCCAAACCCTATAAATACTATGATTTTTCCTATATATGAATACCTATAATAAAGTGTAATTTATAAATTTGGCACAGTAGGATATTAACAACAGCTAATAGTAAAGTAGAACAATTATAACAATGCACTGTAGTAAAGTTATGGGAATGAAGTCTCTCTCTCTCTCTCTCTCTCTCTCTCACTTCCTCTCTTTCTCTCAATATCCTATTGTTCTATAAACTACATGGTGGATACACTAGACAGCGGAATGATTTAGAGACTGGGTAGGACAGAATGGGATGGCAGGAGATTTCATCACACTACTGAGAGCAGGGCAAAATTTAAAACTTATGTATTGTTTAGTTTTGTCATTTTCAGGTTAATGTTTTTGTACCACTGTAGATGACGGTTAATTCAAACATGGAAAGCAAAACTACAGATAAGGAGGCGCTACGGTAATAAGAAAAAATCAGACTCTCAAATGGACTAGCTTTTCACTTATTTATTTGGAGTTCTTGGTGTTTGAGCAAAGTGATTTTCCTGAGCCCCCAGGCCTGAGCCTCTTTACATTTGCTGTGTTTCCTTCCTTCCTTCCTTCCTTCCTTCCTTCCTTCCTTCCTTCCTTCCTTCCTTCCTTCCTTCCTTCCTTTCTTTCTTTTTCTTTCTTTCTTTCTAATGTATTTTGATTGATTTCAGAGAGGAAGGGAGAGGAAGGAAGAGAGAGAAATATCAATGATGAGAGAGAATCATTGATCAGTTGCCTCTTGCAAGTCCTACACTGGGGATCAAGCCAGCAATCTGGGCATATGCTCTGACTGGGAATTGAATCCTGATTCATAGGTGGACACTCAACCACTGAACCACACTGACTGGGCTGCTATGTTTCATTACATAGGTATTCTAGACCTTGCGCCTTCTGAAATGTAATTACAGAAGGTCATTAACAGATAAGGGCATGTTCCAACAGCAAATTTATAGAAATTATTTATCTTTGAATATCTTTTCATAATCTTATGAGGCTTTGTGAGTTTATTAAATAGATCTCTCTGTTATTCAAAACCATTTCAGGGTATCCTGTCTTCTCAGTTCCCTTTGACCCTTTGAACTTCTTTTTAATTATGTTCCCTTTATCAGTGTGTTTGGCATAAGAACTACCAATTTGTCAAATATTTTATGTTTACACTAGAAGCCCAGTGCACGAAATTCATGCACAGGTGGGGTCCCTAGGCCTGGCTGGTGATTAGGCTTAATGGGGCTGTCTCCCCCAGTCCCAACAGGGGCTGGGCTGGCCTGGGCCTGCCAGCTGCTGGCCAAGATCTGCTGGCTGGGACCTGGGTGCCTGCCAGCTGCCAGCTGCTGACCAGGGCCTGGGGGCCTGCTCACATTGTACAGGGCCTGCCAGCACTGGACAGAGCCTGCCAGATCTAGGGAGGGAAGGGAGAAGAGACCAGGGGAGGTTGGCTGGCCATGGGAGGTTGGCTGTGGGAGAATACTGACCATCAGGGGGAAGCTCCTGTGTGGAGTATCTGTCCCTGAGGGTCAGTGTGCATCATAGCAGCTGGCCAACCGGTGGTTCTGGTTGTTCCAGTCTTTGGTTATAAAGGTCGCATATATATATATATATATATATATATATATATATATATATATATGCTTCCAGGAGTTGTGTCCAGTTTTGAAAGGAAAAGTTCAGTTAAAATACTAAAATTTAATTTTTAAAATTTTCTTGGTTTTCTCCCATATCGTTTTTATGCTTTGACACTTAGCTGAAGTCACTTTTCTTTTAATAGTTAAGTTTTTAATGTAAAATTGCTCACCTATTACTTATGCTTCAGTTATTTTTCTTTTAGTTATTGTGTTAATTAAATTCCATATTCTCACTCAACTGCCTGGTCTTTGCAATTTTTTTCAAACTGTATGCAGCAAATGTTTAGTGAACACTTACTATGGGCAGGTTATTATGCTATGGTGTATCGATAGACGTACTTTTAGTTACTATGATTTTTTTTTTATTTTGTTTTGTTTTTTACCTTGTGAAGTAGAAATGAGAGAAGGCAGGATTTCCATGTGTTGTTTCACAGTTTTGTTTTGTTTTGTTTTGTTTTTTTGGCAGAAACACTCCTTAGCTCTTCCTTATACTGAATGGCCAAGGCTATAAATACTCTTTCCAACTGAAAGCATATCTTACAGAAAGAAAAGTATTACAGATTGAAGGTTAAATATAAATTTCTCTTGCTAGGTTATACATATGGGTAACAAATATGACAGTTTTTTAATATTCATTTGGCATCAGTAAGTAGGGATTTTGCTGAAATCAGATTAAAGAATGATATGAAATGTTGGCCACTGAATTAAAATGAAGTAAGATACTGAAATTATATCTGATGCAATGCTCTTCATATTACATTTTTAATATGAGTAAATAACAAGATTACCTATTCACATTTTAAATGGTAAATGTTATGGATCAGTCCCTTCAAAAGCATTACCAGAGAAAATTATTTAAATGCAAGAAATTTATTTGAGAATAGGATAAGGCAATAAGAAAGTGAGAAAAACTTTTTTTTTCCCCCCTGCAAGTGATACTATCAAGAAAATGAAAAGAACCCAAACCGGTGCATGAGAGAACATATTAACAAATCATATATCTGCTAATGAAACTTTATCCAGAATATTCAAGAAAACTTACAACTAGGTAATAAGAGACAAGTAACCTAATAAAAACTGGGAAAAGTATTAGAATAACCATGGCCCCAAAGATATACACATTGTCAGTAGGCACATGAAAAGATTTTCAACCTTTTGTCAGGGAAATGGAAATCTAAACCACATTGAGAAACCACATCACATCCACTAGCATGGCTAGAATCAGAAAGACTGACAATAACAAATGTTGGCAACAATGTGGAGAAGCTGAGCCTCTCATACATTGCTGGAGGGAATGCAAATATTGAAGTCACTTTAGAACACAGGCAATTCCTCAAAATGTTAAATTACCATATGAAAGAGCATTTTCACTCCTAGGTATAACCCAATGGCAATGAGAACATAAACCCACACAAAATATGGTACATGATGTCCATGAAAGCATTATTCACAATAGCCACAATGTGGAAACAACTCAAATGTCCTTTGACTGATAATTGAATAAATAAAACATGGTAGGTATATCAATATCATTAAATACTATTGAGAAATAAAAAGGGATTAAGTCCTGATAAGTGCCACAAAATGGTTGAAATTTGAAAACATTATGCTAAGCCAAAGAAGCCAATCACAAACAGATAACCTACTGCCATCTTTTAATTTATGTGAAAGGTTGGAAATCTATAGAAACTTCTCATCTGAAGCCAAGTGCCTAAGACTACACCATTAAAAATAATAGAAGCAAAAACCTAATTCTAACCTCCCTAGAAATTTTTCTCTATATTTTTTCAACCACTCTCACAATCTTATCCAATGCAAATGAGTGGAGAAATAGAAATTATATGCAAGCTCCGAATTTCCCTTTTAGAACCTAAACATTTCAAAATGATAATGGCTTGGATCTTTTACAAATAGTAAGCAAAGTTACCTATATAATTAAGTACTTGGATTAACATCCAAAAAATAAACTCATAGGATGCATGGGCTAAATTTTAAAATTATTTTCATGACAGAATGGAATTTAATTGGTCTTCTGTAGTAATTAACATATGGCTTCTTTCAGTAGTCACTCTGTTTCAGTTCACTAAAATTGTCAATACACCAATTAGTTCCAATCTGGAAATAGCCTGAATTATCCTGCAATATTATGTCTGACAACATATATAAGGCAATGCTTCTTAACCGATACAATAGGTGACAGAAAAGAAATTACATGGTGAACAGATTCATTCATGTATTTATCTATTTATATCTGCTTCATTCCCTAAAATAATCTGCCTACTTGTAAGAGGCTTGTGTGTGGGCAGGGAGCGTTGATGAAGAGATACGACAACTTTAAATTTGGAAAGAAAACAGAGATATAGTAAAGATATAATAGCTAGAACAGGTTGCCTGTTGAACACATATTTCATATTTACTAGAATCTTATTCAAATATTATCTATGCCAGGAGTTAGGATCATCAAGGATCCATTAGACAAATCAGGTGTCAGTGAAAGCTTTCAGTAACGTATCTGCAATCCTAGAAATCATTTTGTTTCCCCCTCAGGTTTGATAGAAATTGACCCTGTCAGCACTTACCTTTTAGCTCTAAAACTAAAATAGTATAAGAAATTTAAATTGGCCATGCTACTGTACATATTAATAGTGACAAGAATTTTCTTTCTAAAAGTGCTATCTTGTGACCTTGAATTTGGGAAACTAGCATTAACTTGCCGTTATACTACAAAGTCTCTGAATAACTTTGAACAACTTTCTGATGTCTTAATTCCTTCATTTAAAAAAAATGGTGATGATATCTGTTTTATTCATAACACAGTATAATATGTGAATACAAAAAATATAACTATACAAGATATTGGTGTAGGTTATTAGACTAATTTGCATTTATATAACCATTTACTTTCTTTACATTGATTTCATGTGCATGCTCAAAGCAATACAGGTTCTCTAAAGAAAGGACCAATAGTCCAATAGTTTAGAAACTTCCTGTACCCTGTATGATACATGACAACTGTGGAGATAGAGGGCCTGTATCTACCAGTCAATGGTAAATTAGCATTTTAGCACTTTAAGTCATAAAAGGTTACTTCATGGAATTAACTCAGCAGCTCTGAGAGAATAATATCTCAATTTGTAAATAATAATAATTGGTGACGTGTCTTCATTACTTATGACCAGGCATTGTTGTAAGCACTGTACATATGCAGGTACTAGCAATTTTTGTTATCACAATCTTATGGGATAGGCACTAAAATCCCTCCTATTTAAAGATGGGGAAACTAAGTAAAGCAATACCAATTAATAATATCAGACATTTAATATTAATAGCAAATAACAGCCTTTTTGTTATTACCTACAATACTACTTCTGAACAGATGAAGCAAAGATAAGCTGCAATATATCATATAAATTACTAATTATAACCTGAGCTATCAATACTGATGCCTATAATCTTGACTTAAATAATGTTTCCTTTGAATGATTACATGTGCGTGTGTGTGATGTCATTAAAATAAAAATTAATGAAGAGGAGAAATGGCTAAATAGATATAATTATAATGAACAATGAAATATGTTTTTTCAATTGTTCTTTATTGTTCAAAGTATTACAGATGTCCCTCCCCAACCCGTTCATTCTCTACACTCTGCCCCAAACCCAGGCCTTCACTGAAATGGTTTTACCATTTACAGAAAGTATACATTTTGATGTTTTCAAATCTTATATGAGAATATATCTTCCCTCCAATGAAATACTAAAAGATAATGTAAAAATGTCTAAAATTCTTTCTCTTCCAGAAAATGTAATATTTCATGTTTAATTTATGTCCCTTGATTATTTTTTACATCAACATTTTTTATTGAAAAACCATGCCATTTTTCTTGCTTCTAGTTACTGGTTCAGGAGCAGTAGATTATTTTAGTTATATAGTTATATTTAATCTTTATTTTCATAGAGGTATAATCTTTAATAAAAATGTATTCTTAATAAATTCTCAATGCTCTCATATTAAAACGTTTGCTTTAAATATACAACAAGCACCTGATATATTATAAATGCAAACAAATAAGAGAATACGATGATATTCATTTAAAAATAAATAAATATAGGAACTCTCGTTGGAAGCAATTTTAGTATATCATTTGAAGAATGTTCTACTTAAAATTCTGTTTTACCAAGTTGGTTGATTTAATCCTGTTTTATATTCAGATAAACTAGCGGTTATTTACTCTCGGCATGCTAACTCTGCCAAGAGCAAATACGATTTTTTTTTTTTTTTTTACTTTCCCCACAGATATTGGTAAGTCTGGAATGAGAATAGGTTAATATAAATACAAATAATATATTGAAATAAAATTGATTAAGTATTTGGTATTTGATAAAAACAAATAAAGTATTTGATAAAAAAATTGCTGAGATTTGTTTGCTGCTCATAGGTACTACATCTTGTACAGAAACTCTGATTCTGTTCATATTATTTTTCTCCAGTGGAATAGGTAGCTAATAGGTTAGAGGCCACTTTACCTACAAGGATGTCATTAACTTGAAGAATGAAGGCAATGAGAAAGGCAGTATTGTTTTCCCAGAAAAGTGTAGGTGGGAGCTTGTTATGCTCAACAATTTAGGTTAAGTGGCAGACAAACACAGTAATCCCAAGCAAATCTTTGGAGAAAACACTCATGATCATAGGGGGTTCCTTTAAGTGTAGCCTACAAATTGAATATATAAACTTTGGTCTCTAATGCTATTGAATCTGGAAAATAAATAAACCTATTTTATGAATTATTTTCTAGAAATAGGAGAGAAAAAATAGTGGCTGTTTCTGCTGAAAAGATGGAGTAGGCAGGAAAAACAACAGAAGCCCGCTAGCTTCTTTCAATCATGTTTTAATGGACACAACAGGTTTTTTATTTGTTTGTTTTTGGTTTGTTTGTTTGTTTGTTTTTTACCTTCATGAAGTTTTCCCTCTGCTCTCTTTAAGATAGATGCTGCTGTAAGAGCTGGAAAGAGGAGATTGGCATCAGTCTTGTTTGTCCTAGTTAGGGAGAGGCGCAGACACAAACAGGTTGAATGACATCATGAAAAGATCTCTGTCTGTTAAACCAAAGCCAGATATCTTTTCTCCTGATGAGGAATTACAACCGATATCTTAGCTTCCATAAAAATAAATTATGAGTCTGGAAAGCAAACTGATTTTCCCAAACGAGGAAAGCATAAGGTTGGAGGGGTTATCGGCATCTGTACTAGACTTGATCTCCTATTTCCAGAGTAGATTGGCAAGACGGGAGCATCTGGGAGCTGCAAAAGATCAACAGTGAACTCCAGTGGGAAAAGTGGTTCTCTGCCTAGAATTTTTATATGGATAGTGGTGCCTATAAGGTGACAGTCTTTACGTGACCAGGCCGCTAACAACAATGGCCCGTGCATTACAGATCAGTTATTTTCCACCTTCTTGGTCAGGTCAACCTTCACTTATATAATAGTTCAAAACTGTTGGTTATATATTGTAGTGAGTTGAATTGTGTTCCCAAAAATCTATGTACACCAGAAGCTCAGAATGTGGCCTTACTTGAAAATAGGTCTTTTCAGATGTAATTAGTTAAGATGTAATTAGCCATAACAGATTTGGGCTTTTGGGAAGGGCTAAACCCAATAGCAGATGTTCTCATAAGGAGAAGAAAGAACATAAAGAGCTGCACATATGAAAGAAGGCCATGCAAAGATGAAAACATAGACTGGAGTTAAGTAGCCACAAGATAAACAAATGCCAAAGATTGCTGGGAGGCAATCAAAGGGAGGAAAACACAAGGAAGGATTCTTCCCTAGAGCCTTCCCAGAGAACATGGCCCTGCCAATACCTTGATTTTGGACACTTTGCTTCCAGAACAGAGATAATGAATTCCTGCAATTTTAAGTCACCAGTTTGTGGACATTTGTTATAGCAAGCCCAGGAAGCATATAAGCATATATAGATGTCATGCAATGTCCTTAAAAAAGTCTTCTCTGTTCTATACTTCATCTCACTCTCCTGCCTGATCTAGACTTTTTGTTTTCTTTTTTATATTATTGTGTGCTCTTTTTTCTATTACATTTTAATGCAATTATGCTTTTTTTTTTTTTTTGCTTTTCACTTCATAAAACATCAAGAACTTGAGATAAAGTATTTTGTCTTATCCTTATATCCACAGGATATCAGGAACAGAAAGCATAAATAAATGCTTAAAATTAATGGCTGATATTCTATTATAATGGAATCATTTTCTTAGATTAGCATTATCTTAATTAATAATATACACCATCACCTTTTGTATAACCAATAGTTTATTAAGTTAGGTGCTGAGAAACTATAAACCAAATAGATAGAAACCTGCCTTTGAAACAATCTAATGGAATATATATATATTTTTTAATCAAAGCTTTTTAAGAGAAGGGGCAACCTGCTCTTTAGATTCAAACTGAGGTCAAATGGATTCCAAAACTTTTGCTTTTAACTATGTGGATATAATGTTCTTGCCCAAGAATGAGATGTTTCATTGTTTGGAAAGGGAGTGCCAGTACTGAAGGATGCATACTGAAAGTGGTTTTAAGTCTGGCTAAGCCTTTACCCACCTGCAAATTGGGCTCTCAAATTGTGGTGTGCGAGGTAAGCACCAGAAATTATTTGGGTCCACACGAAAGAGGTCTGGGTTGAAATCCCAAGATGATTTCAACAGTCAGCTTAATGGTTTTGATTTCAGTTATGTTTTTCAAAAAGAAATGCTCCTGGAATTCTAAAGACAGTCCTAAAGGAACATGTGGTACTTCTTCCCACCATTACCATACTGTGAGGTGTGCTAACAATTTTTCTCTACTGATACTAAAAGTGTTCTTCACATTCATGTTTAAGACAGATTTTAACCATTTCAACATCACACTAATAATTTTTTGTCTGACTATATAGCAGTGATGCAATTATAATTTTATTCTATTTACAACTTTTATGACATTTTTGCCTCCATGCAAATGACCAAGCAAGTTTTAATGCACATAGTTGATATTAAATACCTTATTTTAAATAAAATTGTATGCAAACTCCACAAGGAAAGAAGTTCAGCAAGCTCAATATTTCTTGATAATCAACTGGCTGGGAATATTTTTTTTGTATCTGCTGAGAGATACTGGTTCATAGAAATTGTTCTAACAAAAAATATAGAATTGTAAAACATTATAATTAGTATTATGTCTGTTTCAAAATTTTTCTTAGAAAATTTAATATTAATGCATAATATTCTTTTGCCTGAGGAGGCTATTAAGCCCAAGTAATATAACTTCATGGGCTGAGAGTGTTTGCAATGGCATATATATATATATATATATATATATATATATATATCCAAAGACCATAGTAACAGAAGGTTTTATTAGTTTATATTGATGGTATAGGTAAAAAAGAGAGTGCTTTTAAAAGCTTGGTGAGACTGGTTTCTTCAGGTACAGCCTTCAGAGCAAGCCACTTTTAAATAAATTACTAATAGTGTAAAATGTATCAAATGCAGTATCCTGGCTAAATTCAGAAATGTGGAGTTCATTGACAACAATGAGTAGGAAAGAAAGCTTCTCTAATCCAAAATTTTATACTGCTCTCTCTATATCTACCCTTCCATCAGTCAGTCTTCCTGAACCTTGAGTTAAAATAATCAATTTTGCCTTTGTACTTGTAAATACAAATAATGATCTCCTTTTGCTTTCCACCCACAGCTGCAGAGTCCCACCTGGATTAATCTAGTGATTTATTGAAAATGAGCACATTGATCTTCCTTTACCCTTCCCTTCTTGGCTCTGTAGAGGTACTCCTGGACTCAACTTCAGCAGCCAGACCTGATATTTAAAACCCTACAGAGACGGAGGCTCCCTGGTTGAAAATAAATTGCTGCTCATTTTGGCCAAGCTCAATTGGCTTTCTAGAACAGGGCTAAGCTCCTTGTCATGACCACTCAGTTCCTGGTGGAGGGAACTGATTGATTAATCTTGCTCAGAATGCCAGAGGAGCAATGCACAGAGCATGAGACGTGAGCCCACGGTGGGATTCCTGGGTTGACTTTGTGGTGGAATTTAAAATCCCTGGCTAAGAGGAAAGCATAACGTTGTGACGATACATGCCTTTGAAGAGTGGCTTCTTCCTTTGGAGCTTTCATGTCACAGAAACAAGCTACACAGCCTGTATCAGGTAAAATAATTATTGTTAGGTTACTTATAGAAAATTCAGTAAAAAAAAAAAAAAGTATTCAAAACCATATTATCTTTTTTAAATAAAATATACGCCTGATCTTTCAAGGCATCTGTTCAACTTCATGACTACCACACATTACGTACTTATCAAATGTGCATAAATGAGAACATTTTAAAGTAAAATGGCTCACAACCAACAGACAGTTTTTTCCCCCTAATTAAGTTGACTGTTGAATTTTTTTAGATGTAAAAGTTGAGTCTGGAAAAGACATTTGGGGTTGCTTCTTTCCCTGTGGAGAGTAAGGATATCAAAATTAAACACTGAGACTGGCCTACCATATCATTCTCTCACTTATCAATTTATTGAACAACTGTCAAATGAAAGACATGGTCTAGAGCTTCAGGTAACAATGTGAGTAAAGTAATCCCCGCCATCAAGAGTTAGTTAGCTATATACCAAGGTAGATGGAATGCAGTTTAATAAATGCTATGATATGGTTGGGGACAAGTTGCTGTGAGGCTCATAAGGAGAAAGTCTCAGTCTTTTCTACCTCAGAGCATAAACCTGTTTAAGGAGCACCTCATGAAGACTAGGGGTAAGGGATGTGGTCAGTTTCTTTCATAAATAAAATAAAACTTGCTTTTTTCTTGTGTTAAAATGTAAAACATTATTTGTACAGATCATAGTAAAAAATGTGAAGGACATGAGGCAATTCTATCAGATCTATGTATGCCATGCATTCTTGTAAAGCATGTCCAACACCTGTCATCACAAAAAGTATCCCAAGCTGTTGAAATAGACATTAAGATCCTTCATAGTCTGGCTGCTGCTACCTTCTTCAGCCACTTACAAACCCCTGACTTTGAGCTACAGATCTGATATCACTAAGCTACTGAACCCACATAGCATCATATTATCATGACCTTAATATGCTATTTTCTTTGACTTGGTGGTCTTTTGTCTCATTGAGAGAAGCCAGTAAACCACTTCCTGCTCATCATTTGTTCCACAGAATGTTCTCCAACACTCCCCCTCCTCTATTTTCATTCTCCTTTGGGCATTGTACTATTAACTATGTAATAATTTTCCCATTTGTTAACATATAGTTAATCCTCATCATTTATGAATTCTATATTTTCAAATTTACCTACTTGCTAACATTTATCTACAATCCAAATATTCATGGCACTTTCACAGTTGTTTGTGGAAATGCTCAGAATGACAAAAATTTGAGTCATCCATGCAAATGCTCCCACCTGAGGTAAAGCAAGGCAGAATTGCCTTTTTGTTCTGCCTCTCTTACTCTAAACAAGGAACCTTCTTGTAACATAGTTGGTGTCACTTTTTTTTTTTGTGTGTGTGTGTGTGTGTGTGTGTGTGTGTGTGTGTGCATTCATTTTGTCACTCAGCTGTTTAAAATGCTTCAAAATGTGGTGTGAAGTGCCGTCTATTGTTCCTAAGAGCCAGCAGACTTTGTTGTGCTTTATTGAGACAATATATGTGTTAGATATGCTTATTTAAGGCATGAATTATGGTGCTATTGGCTATAAGTCCAAACTTAATAAATCAACAATACATATACTATGGTATCTTTAGATAGAAATATGCAAGAAATCCAGCTTATACATTGTGCAGTTGGCAAAAATGTGAGGAGACCCTCTGAGGAATCTAATTCTGTATGAGCTAAATGGCTGTTAATGGTGACTATAGAACATAATCATTGTAAATAAAGAGAACTGAATATTTATGGGCTGACTATTCCTCTGTCAACTCTTGAAGTTTATTATGTTTTGTTCATCTTAGTATCTCTGGGATTGACTAGCTTAACACTACAGGTGCTAATAGGAGATATTTATCAATTTTTTATTTAATAGAAAGATGCATAAATGTGTTAACAAACAACTATAGACTGTTTATAGACTGTTTTTTGCATGACTAAAGGGAACCATTGCAAGTTTTTGAACTAACAACTTTTATTAAAAAAAAAAAAAAGAAAGAAATCCCACTTCAAGAAGATTAATTGAAAATCATATCGGAGGACAAAAATAAAAGCAGATACATATTCTAGTTTAAAGGGCTATCTAAGAAAGTAGGAAGAAACTATGTACATTTGATATAAGAAAGAAAATTCTAGTAAGATAAGTTTTAAGGAATCCATAGTAGCTACATACTGTCTAGATTTCTGCTATCAAACCACATACCATGAGGCAGAGCCAGGAGGAAAAAAAACACACACACACACATTTCCTGCCTGGTAGTCCAGTTTTTGCATTTAAAGTCCTTTGAGCTGTCAAAGACCACAAAACTAAAAATACCATAGGCCCAACTCTGTGCAGTATCTTTTACTGTCTGCATATGGAATAGGGTCCCCTGGTGACAAGTAGAATAAAGGTAAAATTATGACTGCAGGGAGCCCACGTTTCTTCTTCACATCCATATCCTCTGGTTTTCATCAGCCTCACACAGCAGAGGCAGCAGTCGGGAAAGGAGTTCCATGTGGGTTCTGATTTCCAGATTCCCACGACTAGACAGACAGAGCAGTGATGGTAACACGACACTCCTTCATTTATGCTCTAAGGCAGGAGGATTCATCTCCCAGAGCAGAGCAAATGTTATTGCTGTCTCAGTGGTAACAGACCTTCTTTGTGAGCGCCTGATCTGCCCTAACTAGACTTGAAATCTTCTTTTTATTACTCCTAAATAGAATATTGATGGCCCAGAATACAGTGGCACTGCAGGTTATTTTTCTCTTATAGTTCCTTCAGAGTAAATTGTGCTAGGAATATAGTTCAGTTGAATTTTGAATGACAGAAGTTGTTGGGAGATATAATTTGTCAACCAGCATTGGCCATTTGTCATAAAAATAGATCAATTAATCCATCATTCAAACAAATGGAATGCTACTCTAGGTCTTGCACTATGTACCTAGGAAAGTATACAGAGTAGTATCAGGAAAATTAACTTCCATATATTTTTCATTCTTTGTTGAGTTCAGACTGGCTTTGTTTAACAGTGGCAGACATTTCTGGAAGCTGCATAAAAGAGAAAGGGCTCTGTGTCTTGTAAAGGTGTTATTCTTATAAATATTTAAATGATATTTATTTGTATATTCATTCAATAAAAATACATAAAGTTGCTCTGAAAAGAGCTGGGCGCATAGATATTAGTAAGATATTGTTCCTCATTTCCAGGAGGTCACTCTATAATCTGGGAGCAAATAATTTCAACATGTATAATACATTTTGTATAGATAAAAGTGCCTCATGACAACTGTTACAATGCAAGAAGCATGTGGTTCTCTGAGAATACATGGAAGAGGCATTTGACTCAAAATAGGAGAATGGCTATCTCCAGGTAATAGCCTTCAAATGTATTAATTGAACTGAATCTTCAAAATATTTCAAAGAACTGTTCAATGAAATTCTAGCAATGGTTGGGGGGAAATGAGTGGATGGATTTCTCATGTATTCAGACCTTGGCCAGAGGCATTTCTGATTGGGGGAATGTAATTGCTCCCCATTGTCCTATAAGATCTGTTTGTAAGTCTATCTCTGTATCCTAACTTGTAAGCTACGTGAAGGCTGATTGTCATCCATGTGCATGTTTATATTACTTTTCTAGGGATGCCATAACAGACCATCACAAAGTGTTCTGAGTCTTTTGTTTAGCTTCCAGCAGAGTACTGGCAGTCTTCATCTTCACATGGCATTTTCTGTGTGCACTTCTGATTCTATTCCAAATTTCCCCTTTTTACAAAGATACAATCATAGTGGACTAGTGCTACCCTGGTGACCTCATATTAACTTTATAATCTGCAAAGATCTTATTTTTAAATAAGGTCACACTTACAGGCACTGAGAATTAGGATTTCAATATCTTTGGGGAGTGAGGCACATAATTCAACCTATTACCATGTCCTAAGTATTCAATGAGCATATGCTGAGGAAATAGACAAAAGATAAGAATGCTTTTCTAAAAATTACTTAAAACCATGATTGTAGTAAATGAAGGTCCTAAAAGGAAAGCAAATAATTTAAAATCCTGAATTATTATATAGGCATAACATAGAAATATTGTAGATTTTGTTCCAGACCACCTCAATAAAGCAAATACTATAATAAGAAGTCTCTAAGAAATTTTGTGTTCCCCAGTGCATATAAAAAATATATATTTGCATTATGATGTAATCTTTTAAGTATGCTTTATTCCTAAAAGAAATGTGCATAGCTTAATCAACACTGTTTTCTTGGTAAAAATGTTAACCATCACTTGAGCCTTCACTGAGCCATAACCTTTATGCTGGTAAAGGATCTTGTCTTGATGTTGATGAAAATGCACTATCTGTGAAGTACAATAAAGCAAAGCTCAATAAAATGAACTATAAATGGAAAGGGACTGAAGATTACCTACTACCTGAGTTTGCTCTTAAATGTGTGACTCTTTTATTCATAATCTTTTTTATAAGTTGAGTGTAAGTATCTTATAGTGGATGCCTATTTAACTGTTTAACCTGCCAATATCCTACTCTTATAAAAGTGGCCTCTCCTCCCACTAAAATTTATGGACAAAAGTAATGTGTCCTGAAAGTTATGATTACTAAGGCCTCTGCTTTAAATAATTGTTTGGACCAAGGTTGGCCAGTTGGCTCATACTGAGCTAATGAACTTCTTTAGAGAATTTCAGATTAAGAATATGTAATTTTAACTTTATTAGTGTGACATATACTGTACCTAAAAGATGGATATGTATATCATCTATCTTTCATTCATATAGAGTAATGTGTATATATAAGCATATAAAGAGAACTAGTATATACTTAGAAAAGGAAATAAAGCAATTACCAAAATGATACAAAAACAAAAGTTAGATATATTTAGTTCTGTATCACCTAAAAGTGCCTTGATATAACACAAAATAGATGGCAATAGCAAAATCTTCTGAATCCTAAATATTAGAATCTGAATTATGCTCTACTAGCACTGTATAAAAATACTTGAAATGCTTTATTCTTCAGTATCTGGACTACAAAAGGAAAATTATACAGTAAAATAATTTATAGATTAATTGTAAAGTTAAATGACTATCTTTATATAAAGGTATGTATATTTATCTCTCTGTACATACAAACAAATACAGTTCAGTGCTATAATAACCATGTTTCACTCAATAACAGATGATTCATTTAAAGTTGGTCCCATAGATTATAATGGAACTAAAAAATTCCTCTTGCCTAGTGACATCAAAGCCATTGTAACATATAGTGCAATTCATTATTCATGTATTTGTGGTGATGCTGGTGTAAACACCCTAAGTTATGTAAAACCATAACACATATAATTATATACAGTACATAATACATGATAATGATAATGAAAAACTATGTTACTAATTTATCTATATCATTTTTATTGTCATTTTAGAGTATATTGTATTAATTAGAAAATGTATAAAACAATATGCCACGTATGCCAGTAGCAGCTTCATATATCTCATGTTTACATTAGTTAATTGAATCATTTTATATTTTTTTTAAATATATTTTATTATTTTTTTTTACATAGAGGAAGAGAGAGATAGAGAGAGTTAGAAACATTGATGAGAGAGAAACATCGATCAGCTGCCTCTTGCACACCCCCTACTAGGGATGTTCCGCAACCAAGGTACATGCCCTTGACCGGAATAGAACCTGGGACCTTTCATTCTACAGGCCGATGCTCTATCCACTGAGCCAAACCGGTTTCTGCTGCATCATTTTATCTTGTGCTTGCTTTAATCTTCTGTTGTTTTGCTCATTATGAACCATAAGCATATGAAATCCACTGCTAATGTTGCCAGTAAGAAGCCACAATGAGTGATTTACCTCAATAGGATATTAAAAGTTATTAAGGACTACAATGGTGGAAAATCATTCACGGTTATCGCTCACCACTCAGGCATGTCTCATTTCACCAAAAACCAATACATGAAAGCTGTTGAAGAATTTGCTTCATCAAAGCAACAAGACTAACAAAAACTTAAGATCCCTGGATGGTGTAGTTTAGTGGTTAGAGCATTAGCCTGCACCTGCACACACCAGAGGGTGGTGGGTTCAATTTCAAGTCCAATCCCTGCCCCCACCCCCCATTAGGCTGGGAGTAGGAAGCAACCAATTAATCAATATGCCTTTGTCACATCAATGTTTCTCTTGCTCCTTTTCCTCTTCTATCTTCTCCTCCCTTCTCCCTACCACTCTCTCTAGAATCAATGGGAAAAATATCCTCACACTTCGAAAGTTATGAATACTAAGGCCTCTGCTGGAAATAACTGTTTGGGCCAAGAATAGCCAATTGTCTCACACTGAGCTAATGAACTTCTTTGGAGAATTTCAGATTAATAATATGTAATTCAACTTTATTAGGTGACATATACTGTACCCAAAAGGTGGATATGTATACCTTATATCTTTTAGTCATATAGAGTAGTGTATAGAATAGCATAGAAAGAATTAAAAAAGAAAACTGAGAAGCACCTATACCAGATAAAGAAGAATATCTCTCTCATCTTCTTGAAAATCACAGTCAAAGCAAAAATTTGGTTTGTAATGTTAAAAGAAAGCTAGAATTTACCGCTAGCCCTGGGTGGTTTAACCAATTCTAGAATTGTTATTCATTACTTATTGTGAAAATATTTGATGGGTCTGCAAATGCTGATGTGAAGACTGCTGAATAAGTTTTGGAAACTCTAGATAAGTTGATTCTGGAGGAAAATTACTTGACAGAGTAAATTTTGAATTAAAACTCCCTATTCTTGAAATTACTTTCATCCATGAAGAGACCAAGTCAATGCCAGGTTTTAAGGCTTTTTAGAACAACGTGGGGGCAATGTTGCAGGCTACAGCTTGAAACCCATAGTCATAGTAGTCTGGCACAGTGAGAACCCTAGGGCCTTCAAGCATATCAGTAAGCACACAATGCCACACTATTAAAGAATAATAAGAATTCATAGATAACCTAGGTCCTCTTTGAAGATGCTCTTTTGAATTGCTATCCAGAAAAATGTTAAAGTACTGTTTGAAGAATAACATAACTTTCATGGTTCTGCCCCTGCCCCAGTGCACGAATGCTGTGCACTGGGGCTCTCGTAATGGTATAAAGAAATAAAATATTTACGTGTAGCTGTATAATGTGTTTGTTTTAAGCTATACTATTACAAAATAATAAAATAAATAAATAAAGAGTTTATAACCTGAGGTTAATTTATTATTGAGAAAAGAATATTTTAAAATAAGTTTGGTGCAGTCTAACTGTACAGTGCTTATTAAGTGTACAGTAATGTCCTAGCCTTCACATCCACTGACTACTCACTCACTGACCCATTCAGAGCAACTTCCCAACCTTAAGTTTCATTCATGGCCAATATCCCACATACATGTATCATTTTTCTTTTATGCTTTGTTTCTGATGTACCTATTCCATGTTTAGATATACTTAGGTACGTAAATACTTACCATTGGGTTTTAATTTCCTATAATACTCAGTGAAATAACACGTTGTGCAAATTTGTAGCCTAGAAGCAATGTGCTATACTATTTAATGTAAGTAAACTCTATGATGTTCACACAAAGATGCAACCCACCTAATGACACTTATCTCAGAACCTATATCTATAGTTAAGTAATACATGGCTATCTATAATTTACACACATATATTACACAAATTCCTCCATGTACATAAATTATGTCTGCATAGATTATACCTGTCATATATACTATACACAAATATATGCGCGTGCACACACACACACTTATATATATATAAGTGTGGGGCATATAAACACCTATGGAAATATATATGAGATATATAAATATATACCTCATTTAACTTTATCACTAGTCTGTAAGGTAAGTATACACACACACACAAAGAGACAACACATTATGATAGTGCCTGACATAGTATACACTCAGTAAATACTAGCTAGCTGAGAATAAACACAGTAGAGAGAGAAACAGTACTGTCTCCTAGTGACTTCAGGTATTTTCCATGAGTTTCATGGCAATGAACAAGCCAAAGCAAATGCCCTCCCTCCCTAACTGAATTTCAATATTTCTTTAAGTAGTTAGGGGCTACTAAATGGTCTTACACAGTAATTCCTTTAGCGAGCTGGCACTAAGGTCAGAGTGCAAACACCAGGTTTTTCCCACAACCTCTATCAAGATAGAGCAGTAGGGGTGGGGTTCTCTCCTGGAGTATCCCATGCATGCATCTGTGCTCTCTCATCTTTGAAATCCTCTCAAAGGGAAGTTAAGAGAATAGGAACACAGGGCGTCTCATTTTGCTGAGTCTCTGCTTGAGAGTGCTTCCAATAAAGCCCTTGTTAGGTTCCCAGCGCTGCTGTAACAAAGTCACACAAGCCCAGTGGCTTACCCACTGACATTTTCTCATAGGTGTGGGGGCTAAATGTGTGAGATCAAGGTGTTTCCAGGCTATGCTCCCTTTGAAGATGCTTATTAAGGATCTTTTTCAGGACTCTTTTCTAGTTTCTTACTCCAATCTTCTCATGGTCTTCTGTCTGTGTACTTGCTTATCTTTGCATTACATTTTTCACTTTTATAAAAAAAAATTAATCATATTGGATTACCACACACTTCAATGACTTTATCTTAACTTGATCATATGGAAGACTCTATTTCCAAATGAGGTTACATTCACATATATTGGGAGTTAGTGTTACCACATCTTTTGGGGGAAACGATTTAATCCATAATAGTGACTAAACTGGACATCATAATAGTTTTTTAGTTCAGCCACCATTGACAAGTATTAATCAGTGAGGGCAAGAAGACTAAGAAGAGTAATAGAACCACATTTTAGCTATTCTATTCCAAATTATAGTTTGAGCTGGCCGGCCTGGCAGTGTTTCCCAAAATGTGGTACCCATACCCCCAGGGGTACGGGAAGAGTTTGGTAGGGGTACGCGTTGCACCAGAGTTTGGTGGGGATATGCACTGCACCATGCTTAGCTGCGCCTAATTCTACGTTCTCATGAGTATGAGGGGTACTCAGCGTTATGAAAATTATAGAAGGGGTACACATATGTCAAAAGTTTAGGAAACACTGGATTAAAGGATATTGGCATGAAAACCTTGGAACCAAGACAATTTACCTAGAATTACAGTCCCTTATGTTTTCTATAGGGTTCTCCTTAATGCTTAAAGAAAACTGGATATCATTGTCAGTTTCTGTAAATATTTAAATATTGAATATATATATTAGAGGTCCGGTGCACATAATTTGTACACAGGGAGTGGGTCCCTCAGCCCAGCCTGCACCCTCTACAATCTAGGACCCCTCAGAGAATGTCCCATTGCCTGCGTCCCTCTCGTAATCCAGATGGCTGGCTCCTAACCGCTGACCTGCCTGCCTGCCTGATTGCTCCTAAGCACTCTGCCTGCCTGCCAGATCAGGCCTAACCACCTCTGCCTGTCTGCCTTCCTGATGCCCCTAACTGCTCTCCCCTGCCAACCTGATCACCCCTAACTGCCTCTGCCTCAGCCCCGCCACTGTGTCTTTGTCCAGAAAGACTTCCAGAAGGATGTCCAGAAGAAGTCTGGGCTATCCAGTATAATTAGCATATTATCTTTTTATCAGTATAGATATTCAGTCACTCTAAATGCTAAAAGTACAAATATGAGTGTGATGCATGACACTTCATATTAAGTCATTCTCATTCTGACAATGGAAATAGAGATACAGCATTTTATTACCACTTTGCTCTATAACCAAATCACAGAGTTTTTCATAATTTCCCAAATTTAGATATTATTCTGCCCTTTTGTTCACCTGTCTCTATTTTTCTCTCTTTATTTCTGTAAGTTGTATGCTTATTTTTATGGTGTCAAGCAAAGAAATATTTATATTCTCTTTAATAAATATCATCAAATTTTCAGTATTCTATTTATAGGTATATGCTAAATGCTAAAAATGCACAGATGTTATTTACATTAATACAACTATGTAATTATGGTTCACTGCAGAGGCAAGTATTTTGATATGAATTATTAGCCTTTCTCAATTTCTAATGCCATAATCTCTGTGCTACTCAAATGGGAATTTCCAAATGGATTCTCTACACTTCACTAACTGTTCAAAACCGTGCCAATTTAATTTGCTTCATATTGGATCATGTTTTGCTCCACTTCTTTTAATATTTTTGTTTTAAAATAGTTCAGACTTAGAAATGTTGAAAAGTGTGTATTGAGAATTCACTTATACTGTTCAGTCAGCTTTCTTCCTATAAATAACTTATATAACCATAGCACTGTTATCAAAACAAGGACACTTAACACTATTATATTGCCATTAACAAAAGTATGGACTTTATTTAAATTTTAAAAAATTCCCAGTGTCTTTTTTCCCCCCAAGGATCCAATATTTTATTTATTTGCCACACCTTGTAAGTCTCTCCTAATATCTGCCAGTTCCTCAGTCTTTTTTTTTCATGACCTTGAAACTTTTGAAATATGCTATTCAATGTTTTACAGAATGTCACTCAATTTAGGTTTGTCTCCTGATTAGATTGTGGTTTTGCATTTTAGGCAAGAATCACAGGGTTCATATGTGATCTCACTTACCTTCATCCAGGGGAAATATCTATGTGTTTGTTATTAACTAGAGGCCCAGTTCACAAAATCCTGTAGGACTGGTTCCCCCCAACTGCCCTCCCTGCAGGCCTCCCCTCCCAAGTGTCCTTTCCTGCAGGCCTGGTCGCCCCCAACTGCCTTCCTCTACCAGCTCAGTCACCCCTAACTGCCCTCCTCTGCAGGCCTGGTCCCTCCCAACTGCCCTTCCCTGCAGGCCTGACTGCTCACAATTTTCCTCATCTACCGGCCATCTTATGGTAGCCATCTTGTGTCCTCATGGGGGCAGCCATCTTTGGGGTGGCCATCTTGTGTGTTGGAGTGTTGGTCAATTTATAAATTACTCTTTTATTAGATCGAATTATTTTAACCTTAATCACTTGTTTAATGTGCCATCTGGTGGTTTTCAGAACTATACAGTTATTTTATTTCTTTTACAGTTGATAAATATTTTGTAGGATATCCTTTGATTTTATGCAAATATTCCATTTCTCTTCAAATTTTCAACTACCAATTTGGCATCCATCAGTAAATTTGCTGTAATAGTTATTAGTATGGTATTTGCCTAGTGGTGGTTTTATAATCTTCTAATTCTTTCACTAAACTATTTTGTATGAGAGAGTTGACTCTTCTGCCCTATTATTTATTAAACTATTTTTTTTAATATTTATAAGGACTCAGGATGTTTATTTTATTCTATGGCAACACTACCACTATGCAACACTACCACTATTTAATTAGCTGTTTAACTTTGTCCAGCTTTGTCCATTACTAGCTTCTTATACCTGGAATTGTGAACCAAGTAGGGTGACATAGCAGACCGAACAAGCTTAGAGGATACTTTGCAGGCCTGCCAAGCTCAGTGACCAAAAGTAACCATATAGGATGGTTAATCATAAATTCCTAAATGGCAAGTCATGGTGGGTAGTAACATCTCAGGCCTATAGCTTTCTTTACAAACATCAATCTTTACCTTATGTGAACACTGTTTATTGTTCTTAGGTCTCTAGGATAACATTGAAATGTCAAAGCAACTTTCTTTTCTGAACATCTCAGAAGTAGACTCGATGTCAATAGAAAATATCCAGATCAAAAGCCCCCTCATTGTTATCTCATTGCCCACACACCATCGTTATTCACTATGCCAAATATCCTGTACTTACCTATCCTGTACCCCCCAACATAAAAGAAATATGTACTTCTCCATTTTATTTTTTAATCAATCCTAGACATTTCCCTGCTTTTCTATCTCCTGCTCCCTTCATCTACAACCTATGGATTTCATGGACCCTCCTTTTGCCTTTTCTTTAGGTTCTAAATGTCCTATTTAATAAAAGGCTAATATGCAAGTTGACCCTCATGCCCTTGCACAAGGGGGTCACAACCATGTGGTCAAAGATGACCACCACGAGATTGCCAGAAGAGAAGGGTAGTTGTGGGTTATCAGGCTAGCAGGAGAGGGCAGTTGGAGGGGACTGGCCTGCAAGGGAAGGCAGTTTAGTGTTACCATGCTTGCAGGGGAGGGTAATTGGGGGAGACCAGGCCTACAGGGGATGGCAGTTGGGGGTGACCAGGCTGGCAGGGGAGGGCAGTGGGGGCAATTGGGCTGGCAGGGGAAGAGTTAGGCATCAATAAGGCTAGCAGGGGAGTGGTTAGGAGGAGAGCAGTTGGGAGCTAGCAGGCAGGTGAGCAGTTGGGAGCTAGCAGTCCTGGATTATGAGAGGGATGTCTGACTGCCGCTTTAGGTCAAATTCCACAATGATTGGGCCTAACCAGCAGGCAGACATCTGTCAAGGCATCCCAGATTGGAGAGGGTGCAGGCTGGGCTCAGGGACACCAACCTCCCAGTGCAGAAATTTTGTGCACCGGGCTGCTAGAATAAAATAAGCTGAAATTCTCCCAAGCATTTTCTCAGTCCATTGAGATTTTACTTCTGGACATGTCCTCACACTTGGCTCAATTAAATTTTTATCAAGCTGTCTATATGTTTGTATGATCCATATTCAATAGGATCTTATGTATTTTTTGCTTGACTCTACCCTTTCTCCAGCACTTCATTGTATTTTTACATAAAAAGAATTTTAAGGGCAGCTTATATTTTTTTTGCCCCAGTTGACTTTTCTCTAAATAACCTAGATATAATTTATTATCTACTTTAGCCTATTTCTAGACTCTCTATTCTAATACTCTCTATTTTTTGTGCAGCAGATAATACCACACTCTTTTAGTTATGGAGACAAGTTTAATAACTGATATGGTTATTTCTTGTTTATAGTTTTTGTTTTTCAGTGTTTAATTAAGCTATTCCAGCACAGTTGATTTTCCATATGCACTTTAGTGTCAAATTGTTTAACTTCATAAAAATTTAGGTATTTTTACTGTTAACATAATGAATTAATGTAGTAACTTAGAGAGAACTGAACCCGTGTAATTTTAAATCATTCTTTCCAAAATAGAGAATATTTATTCTGTTACTTCAAGCTTACTTTTTCAGTTCAGAAGTATTGGTAAAACTTTTCTTATATGGATTTTATTCATTTTGAGTTAATTTTATTCTTTAGTACTTAATCACCTTTGTTGCTGTTGTAAATATGTTTTTTGTTACCATAATGTTACTTAACTAATTATTGTTTATATATAAATAAAAGTTATTGATTTTTGTAGGTTATTTTTCTATACTATATTTTTTGGACCTCATAGTTTTAGTTCATTTTACTTGATAATTTTGGATTTTTTTATTTAATATCATATGTAAAGAGAGATAGACTTTTTGTTATCCATTGTTATTCTACTATTTATTTATCTTGTGCAATTGCATTGACTAATACTTTTAGTACATGTTGAATAGTAGAGTGTTGTCAAATTTTATTTATTTTTTTAGCTTGAATTCTACAGTGTTTTATATACCAGGATCCCTCTCTTTTCTTTCTTTTGATTTGCTTTTGCCTGATATACCTTTGTTCATCCTCTCCTGAATCACTTTGCTTTTGGTGTATCCCTTATTCACAGCATATTTTTGGATTTTTTTTTTTTTTTTGTATGTGTGAGCCAAAATGTTTTTATTACCTAGGGGAGTTTGCTCACATTTGAATATATGAATATGAATATACAAATGTATAGGAGATATATTTAACATAAATATTTTCATTATATTTTATAAATATGTTTATTTCTTTTATACATTTTATTTCACTGGATTGTAAATTATCTTCAGGAACTCCAATTATAGCAATACAATTTATTTTTTGCATCTTACATTTTCGCTACTTGCTCTTGGATCCTTTTTATTATTATTTTTTTTTGCATATTTGTTTCCTTTATTAGTGACCCGGTACACAAAATTTATGCACATTAAAAGGGACTAATTAGAGGAAATAATTTAATATTGCTATTTGCCCTTTCTCTATAATAAAAGTGTCAGAGATGAAAGAAAATTAGTAAAATGTATATGAAAACCTTACTCCTGTAAGAGTATTGGGCTTACTATGAGACTCAGAGTCAAGTCCCTGCCTACCCACATACATCTCAAAATCGCATGAGACCCAGACCTGGCTCCCTGTGCCCCCATTGGGCTAGATCCAGACACAGCCAGTCCCACCTTTGTCAAGCCTTGCCAGGCAGGGGGTGTAGCCTCAGTTCCCCTGGCCCAGCACCAGGACGGGGGTCATGGCCTAAGGTCCCACAAACCGGGGTGGGGAGTGCCTTGAGGTCCTCTGTCAAGCCCCACCAGGTGGGTGACACAGCCTGAGGTCCCCTGTCAAGCACCATCAGGTTGGGGGGGGGGTGGGCACAGCCTAAGGTTCCCTGGCCCAACACAGGGAGAGAGGTGCAGCCTCAGGTTCCTCGTCAAGCCCCAGCAGCAGGAGGGTGCAGCCTCAGATCCCTCAACCCAGCACTGGGGATGCAACTTGAGGTCCCCAGTCAAGCCCTGCTGGGTGGGAGGTGTGGTCTGAGGTCTCCCAGCCTGGCACTGGGGTGGGAGAGCAGCCTGAGGTCCCCTAGGCCAAGCACCAGGATGAGAAGCACACCTTGAGGTCCCCTGTAAAGCCCTGCCAGGTAGGGGGTGCTGCCGAGGTGTGCGGCCTGCGACCCCCTGTCAAGCCCCACTGTGATAGAGGAGGTCTCTGCTGATTGCTCATTAAGGCTCCTTAGAGGAACTTGGCCTCAGCTGTGAGTGCAGCCATCTTTGTGATGGAGTGATGGTCAATTAGCATATTACCTCTTATTCAGATAGGAGGTCACTTTATTTTCTGAATTGTCTGTCTTTTAATGTATGTTTTCTATTTCCATTTATTCATTCTCATTTTAGGTCTTAATATTTATTCTTAATTTGTAATCCCCCCCCCCCCCCGTTTCTTCTATTTCTTTCCAGAGTTCAATCCTCTCATTTATCTCTGTCTTTGTCTGTTTATTTTTAAATTTCTGATTCTAACGCTTATTTGAATACATATAATTTTATTTGCAATGTTAGTTTAGACACTTCTTCCACTTCATTTTTTTTTTTTTTTTTAGGATGGAAGTTGTTCATTTCTACATGTTATATACAACCTTTCTTTCTAATTTTCTTTAATAGTTTTGTATTTCACTTTTCTTTTCTTCATTTTTATGGTATTTGTGTATATTACACCAAGAATATTATAAACTAATATATAATATACACTTTAAAGGTTTTATCTTTTTGTTTATTTGCTTCAAAATTAGGGTTAAAATCCTCTGGTTTCATGATTCTCTTTAGCCTTGCAGAACACTAAATTTTGAGACATATCTTTAATTTTTGCTTTGCTCTGTTTTAATTCCCAAAGTGCTATGTGTTTCAAAGAGTGATCCTTTGCATCTGACCCTTTATCTATGACACTTTGAGTCACTTATTCATCAGACCTCTTCCTGGTAGTCTTCTCTGATCTACCTAAATATTTTTTCCAGTATTTTCAAATTTAGGATGATTTTTTTCAAATCATAAATTAGGCCCTTGTGCTAGCCATTCTCATTTGTCTCCCCTATAGTTTTTGTTTAATTTTTGTGTTAATATTTCAAATGGCCTTATAGTTTCCTTATTATTAAATTAAAAAAATTTCTTTACAATATCCATGCTGCATTTTCAGCTTATTTCTTAATACATTTATTTCTGGTATTTTATGTTTGAATCATCCAATTTTATTCCCAATTTTTAAAGGTTGACTTATATTTAAGTCATGACTTTCTCCTATAGTTTTGTTGCTGTTGTAATTTGTTCACTTTTCCAGAAATTTCTAATTATCATTTTCTTTTAATTTGTTGAGAAAGAATTTTCTTTTTCTTGGCATCCTGTGATCAAGTAAAATGGCACAATTTGAACAATTTGACCTATAACTGTTCTCTAAAGTATGTCTCTAGACAGGAGAGGGTGTCTTATCTAACAAACACATTTTGGAGAAGAATCTAAACATGTTCTGGCTCTGTTCCTCTTCTCCCTTTTTCTTTGGTTTTGATGACAAAGATGAAACACCTAAATAAAGCCTTTTCAAATAAGACATTAAAAAAAAAGAAAAGTATTTAAGTTGCTGCTAGATCAGAAGGTGTCTGAACTCCAATGACCTCCGACGGAAGAAGAATAAGACTACCAAGGAAGGCTAGAATCAAAAACGCTATTGAGAAGACTTTCAAAGCTACTGATAGAAATACAAGAAACATCTTTTGACTACCTAAACAGATAAAAGTGGAGGTACATGAAAGGTTAGCATAAACTATTTAAAATATTTTAGGTGACATTTTAGGCAACATACCTCAAATCTATCCATGCTTGCATAGATTTGAGGCATTAAATGTATGGTAGGCAGAATTATAATAAAACTCCAGGCCTAGATCTGATGTCTGTAAGCAGGGAGAATAGTTTCTTGATGGGTTTATCCAATTTAGGTAAGTGAAAAAGGATAAGATTCTGGATGCCTTTGGACAATCTGGTATGTATTGGTTCAATTTCACTGAGCAGGGGAAGTATAATCAGTTGATGTCATTGCAGAATTTTGGATGAGCCATAAGGAATAATGTGGCTAGAAATAATTTGAGTTGGAAAATATAACAAAAAGTGGAGTTTTGGGCCATAACTACAGAAGGATCTTAAAATTTCTTTGATTTGCCGATCCTTTCATCCACTCCAGATATTTTTGGACTTACATTGTGGATTCCCACTAGTGAGAGTTTAAAGAAGCTGGTATTGGATTAGTTGCTTCAAGTAATGTAGGAAAATTGCTCTGAAAAAAACTGCCAATATCTTTGCCCGAGAAGGCAGTCATGGTCTTGGTTTATCAGAGGCCTCAAGATTACATTAATGGTTTCAGAAAACATATCTGGAAATTCAGAATATGAGACTAGGGAACATCCTTTTCCTTGGCTTCTTGGTCCTTCAAATCTCAGCCTACCAGCCTCCACTATCTCTTGTTCTCTCAGAAAACCATTTATGTTTATTAAGTTATATTTTCAGATGACTTTAGGTACAGGAAAAATAAGTTTCGCCAATCTCAATGAAATTCTCAATTAATTATATGATTGATCAGTGGTATTATCCTGACTTTTCTATATTTTTACATTCAAAGATACATTATTACTAAAACGGTATCTGGATGTCCAGATATAGTAAGAATGATAAGTCCATGGCCAACAATTCTTTCTATTTTGCAAATTAAAATGGTGTCATTTAGTCTGTGATCTCACATCTTATTTGCAGAGATATCCATTGACTTCAACTCCATGAATAAATCTGTAAAAACCTTAGGCCCATGATAGTCTTCCCACATTCCTGCATGTCAAGATATTTTAAGTCATAATTTTGCATAGCAGTTTACAATTATGTAGTTATTTTTTTCTATTCAAGGATTAACTGAGTCAAGCCATCTGCTCAAAACTCAAGATACCAGAGTGAAGAGAGACATAAGAACCTTCCCTGCCTTCATGAAGCTTGCAGAGATTGACAGTGATAGTGAATAGAAAAAAAACAATACTTCCAGGGTCTGAGAAGTACTGTGCACACACTATTGACATTTTGTGAGGGAGCACCTGCTCTACTGGGATAAGGGGTCTCTTGATGTAAAATGAAGACAAGAAAGCATCAGACCTGGCCAGAGTTGGAGGATGAGGAGCACATTGCACGCAGTGAGAACTACTAGCCGCCATGAAAGCCTGGAGGCCTAGGAGTACTTAATAGGGCTGATACTCAAAATATTTAGTGACTGGTAGGACACAATTTGTCTATGAGCAACCGGCATAACTGTATTAGTGATTGGAGATTGTAATACATCTTTGGGTTCTTGTTATAGTCAATAAATAGTGTGGCTATGGAGAGGACAGTGATTGGTAAAATAACGGCTTAGAGTCAACTACACATAATAGTATATCTTACCTTATGTATGCTGTTAATGTACTAAACAGTTCAATCCTGATGTGGCATTTAAACAGAGATCTTTTTTTTTTTTTTAATCAGAGGAGTGAAAAAACTTGATTCATACAATAAAATGCTGCTGTTTTGAAAATAGATAGCAGAAGAACAAGAACAGAGGGAAGAAGGTTGTATTCCACTTCCTTCAATTGACTCCAAACAGCAGCTTGTACATGGTACTATATTTGGTTCTTTCAGCTCAGAGACCTGCATGTTCTCTTAGGCGGTGTAAGCTCAGGGGCAACTAATTTTAGCAGAATCCACAAAATATAAACATTTCCATATTTAATGGCACACAGCAGGAAAAACCCTTGAGCAAGGAAGTCTTGGAGTTCAGCCAGGCTTCCAGCAGGAGGGCTCACTGAAAAATCACCAGGACAGCATTTGTGGCCAAAAAAGAACAGGGCAGTAACAAGGATTTCTTCGGACTAAAGTACAAATTTGAGGATCCCAGTGGAGTCAAAACTTGGCAAAATTCACCACAGTAAGGAAATCAATGGTTAGAATAAACATGCATTTTTTTCCTTCCATGGTTTTCTTCTACAATACATATGAATTAGTCTAGATGATGTCAGTACACAGCAATATTTGTCTTCAGCTTCATATAGAAATACCACAGTGTATTAGCTAATTTTCTTTGTAAGCAAAGCATGGAAAACTGTATATTTCCTCATTCCTTTTAAAGATTTTATTTTTAAGTTATATTCCATGTGACAAACACTGCTTGTAGTTTCTGAACTGTAAGAGCTTTCAGTCAAAGTTTTAACAGTGGCACCAGGCAAATGACTAGTTTGTCCTAAGGTAATCCTATGTGAATGCTATAGCCAAGGTCTTAGAATTAGAAGCTAGTAGACATAGGCCAAATCTCAGTAGGGTTAAGATTTCAACAGTGTCAAGTACAAATGCATAAATGTGACCTTGGTTAAAGGAGTTTAAGGAAACATGTTTTAGAATCATTTATTTTTAGAAAAAAAAGTCTTTGGAACACAGTGAAGAACTGTCACTGTAGCCTCCAGAGGAATATGTAGCCCAGGAGTCACAATATTAGCTAGGATTATACCACTGTGAAAATTTATAAGAAAGTATACCCAATTTATTGGGCCCCATAGTCTTTTTCTAAAATGACACCAAAACTCTTCTACAAGTAAGGCCATTACCGATGGAAATAAAATTAAAATAAAAAATAAAATAATTACATGGAGGACTCTACCACCCCTGGCACCTCCCCAGGCCTAAAGCCTCTACCCCAGGCTTTAGGCTTGGGAAGGAGACCCCTGCCCCTCCGATCACAGGCTTGGCTTCTTCCCAAGCCTAAATCCTTGCCTGATGGCCAGCTGGAGTGACCTGGGTGCTGAGGAGGTTCCTGGGACCCAGTTGTGAATGCAAATTAAGCGCCATGTTTGTTGAGTTAATTTGCATACTCACTCTGATTGGCTGTGGGGGTAACGGAGGTATAGTCAATTTACTTCTCTGTCTATTATTAGGTTATATAGGCCCAGTGCATGAAATTTGTGCATGGGGGAGGGAGGGTTCTCAGCTCAGCTTACACCCTTTCCAATCCAGGACCCATAGGGGATGTCTAATGGTCGGTTCAGACCCAATCCTGGGTATCTGGCCTGAACTGGCAGTTGGCCATCCCTCTCACAATCTAGGACAGCTGGCTCCTAACTGCTCACCTGCTTGCCTGCCTGATCACTTCTCACTGCCCCCCCACCAGCCTAATCACCCTTAACTGTCTCTGCCTGCTGGCCTAGTTGCCCCCAACTCCCCCTCCCCCCAACAGTCTGATTACCCCCAATTGCCCCTCCTGCCAGCCTGGTGGCCCTATGCAGTCTGATGTTCAGTCATTTGGTCATCCCTCACTAATCCCCCTGCAGGTCTTATCTTCTGACGCAGCCTGTGTCAGTTGTCCATCCAGTTGTTTCCATAGTGACGGCCCTGGCTTTTTATATATTAGGATGTTCATTTATTTTAATGTTAATGAAATATAATATATGTTTAATCTGGTAAAATTTCACAAATTGACATCACCTGGGTAACCAGCTTCTAGATTTAAAAAAAAAAAATATCACCAGCACCCCAGAAACCCCCATTTGCACTCTAACTATGAAAAAGTTAACTGTAACCTTACTTTATAGATACATCTTGTCAACCATTAACTATTGATTTATTCTATTATTAATATACCACTGTAGAAAAAACTCCCACACTTTCTTTCCTTTTAGACCTGCAAAGATTCTTCCAATCTTTTGTGTGTGGGATGATTTCTTTCCTCTCAGCATGCTGGGAGTCCAGGACATTTATCTAATTCCTCTAAATATCATATCTTACTTTCAAACTAACATGTGCACTAAATACAGAATTACTTTATAATTCCCGAAGAATCAACTTCCAAAGATTTTTTTTTTGTTCCCCCTGTGAGACAACATTTCCCCAACTGTAAAAAAAAAAAAAAAAGAAAAAGAAAAAGAAAAAAAAGGGATATAAAATTTTCACTGCTCTTAAGTCAGGCTTTTAAACCATCTTTCTAATTCTAGCATTTCTCATTATATAGACAGCAAAAGATACCTATTTAGTTTTCCTCAATCAACAGACCTCAGGAGATTCTTTGATGTGATTTTCACCTTTCACCTTATAGTGTAGGATTCAATATTCTTTGAGCTAATAAGTTATTTACTAGTTTAACATTGTTTTCCAGATTATAATTATTTTTAAATTGCAGTCTTTCATTTCTTCATTTTATATATAAACACTTTGTCCTTAGAGTTGAGTATGAGGAAGAAGCAAATATATATATGTTTAATTCAATGTGTCATTATTTACCCAGAAGTTTTCTGATTGTTTTCAATTTCCTTAATTTTATGCACTAGAACTAAGGACCAACTTTTCAAAAATATTAGATAATCCCTCAATTTCATGGACAACTTAATTAAATTAAACTTTATTAAAAATACAGTGAAGTTTCCTCCTGAAGAATTTCCTTTATGGTGCTCACTCTCCACCATATTCTTCAGGCATGTTTTTTTATATGTGTGTATATAAATATATGCATAGATATTTTTTTCTTTTTCTTTCTCTTTTCTGAATCTAGAGAGGAACTTGCTTTCCTTTGTTGTTATTTATTTATTTACTTATTTATTTTAGTTTTGACTTTTTGTTGTCTCCTTTATTTAGGGAAATAATAGCTAAGAGTAGTTTCCTAAGAAAAATTTTATGAAAGACTAATTATTTAAGTTTGAGTCTATCTGTAAATATATTAATTCTGCCTTTTTATTGCTTATCTGAATTTATTGGGAATTCTAGATCAAAGATTCCATTTATTCAAATTTTGAAGGAATGGTCTCACTATCTTCAAGCATCCATTTTGATTTTCTTGCATTTATCTGTAACTTGTTTTTTTCCCCTCTATGAAAATTCTTATCATCATTATATCTGTGGTATGTTAACATTTAATTGTAGTATATGTGTATGTGTGTTTGTCTCTGTGTGTTCAATGTACTGTGCTAGACCACTAATATTTTTAGTGATTAAATTTCTATTCCTTACCTTGAAAAAATATTATAGTCTTTATTAGATAATTCACTCAAATAATCTTATTGTGTGCTCACCACTCCAAGTTAAGTCTCCTTCTACCAACATTTATCCCTTCTATACCTGCCTCTCCCTCCCCCCAATCTCACCTTGGCAATCCCCACACAGTTGTCCGTATTTATGGGTTTTGTCTCTTTTATTTTTTTTTTCTATTTTTTTCAAATATATTTTATTGATTTTTTTTTTTACAGAGGAAGGGAGATGGATAGAAAGTTAGAAACATCAATGAGAGAGAAACATCGATCAGCTGTCTCCTGCACACCTCCTCCTGGGGATGTGCCTGCAACCAAGGTATATGCCCTTGACCAGAATCGAACCTGGGATCTTTCAATCTACAGGCTGAAACTCTGTTCACTGAGCCAAAGGGTTAGGGAATGGGGTTTTTTTTTCTTCTTTTTTTCTTTTTTCTTTTTCTATTTTTAATGCCATTTTTATAAATTAAATTGTTTGGGGGGGGTTTTGTTGTTGAGTTTTATAAGATTTTACATATTTTGGATATAAACCCTTTATCAGATGTATCATTAGCAAATATATTCTACCATTTAGTTGGTTGTCTTTTCATTTTGCTGATGGTTTCTTTTGCTGTGCAAAAACATATTAGTTTAATATAGTTCCATTTGTTTATTTTTCTTTTGTTTTCCTCGCTACATTTCTCATATCAATATTTTTCCACTTTTAGTTTCTTTTTATCTTTTTTTTATTGAATTTATTGGGGTGACAAATGTGTAAAATTTTACTACCTATGGTTTCCTATAGAATTTTAATGGTTTTGAATCTAAAATTTAAGTCCTTAATCAATTTTCAATTTATTTTTGTATAAAAAGGTGGTCTAGTTTCATTTTTTTTTCTTTGTAAGCATCTGTCCAATTTTCCCAACACCATTTATTAAATAGACTATCTTTACTCCATTGTGCGTTTTCCCTCCTTTGTCAAATATTAATTGAGTATAAAGGACTGGATTTATTTCTGAGCTCTCTATTCTATTTCATTTATGTTTTACTTTTAGAGCAATTTCTTACTCTGTTTACATTTAAATTGAACTGCTATTTTGTTAATGAAATTGTTGATTTTCAAAAGCCCTTCATATTCTCTAATTATTCTTTTCTTCATGCCACATCCTTGCTTTGTGGACACATATTTTCTCTCATCTCTCAGATATATTAAATGTATGCTTATTGTTTTCCATTTCTTGTTTGTTTTCTGTGAATTTTCTTTGAGAGGAGATTATTTATATTAATATGTATTAGAGTTGTGTAATATTATTAAGTCACAGGCTTTCTACTCTAACTTTGTGTCTGACTATTCATGTTTAAAATTAAGACACTAAAAGCTGATTGGTCCCTCTCTGTAGGTGGGTATGAGGCTTATTGACTTGTGAGTTCCCACTGCAGAATGATCAGTTGAATTGGTATATTTCTTCTAGACCTACTCTTAGTTCTAAGTGTCATTATAGGAAGGTTTTGTTTTCTTTCTCTCTAGGGTTATTTAGTTACTCAAAAGAAAATTCATTGAATCTCATACCTGAGAGGTTAACTTTTGCTAGCCAACATTCTCGAAAGCAGGGAAGGAAAGGTGCCTTAGTGTGTAGATTTAGCACCACTCAGGTGCAGATTTTACTTGACTCATTTTATTACCTATTTAACCCTGTATTCAACCTTGCCCGGACTATACATGAGATACCACGCTATGAATTTGGGGCAGGACCTTGGTGTGGTCCATCCCATTTCTTACAAACTCTTAACAAACTTCCCTGCTATTAGTGTGATTTTCACTCCCACCTTTCCTGTGACCTGAGCTTTTAAGCCTTACTGCTGTCAAAAGGTCACAAAAGTGACTTGCCTTTCTGTCCTGGCTACCCACTCTGTTAACATTTAGGTTGTAACTTTCCTTGTTCTTCAATTTTATCACTTTCTATTTTCCTTTACTTTTTGAAAAATAGTTTGAGTTTCTTATTGTTGCCTCTTTCCCCCTTCCCTTTGTCTTTATGTATTCTCTAACTATAACTTTGGTGGGGTTGCACGTTTATAAACATGTAAAAAGTTTGAGGGCATGCACCAAGTTTTTTTAGATTTTCTTTTTAACACCAGTATTTAGGTTAGTACACGGCATAAAATAGAAATTTAGAGGATCAATTTCTTTATGAGGGACTGATTGTCAAAATCACTCTTGATTAAACAACTGCTTAATTTGGAACATAGATATTATAGAAAAAAATTATGACAATATATAAAATACCTTTTAGTATTGACATAATTCAATTAAAATGGGCCAAATGGAGTGTTTTCTTCTTTTTAATCTCTAATATTATCAAATTTTCTAATTATTCTTCAAAATGTGGACCTAGTGGGATCTCACATCTAATAGGACATACCTCTTATGTATTAATATCTATCCGGTATTGTATTTGTGTATTGTATATATGTACTGATTATTTAATACATTGAGAGAAGAAACTTAATTTTATCTGCATTTTCTTTTTCTTTTTTATCTGCATTTTCATTCCTAGGAGTTAATACAACTGAAACAGAATCAAAACTCCACAAATATTTATTAAATTGAAACAAACTGAGTGTTTTCTTCTAAACATTATAGGAAAGAGCAGAAAGGCACATACTGTTATTGCTACCAGTTGATGTTAACCATTTTAACATAACCACAAAGCCCAGAAAATTGGTTTTGATTCCTCAAAAGGATTTTGTTGTTAGTTTTATTGTACAGAAGAAAAATCGTGCTTTCCTACAAAGGGGATGAGAAGAAATAGGAAACAAATTGTCCTCTCATAAAGGTTTGGAAACATATACCAACCTAAGAATTGGTC
The DNA here is from genome assembly GCF_964339955.1 of Pipistrellus hanaki. Lineage (NCBI taxonomy): Eukaryota > Metazoa > Chordata > Mammalia > Chiroptera > Vespertilionidae > Pipistrellus > Pipistrellus hanaki. Next base: position 144,994,799 of record NC_140504.1, on the reverse strand, counting down.
CTCTGATTGAATTTATCCTAATAGTTTTAGACCAGCCAATAGACCATTTAGATGGTTGGCCATGTGGAAAGTCAGAGTAGATGATCTATTTAGCCATTTTTAATACCAATATTTTTATCAGATACAATAGCTATAGCTATGCATCAATTTTTCCAGAACATATCTATTCTGAATGTGTATATATGTCAGAATGTGATTCAAGGTCAAATGCTACATTGTGTTTTAAACAAGGGAGGATTCATTCTTTCAGAGAGGCCAGGAAGAATTTTTTTTTCCTCTCTGCTTAGGTTTTCACACTTGCAGTGAAAATTTAATTTTACAGACAAAGTAAAAGCAACCTATCCACTGTAAAAAGTATCTTTTGGTTTAGGGATGGGGAAAAACAAGGTAGTGAATGGGAATGGTTTTGCTCTTTTGTCAGCCTTCAGGAAGTGATTTTTCTTCGGTCTGCTTGGCAATGGGACATATTTTGATTTAGTTCTATCAGCAATAGAACAAAGCACAGTCTTTCCTTTCTTTTTCTTTTGGCTCTGTTTTTTCTTTAATTAGAAATTAATCAAATCAAATCCTGCCATGCTGTATTTGCAGGTGATATGAAACAACAACAACAACAAAAGCTAACTTGCAGTGGTCTGGATTACTATGCTTTACTGTTATTGATTGGGGCAGTTATAATCTTGCTGGTTGAATTTTAAATGCGGCTTGATGCACCCAAGCATGTGTGATCATCTAAATACAACTCCAGACATTTTAGCAATTAGAAATAAAAGCAATATCTCTGAAGCTGGTTGGACATACAAATTGCCTATCAAATGAACAGTCTATGTTCTCTTTATCAGGGAGAATAAGGTGGAAAATGTTGGGGAGGTAGGAAGAAGATTAAGTAGTTAGCAATACTGCTAGATAATTAGCCTTCCAACATTATAAAACCTAACCTTTGTTCTAGGATAATTAAAATAATATAGGATTATTTTCTCTGATAACTGCTTAGTTTTAAAATGAAAAATGTATGTTGGCAAAGGTGCTGTGATTAAGAAAAGTAAGTCTGCATCTGTGCATTTCATGGAATATAGTTAATATTCAGCATAATTAACAACATATATATTTTCTCTGTGAAGATTTTGAACGCCCAACTGATTGAATGGAAATTGGGACATAGGTTTTAAACACACCCTATTCTAACCTTAACTGAAAACAGCAGGAATGTCTAGTCACTAGAGGGCAGCCATAATCTGTTACAGCCCATAAAGTCTTCCTGGATATCCAAGTCCAATTGCTGATGTGAAGGGCATGATTTAGAATCAGTGAGCTGTTTTTAACTGTGTGTATTTCAGAAACAGGACAACTGACATCCATGTTTAGACAACAAATTATAATTGATGTGATCAAAAGCAAAGCAAACAGATAATTGCAACATTGGTTGTATAACTTTCATGTAAATTTATATCCTAGTTATCAAATAAAAAAACGAATGTGATTATAAAAAAAAAAAAAAAAAAAGGGAAGTACATGAATTTTCACATGAATGGACTGGCCTCACCACATTTTTTCAGTTTGCTGTTGTTACCAGGATACCAAAGTTCCAAGCAAAAAAAAAGAACCACCACTAAACAAATAACTCTGGAATGCCTATAAGGCTGTTCATTTCTCAAAATTTAGTTAGCTTCAGAATGCATGTAGATCTACAGGGAGGACTTGGAAATCAAAAGCAAATGAACACTTCATATCAACAGATGTTACTAGGATTTTGGAACTGGGATAAATGTACTCCATGCCAACTTAAAAAAGAATACTGCCAAGTAAGCCTTACACATGACAGAGTTTAAATCTCTTGCCTTTAAAGAGACCTCCTTTTCTGGCCAATTTGAATTAAAGATAAATGCCAATTAGCATTATGCAGACATTTCAGCTTCTGTCCTTCCCCTTAGAACCACCCACCTAACCTGCTTAAAAATTATTTGCAGGATCTATTGAGCCCAGTAGAGGACAGTAATGAGCAGACAATGTAGTGCATGGCTATTCACTGTCACTGGTAAGAGACTTACTGTAAGTGAGCTACATCTTCTTCTGTGAAGTCCACAAGAAAAATACTGTTTTTGGTGAGAGTATCTCATTAACAAAGCTATGTTTTCACTCTTGGCTATGTCCCACAGCAAATCCCACAGACACTTTCGATTCTGCTGGCCACAGGAAAGTCCAGTTGAAAGAATATGGAGAGACAAACTATGCTATTTGTATTAAAGGAAAAGGAAAATAATTATAAACACATCTTATTAATACTATATCCCATATGGCAATGTGATTAATTTTCTTTGAATGAGTGATTTGTATTAATATCACTCTTATGTAACATAATATTTTGGGAAAAAAAAAATATATATATATATATATTTAGAGGCCCCTTACATGAATTCATGCATGGGTGGGGTCCTAAGGGGGAGGAGCCTGGGATGCGATTGGCCCTCCTGGCAGATGGTGGGATTCCCTTGACTGCTCAGAATCCAGATCTGTCCTGCTGACATTCTCACTGGTTGTCCGGAGCCACCTGGCAGCTGCTTTTATATTGTTTCTTCCTTGTGGAGCATCTAGGGAGGGGAAGCAGCCATGATGCCTGAGGCCTACTTCCAGGAGGCCAGCAGGGCTGTCAGTATCATGCTGAGGGCACTGGTCCATCAGTGCCTGGCCCATTCTCCAGAGATCAGACCTGCAGGGCTCCTGAGGGAGTGAGTAGCTGCTACTGGGCTGGTGGGCTGCTAGGACAGGTTGGTCAGCTGAGCAGCTGCTCCTGCTGTGGGAGAGCACTGACCACCAGGAGGCAGCTCCCCGCTGGTGGTCAGTGTGCATCATAGCAAATGATTGTTCCAGTCATTCTGGTCTTTCAGTCCCTTAGGCTTTTATATATATATATATATATATACTAGATGCACAGAAATTTGTGTAAGAGTAGGCTTTCCTTCTCCCAGCCACTGGCACCAGCTTCCCTTCACACTGGCTTCCCTCTGGCACCCAGGACCTAGGCTTCCCTCCTCTGGACACCCACAGACACCCATGACCCGGGCTGGCTTCCCTCCAGCTCCGACTTCGTCAGGAAGGTTGTCCTGAATGATGTTTGAAGACATCCAGTCTAATTAGCATATTACAAATATATCTAATTAGCATATTACAAATATATATATATATATATATATATATATATATATATGAATACATGTACACAGTACCTTATTTTTTTCAGGTATTTATAGGTGCTTATTTGCCTTATAATTTAAAATTCTAACAGAATTCATATTAGCTCCTGCTATACTTATTTCAATCAACATTCACTGAGAGTAAAACTATAATTATGTGAAAGTTCACATGGTTTAAAATCATTGGCAAGCACTACTTTTATGATTCCAAGGTATATTTTAGGTGCCTATGAACAACAAAAGCCATGCTTTTGTCATGACATATTGATGGGGGTTTGCTGATTTGCTCCAATGACAATTTTGAATTTTGCAACCACTTTGTAAAATGTAACAGATATGTGAATAATGGGTTTGTTTAAAAAGTTGAAAAATTATATTTACTTTGCTTTGCCAGAATTTTAATTCATTCCATGTATTTTGCAGTGTACAAAAATTTTTTTATATGTTGTTATATTTTTGTATTAAAGTTAAGCATGCCAGAGGCCAAAAACAATTAAAGTTAGTAAGGTCCCCAAAAGTGGTTATGCAGTTTTCATTGAAAAGAGCACTTGATTTGAAGTTAAAAGACTTGCCTCTCAGTCCTAAGGGTGTGTTCTAATATGCATCAGAGCTTAAACAATGTATATGTAGAACTTGATTAAAAAGTTATACCTTTTTAAAAAAATATATATTTTATTGATCTTTTTACAGAGAGGAAGGGAGAGATATAGAGAGCTAGAAACATCGATGAGAGAGTAACATCAACCAGCTGCCTCTTGCATACCCCCTACCGGGGATGTGCCCGCAACCAATGCACATGCCCTTGACCGGAATCGAACTGGGGACCTTTCAGTCCGCAGACCGTCGCTCTAGCACTGAGCCAAACCGGTTTCGGCAAAAGTTATACCTTCTATTTCATGATGTTTATAAATGATCAAGAGTCCAATGTTTCCTTCTTTATGTTTCTTTTTCTTTTCTTTAAGTAATTAAATAATCTACTGCAATCCAGAGACATTGTACTATATTTTCTAACTTTTAATTTATCAAACTTCTGACTTATATTAGATATTTTCTGGACATTTATATCTTTGTAATAGATTAATCTCTATTCAATAGTATCAGCTTATGTAAATCAATCATTTACCTTTGTGTTTATACACTTCCCCTTTGTGTAAATCTGAGAGAGAAAAAAATGTCTGAGGAAAACAAAGATATTGATATATCCAGATTCTTCTACAGATTTCTTCTCAAGGCATAATTTAGAAAAGTTATTTCAGATATAAAGAAAGGGAGGATCCATATCTGGATACACTGCATCTTTGTGGGTTTGCTTCTCATTACTTTGTAGATTAGAAAGAATAGCTAAAATAAAATGAAGTCAAAAGTTTAAATTACTCCAGAGTCTAAATAAAGCAGTTTATTATAAAAGTCACCCAAACTATTAAGAGAAATTGAAACAAGCATGTAAAAAATATGATCTTACATCTTAATCTTAATCTTAATCTGTTTTGTTTTAAACACCTGAGGTGTTTATGTAAGTAAGGAAATGAGGTTTAGATTTTTAGTTTTGTTATGTGTCTAAATGGGTAACAATAACACCATATGCAGTCCTTGAAATCATAAATGTCTATCTGAGGAGATGACCTTCCCAAAGCCATTTTCATTTTTCTGAAACTCTGCTCTGCTCTGGCCATAAGGTTGAAGAAACCACTCAAGATTCTGACAACCAACCACAGTGTCCCATCTGTCTGCTACACCAACCCCACCACCCTCTTGTATTATGTTCCCTGTGTTTATTGTGACACTCTTGAGACCCTTTCATAACTCCCAGAGCATTCAGACTTGGGATAGAGGAGACTGTCCCTCACCTGCCCTTATTGGATGTGGTCGGTTAGCCTGTCCTGGCCTATGTTTCTGTTCCCTGAGGATAACCACCTGTTGAGACCCTCCTGGGTCCTGTCTCAAAGGGAAGAGCAACCCTACATAGTCTTAAATCGACTGGACTAGGGGTTAAATGCTGACGTGACCTTGGCATCTGGAGATACTGCCTCCCTGACCTTCAAGCTGCTGGGCCTGTGAGTGACTGCTGAGCTGCTGGAGGTGTCACAGAGAGGCTCAGTGGGGATGAGAAATTTTAATGATTTATGGAACTTCACTCAGTACCCAGAGCTACACGTTTTACTTATAAGACGTTTCAGAAATTATTGCAATATGGAACTTCTGTTAACTGCTTTTGTGGGAACATATGCACAATAATGTTTATTATCTGGGTCTGCAATGTGCATGTGAGTTCACATGCGTTCCGCTTCCTGTGAATGTGAAGTAGAGCACTGTACTGACAGATGTCATCATCTCCATCACTGCAGTAATAGCTAACATTTATCTAGTGTTTACCAGGTGTCAGTCTCTGTGCTAAGAAACCTCTGTGCGTTTCCTTCTGCAATCCTCGCAATAACCCTACATTATTTAAACCACATTTTAATCTCAAATGCCGTTACCATTATTGTCCCACTCATACATGTGAAGAAGATTATGCCTGGAGAATCTAAGAGCTACCCCAGAGCCATGCAGCTTATGATTGGCGAAGAACAAGTTCGAACAATTGCTGCCTCCCATCGCCTACACTCCAAAGAATAACTTAATGTTTTACTTACCCTTGAAAATGTGTCGATCTACTACCAGGTGCAAGCCACAGAGAGAAAGATCTTAATTAACATGGGAAATGAACTATCCAGAGACGGGCTAGAAGGGTCAAAGGGACGACCAGGGTCTCTAACATGACAGCACCTACAGGTGTTATTCTGAGAGCGCCTGATGCAGTGCAGATGCTTAATAAACACAGAACAAAAATAGCACTGGGACTTTTTAAAGGACAAGATGTAATCACTAGCACTCACTCATGTGTACCTGTTAGAGAGTGACTCATTGAAAGATAAAATGTGTATCCCCTTGCTGGGAATGGGAGATCATGAAGCGGAAAATCAGTGACACAGAGCCAGGCAGCCACTTACTGGTTGCAGAACTAGGGCCAAAGTACGTGATGTTTTGATCTAGGGATAATAACCTTACCTACCACACAGGGTAGTGCTGAGGATTCAATAAAATATTTTACATGACAGATTTAAAGAATACTTGATAGACACATCATAAGCTCTCCATAAACATCAGTCATCATGATGGTTGTTTGCCATTTTACAAAAATCTTTGATGAAAAATGCTATTAAAAGCCACCCATTTTTAATAAACTCTCACAGTAGGAGCTCCGACTACAAAATCCTGGGTGGAGCAATCCATTTATTGAACTCTATCTTGAAAAAATAAAATGAATAAAGGTAAAATATATACACCTATATTTAGAAGAGAGCTCGTTTGATCATTTTTTGATACAGTTAAGTTGCATATTTTGTGGACCGTATGTTAGTGAAAACCATTCCTGAAAATATTTTAAATACTTTAGAATCACTGTTAGCAGAGAAACATGCTTATATCGGGTCTAGTAATAAGTAATGTCGTTTTTTAACATTCGTTTAAAATCTTGCTTGGCATTGACTTGTATTGACATAACCTTCAAACACGTGGTATCTGCAGAACGTGTGAAGTGCAATTAACAAGTTTTGCTTGAAAAAGTTTGTGTTTGGTTTGGTTTTTGTTGCAAAACTAGGGCTAAGAAGATGGCGGATGAAGAGCATATTTGGCACTGCATGCTTTACGAGTTCCAATTAGGAAGAAAAGCAAGTGAGGCTGCAAAAAACATCTGTAGTGCTCTTGGTCAAGATGCCGTTAGCGACAGAAAATGCCAGTGTTGTTTTGAGAAATTTCGGGGGGGAAATTTTTTGTTAGATGACAAGAGTGGTCGAGGCCGTGTGTCCAATTTTGATCAAGAAGCTCTTCAAACTCTTTTGGTGCAAAATCCTCAAATTACCCAACAAGAGCTTGCGACAACTTTAAATTGTTCACAAAAAACAATTTCCAATCAATTGCGTGCACTTGGCAAAGTCCAAAAGTTTGGAAAATGGGTTCCTCATGAGTTGACCGACAACAACCGTAATCAAAGAGTCACAATTTGCAGTTCGCTCCTCTCTCGTCAAAACCGTTTGCGTTTTTAGAGCAAATTGTTACCGGAGATGAAGAATGGGTGCTGTATGTTAATTTGAAAAGGTGGCCTCAATGGTTGGACAAAAATGAGGCTCCGCAGCCCACGCCAAAACCTGACTTGCATGCAAAAAAAGTGATGTTGTGTGTTTGGTGGAATTTTAAAGGAATTCTTCATTATGAACTTTTACCATAACCAAACTATTACAAGTGCAGTGTATAGTGCCCAATTGGAAAGGTTAGCCCAAGCTTTAAGAGAAAAAGAACCCGCGCTGATTAATTGGAAGGGCGTAATTCTTCACCACGATAACGCACGACCGCATACTGCAAGAATCACTGCTGAAAAACTGCGCCAGTTGGAATGGGAAGTTCTCCCTCAACCTGCATATTCTCCTGATATTGCCCCTTCCGATTACCATTTGTTTCGTTCTTTGCAAAACTTTCTTCTTGGAAAAAAATTTAATAATGAAGAATGCCTCAAAAATGCATTGACCGAATTTTTTGCATCAAAATCACAAGAATTTTACAACAGAGGGATTAAAATGCTTCCTGAGCGTTGGGCACAAGTAGTAGAAAACAACGGCAACTATATTGTTGATTAAATTTTGTTGTATTGTTTAAATAAATTTGATTTTAAAAAGTATTAGAAAACGACATTAATTATTACTAGACCTAATATATAAACAAAAATCTCTTCTTTAGCATGTATGTGTGGGGCACTGTGCATTGATAGCTAAGGAATATTATATAGCCTTTTAAAAGTGAGAAGTAGCTGAAACCGGTTTGGCTCAGTGGATAGAGCATCGGCCTGCGGACTGAAAGGTCCCAGGTTGGATTCCAGTCAAGGACATGTACCTTGGTTACAGGCACATTCCCAATGGGGGGTGTGCAAGAGGCAGCTGATCGATGTTTCTCTTTCATCGATGTTTCTAACTCTCTATCCCTCTCTTCCTCTCTGTAAAAATATCAATAAAATATATTTAAAAAAAAAGAGTGAAGTAGATCTGCATGTGTCGATGTGTTGACTTAAAAATACATGCACAATTGTTTACCTCCAGTTAGAGATGGGGCATGGTGAAGAGAGGGGAGAACAAAACTATTCATGTTTATTCCTTGAATCAATGTGGTGTTTCAATCTTTTTAATGACAATATATTGCTTAAAAAAACCCACTAAGTATAATTTTAGACATCAAGAACATTATTGATGACTTATCTCTCATGATTTTTCAAATACTCATGGAAATATTTGGTTGTGTATTAACAATTACATTTAACTGAACTTTGGCCTACAGGATTTCCATACAGATAAATCTCATTCAGTCATGTTGCAAAACAAGCTATTTAGTCAAGAAGAAAGAAAAATATATGTATTTTTTCTACTTAAAGATCTCAAGAAAAGGAGAAAGAAGAGTTATTATTAACCTGGACCTGGATAAATCCAAGTGGATCAGTGGAGCAAAATAATATAATTAGGCAGAGTGGACAGCATGTTCCAAGGTCAGGAAGTATATGGGAGCATGACCAGTTGAACAAGAGTCCAGCACAAGGAGGTCTGAGGTAGGTGGTATGGTGAGAGATGACATTGGGTTGACAAGCTGATGCTCTAATGGGAAGGTCTACACAGCATACTAAGAAGTGTATCCTGGAGAAACTGAAAAATTAGAGAAACACAGGAAGACTTTTAAAGAAGAGAAGAATATGACCATGCTTATTTTTTGGAAAGTTTATTTTAGAGGTGGTTTGGAGAATTGATCTCTCTTCATGGACAGAAGGCTTGGGCTAGGTACACTGGATGGCAGAATGTTCAAATAATCCAACAGAGAAATGATGAGTGTGTGGGCTAGAGAGTGGCAGCAAGGATGGAGAGGAGCAGACAAATTCAGAGACGAGTCAGTCCACAGACAAGTTATTTCAGTCCGTGGGGATGTAATCAATCTGGGCCTGGTAATGTGAACACATTTAAGTAGCTAAGTGCTCTCTTACTATCTCCTACTTATCTGAGGATTGGATTCCTTTGTTTGTCCTACCCTTTGGAGGTTGAAGATCATTTTTTTTTCCTGATTGAGAAAACAGAAGCAAAATAGGAGTTTAGTCCTTCCAATGTCATCTACTCATATTACACCATCTGGCCCAGCAAGCCTAGCCCTTGTTCAGTATTTCTTAGAAATTATATTTAAATGGTCTATAGTGCTTTCCAAAAGGCTCAGCTCACCCTGTAGCTCAGCCTTCTTGATACTATTTTTGCAGGTCCCTGCCATTCTTTCAATTTTGCCCTTGGTAGTATGTCTCTCCTGCTGGCTTCTATTTCCCTCAAGATTTCTGGAAGGGAAATATCGGTTTATGGTCTGTGTTAAATTTCTTAGCCTCAGATTTTTTAGCTTCTCTCATTGTAAGAAAATATTAAAATATACATCCCCTTCTTTCTGTTAATAAACATTATAGAATTAACACACGTAAGAATATTTTCTATATTGAGTTATTTTTCCACTTCCATTCAGAATATCCTTCACTTAAATATTTGTCTTTTACTTTTATATCCCCTTTCTTTTCTTTTTTTCCTTTTCTTTTCTTTTCTTTTTTTTCTTTTCTTTTCTTTTCTTTTCTTTTCTTTTCTTTTCTTTTCTTTTCTTTTCTTTTCGTTTGTTTTGTTTGTTTCTTTTTGTTTGTTTTGCTCCAGTTTGCTATGCTTTATATAGCAGTCCTCTCTTCAAGGATTTCCTTGCTAACAATTTGGACCTTGATTGGTGTACCTATTCAAGTCTCCTTCAAGGCTTTTGGTGTCTTTCCCACATTACATATCTTAAACATACCAATGCTAATGTTTCTGTTATCCCCAGGCCATGAATATAGGACTCACTATCTATACTTTTTTTTTTTCCCCAACAGCATTTTAGAAATCTGTTCATTTATTTTAGAGCACTTCAAAACTGCTTTACTTTATTTCCTCTGGATAACATAAATTTTATAGCTACTAAAATCGAAGTGTTTAACTGTTATAACTCACACTTATGCTATAGAAGGGAAGACATTTTGGTTTAGTGGAAATAATCCCCGAATAGGAGTAAAAAATATGGGATTTTCCACTTTGCAGCTGTATAAATTCCTTGTTTAAATCACAATTTTCCTAAGGCTCAGTTTTCTTCTCATACATAAAATAGGGATGGCAATATTTTCTAGGGTAAATCACACACTTGTAAGTATTAAATGAAATGACATACACAAGATCCATTTATAAACTACAGTCATGGCCCACTTAACAAAAAAGATATGTTCCAAGAAATGCATTGTTGGGTGGTTTTGTCATTGTGCAAATATCAGAGTTCATTTACACAAGCCTGCATAGTAGAGCCTACTACACACCTAAGCTCTATGGCATAGGCTATGACTGCTCGGCTATAAGACTGTAAGCATGATACTATACAAAATAGCACAAAATTAAATCAAGCACAAGAGAAACATGGTACAATCAAGAGATGAATTAAACAGAAGGTATAACAAAGCATACTGTCTTTACAGCAATTTTTATTTAAAGTAGAAAGAGCACACCTTAAAAATTAAATAAAAAGTATAGTATAGTAAATGCATAAGCCAGTAACATAGGTGCTTAGTATCATTATCAAGCATCATGTACTGTACATAATTGCATGTGCTATACTTTTACACAACTGGCAGTGCAGTAGGTTTGTTTACATCAGCATTACCACAAACATGTGAGTAATGCAATGCATTATGAGGTTACTATGGCTACAATGTCACTAGGTGATAGAAATTTTTCAGCCCATTATAATCTATGTGGTCCCATGTTGAACAGAACGTCACTGTGGAATGCATGGCTATATAAAGTATTATGAAAATATAAATAATTGATTTTAAAGTTAAGCTCAAGATTTGCTTATTTGTGTAGATGATTTCTTGCATAAAACTTAGGAAAACTAATAAAATAATATGTTCACTTATTTTTTACACTTAATGCTAGGAAAACTAAGCCTGCCAACCATCTCTGATTTTGTTTTCTGAGCTACATTATTTTGAGGTCAACAAAATATAGCTAGTTCAAATTTTAATTTTATTTTTTCACCTCCTGATGGAAAAGCATACTTAGCTCATGGAACTGTCTTTGCATTATATTTTCTTAGATAAGTATATTCTTAATTAAAAAAAAAACATACAGCCAAATATAAACAATTTTTGAAGTGTGTCCTTTAGAAAATAATTAGAGATATTATAAACTAGATGCCCAGTGCATGAAAATTCATGCACTGGAGCGGGGTCCTTCAGCCTGGCCTGCCCCTCTCACAGTCCAGGAGCCTTCAGGGGCAGGAGGTGACTAGATGATCAGGGGAAGGCGATGCCCCCATCATACCTCTGTTGCTGCCACAGCCGAAAGCACAAGCCGAGGCTAGCCCTAGTTACCTAGGCTAGCCCTACTTACTTAGGCTAGCCCTAGTTACCTGAGCCTCAAGCGGCCCTGGGAGGCTGAGCAGCCAACATACTAGGCTTGCCTGTGCCTTGGGCCTACCCAGAGTGACTGGGCAGCCACCGTTGGTGTCTTGCCTGCACCTTGACTGAGAGGACTGGGCTCTGCCATCTTGTGGCTGAGAGTGCCACCATCTTTGAGGGCATGGTAGTCAATTAGCATATCCCCTCTTTATTATATAGGATGCTGTTTTTCAAGGCAGTAGATTTGACTTTCACACAAAGTATATATTCATAATGATTATACTACTAGCAATTTTCAATTTAAGTAACTAAAATCATATATTCATAATGATATTACTAACAATTATTCACAATGTCAGTAACTAAAAATAAACAATTAAGCATGCTTTCATAGATTATTTATGGTTTCCAAAACTATCCACTTTCATACCCATCAAATTGACATTACCTTCACTGGAATTAAAGAAAAGATTTATGTGTGGAATCTATTTGGGGATTAAAGAATTCAAAGAGAATGATAGCAACTCCTTGAGTAAGTAATTTGGTCCTTTTTGATAAAACTTCAGAGTCCTTATGTAATGTTAGTTGCAATTGCCATGCATGTCCTGAGGTTAATAAGCTCAAGTTTGCAAATTTAAGCTGCGACAGAAAATATGGGAGGACATCAACAAAGACCTTGTGCATGTTCTGCCTATATGGAATGAGTATATGTTTCTCTACTTGTTGAGTGCAAATCCCTTTGCATTTTAAGTGAAGAAAAGTTCAAAGGTGCTACCGACACTATTAGGAGAAAACAAAAACAAAAACAAAAACAAAACAGCAAAGTTGTCCCAGTAAATGTAGGTAAGACTGGCAAGGTGAAATATATTAGCCTGGTCAGTAGAGGGTCATTGATGAAATAGAGGTCATAGATATTCATGAAAGTAAATGTCACATTGGCACAAAAATTTGTCCACATTTGGCCTGGGGTGGTAGAGAGAAGCAAAAAGCAGTGAGAATCACCATTCTTACTCAGGCTCTGCCAGTTCTATGATGTAAAGGAATGCTCCTGCATTTCCAGGCAGATGCCCATTGTGTTCTTCCATTTAACCAACATTGTTTGGGCCTGTGACAAATCAAACTTAGTTTACAGCTCAGTTCAATGCTTTTCACCTCCTTTCTTAGGTTCATTCCTACCATTCTCCCTTTCACTGACAGAAAACACGGTGGATAATATCAACACCCACCTCTGGACTTGGGCCATCCCCCTCTTAAACCACCCTGGGCTAAGCTCTAGGCAGATGCTCTGCATTTCTAATTCCAAAGGATTTTTGACTGATTTATGTTTGTAAATTAGAGTGTGCACTGATATAATATAGGCAGTCATAGCAAAATTAACATTACAGAACATTATCTTGTAGATTCCTTTGATTTTTTTTAAATTAAAATGGTCAGCAATACAAGTGTAACACTGTCACAGATTTAAATAAGACTGTAGCTGATGGACAAGATCAATAATTTGAAGATCAAATGGTAAAAGCAGTTTTTCTTTTCTTTAAAGGGGGCCTCTTTGCTTCATGAGTATGCCTACAGCTAGATCTTGTTTTCTGTCTGTAGACAGTGATCCCTGCTGTGCGCTGTTGAGAAAATGAGAAGACAAAATGGAGAATCAATTTAAGGAAAAAAGCTCAGTTGACAAAGCTTTATAGTGGATCAATGGAATCTAACTAGTTAAGATATCTTTTAGTAGCTGAGATAAAAGTATATAATTGCTGCAAATACTTTTGCATTTTATGTCTTTCTCATTTTGAATTTCAGTATTTAAAGAAAAATCTTCCCAAGAATGCAAATATTTTTCTTATGGCATTTGAATGGTTATTTCACCACTTTCATAAGGGCAATAAATAAAAAATAACCTAACTTCATAAGTGTCCCACATTTCTTTGAAATTCATCTACTTAAGAATGAAATTCTCCTCAAAGAATTAAAAAGCATATATATGTTTAAGTGCAGGTTCAAGGTGGACATAATTGTTTCCCTTGATCACTTAGTACTTAAGGGAGTTATTTATAGTTATTCCTTTATCACTTGTTTGTTTAAACAGGTTTCCTCATAAACACAGCATGTGTGTGAGACTGATATAAAGTGGGAGCATTTATTTAATAGGTTGATCCATAGATCCGATATTTATTTAATTAGCTGCCACTACATTTGCATACCAGGAATAATTGGTTGTTTAAAATCCCTAATAGCATTCAGCAAACTATCGTTTGAACTATTTTAGCACACCTTTGTTTATAAAAAAATAAAATAAACAAACATTAATGAAAATCCTTTTAACTGGCTCTAGTTCACAAAAAGAAAATATCCCAGCAATGGTGCTTAACTATAAAATATAGCAGTAAATCCAAATTTAATATAAAGATTGCAGTTAGTTTGCAAAATAAGTAATACGATTCATACTGTGTATTCAACTTTTTAGTAATATACTTTTTTTGTGTTCTATATTTTTATATTAGGATTAATGGGGAGGGCTACCATGGTATGGAGATAGTCATTCAGAACCTCTTATGAGATGACATGGGTAGCGCAGTATACAGTTTGAAGGATTTAAATTGTTAAATGGTGTACCTGCCTTCCTGGAGCAAAAAAAATTTGAAGGAGTTGTAATGTTATCAGACTTACCAGTAAAACATAGGTTGAGGAACTCTGGGTGAGCATGATTCTTTATGTGCAAGTATTGACTTCTTTAAAGAAGGCAGGTGGTAACTCTTTAAAAAAATACTTTATTGATTTTCAGACAGAAAGAGGAAGAGGAAGAAAGAGAGAGATGCCAGTGAAACATTGATCATTGATCACTGCCTCCTGCAGACCCCCTACAGAGGATGGAGCCTGAAAGCCTAGTATGTGCACAGACCAGAAATTGAACCAACAATTTAGTTAGGGGAACAATGCAAATAGCTTTTCTCTTCTCAGAGATGTCTAGATACATGACTTAGAACACTCAAATGCTGGGGAAGGAAAGATGATTCAGGTGACTGAGGATGCCCTGCATGGCTGGAGGCTGAGATGACTAGATCTGGATGATGCAGGCCCAGTTGGTTTCCGCACTCTCCTGAGCTGGGTCTTTGGAAGCCTGGGCTCAGTTGGGATGATGGACTATAATAGTGCATGAGAGGCTTGTGTTCTAAGAGGAAGCATCTGGAAAAGAAACATTTCAAGAGTGATACAAAAGCTACAAGGCTTCTTTTGACCTCTTTTTGGAAGCCATGCTGTATTGATGACACTCGCTTCTACTTATTACAAGGGTAAACTAAAGCCAGCCCAAACTCAAGGAAGGGGAGGGGGATTAGACTTGACCTCTTGATCAGGGAGTTACAAGCTCACATTGCAAAAGAAAGGTAAAGAGGGAGATATCATTGAGGTCATTTTTATCTGCTCTCCACTCAAGTACCACTGCCTCGGAGAGGCCACATTATTAACCTCTTTCATTTATAGTACCATGTGACTGTCTAGAAACCATCAGTGTTTCAATTTTAATTTTCTGTCATGAATTCTTTAAGCCCTACCTTCCCCAATAAACTTAAAGCTCATAGCAGGAATTGGGTATCCCACCCCATCCCTAACCCCAGATAACTGGACTGGATTATGTTCTGGCAATTTTCTGGGAACCATCAAGGCACCCGCATTCATGAAACAGTTTTCCAGGAAAGGCTTCCATGGGCTTTCCATAACTTCCATCTTCACAGGCCCATTTAAGAAGTTCAGCTTTTGGGGCTAAAACTAGAGGGTGGAAGGTGAGAAATAACTGAGTAGTTACAGTATCAGTAAGTGCCACAAAAAATACTTATTCATTATTACAAAGTGAAAAGGATAACTTTATGATGAAGAACCCTGGCAGATACCACCATAACCAGGGAAACAAAGTTACCATCCATCCCCAGTAACAGGACAAACAGGACCATGTGCTCTGTTATGACACACCAAAACGCAACATCCCTTTCAGCAGTATTTCTGCCAAATGTGCACATACCTAAATCTACCTGTGAGGCAAAAATCAGGCAAACCCCAAACCAGGGCACATTATTCACATGTGTTAAGATTCTGAAAGTCAAGGAAAGACTGAAGGACATTTTCTTGTTCAAGAATGATAAGGAGACATAAATGAAATGTATGATTGTGAACTGGATACTTTGGTTGTAAAGGATATAACTGGAACAACTGGAGAACTCTAAGTAGGTAGTTAAAATTTAATATTAATTTGAAGTGTTTTTTTTTTAGTTTTTTATAGAATTTTTGATAAGTAGAAGAGTTATTTTCTTGGAAAAAAAACAACATTTCAGAATGATAGGGCATCAGTTTGTCAACTGAGTTAGAAATAGTTCTAAAAATAGAATAGAAGAAGAGAGGAGAAGCAGAAAAAAATGAGGGTAAAATCTTAACATTAAAAGAATATTAGTGAAAGGTAAATGGAAATTTTATAATTATTGGAATTTTGACGTTATTGAAAATAGAAAGATAAAAATAAAACAAGGGTGCCCTAACCAGTTTGGCTCAGTGAATAGAGCGTGGGCCTGAGGTCTGATATGTCCCAAGTTCGATTCTGGTCAAGGGCATGTATCTTGGTTGTGGGCACATCCCCAGTGGGAGGTGTTCAGGAGGCAGATGTTCTATGTTTCTTTCTCATCGATGTTTCAAACTCTCTATCCTTCTCCCTTCCTCTCTGTAAAAAAACCAATAAAGTATATATTTAAAAATAAAAATAAAACAAGGGTGTTAAAGAGTAACATTTTTATTTTTCTTCCATAAATTTTATAATTATGTACTAGAATTCTACTACAGTATAAAATATTACTTTGAGGTCTTTGAAATTATAGAATAATCTCCAAATGTCTAAAGGTTCAACTTTTCGATCAGTATGCCCACTGAAAATAGAACGTTTGGTTGTGCTGTTTTGTTACTTTGTGCCATCAGGATCGCTCTGACATAACCCATGCCTTTGCAGCTCCCAAGTCCATCATTCTCTGATATGCTTGATCTGTTATATTCATCCAGGAGGTGATTTTTCTGACATGCCTAGTGTGCTGAGTGAGATTGAATGTCTTTATCTCAGAATGAATCCTCTCTGTCTTCCTACCTTCAGCAATAAAGGAGGACTTTGTAACCAAGGTTTTCTACCTCAGAAAAGTTATATATTTATTTCACTGACCAAAGAAAGTGAAAATGTAGAATTAAAACAGGAGTCATTATTTAATAACTGCCATGTGTGCATTTAATTAAATCTTTTATCACGTTTTTTGTTGTTGTTGCTATGGAGAAGAGACTTATAAAAGTGACAGCATACAATGATTACAGGTAGTTCAGCATTTGAATTTTATAATTAAAAAATAAAAATACTATGAGCACACAGAGAGCTGCAATGCATATGAGATGATGATATTACACCAGAGTAATTCTGTCTGAGTTTTGTAGATCACCTGTTGAAATCCCCAGTAATCACTTAGCTCCTGGAATTAGAGTTCTGAACGGTCTGGGTTTCACATTTTGTCTGAAAGACAGGAAGTTTTTACATCTCCACTACAATGGTGTAACCTATGGCTGGCTGCTATACAATGTATGCTCTCTAGATCATATCTATTCACTCTCCTTTCAGCAAACATTTATTTAATCAGGTGGTACACATGGCTCTGAGGATAACAAAATGAGCAAAATCTTGACAAGGCCCTCTAGTAGCAAATGATTCCTGCAGCAGGCACCTCTCAGTATGTATGTACACATGCAATTACTTTCTTTCACTGTGAAAAATAATGTCCCATCTCTGGCTTTAGGATTAGATTTAGGTTGAAGACTTACTCAAGCCCAACCACCGAGAATCTATTTTAATGAATTTGAAACTAGGACTGAAGTGATATAGTTCCATCTGGCATTTTGATTAAATTTAAGTTCTGGAGAGGTATGGGGAGGCTGCCTTCTCTCAAATATGTGTGAAAGGAAAAGGCATCTAACTGCCAAGCAGAGTAATGAAGTTGATCTTCAGAGAGAACAGAGTAAGACCTATAGGAAAAATGAGTAAGGCTCAAAGAATCACTATTAGTTTTCTGGTGACTTTTCAGTTCTTATTGCTAAATATCTGTGGGGCCCAGATATGCTTTCTTGGGGTTCTGTGAAAGTATATTCTTAAATCAAAATCTCTCTCTCTCTCTCTCTCTCTCTCTCTCTCTCTCTCTCTCTCTCAACCAAAATACTCTTAGCAAAGGTCATCTATGGCAAATTAATAATTACAGTAATGTGATGGAGTCTGTAAAGGAAGGGATACATTGATCCAGCTGTTCTATGGAGATCAAATGATAACAAACACTATATGATATGTTTTGTCATCATATGCATTTCCTAGCTGATAGACAGTCAATTAAGTGTAGAGATGCTATGTCTTACAAAATGAACCAGCAACCCAGATTCCATCTATCTTATTGCTCTTGCATTTCCTAGGATGCTCCTTCTATGTTGCAACCTACAGGAAAGGAAAAGAGAAAATAGAGATCAGGTAGCTCCCCTTTAAGGGTGTGATCCAGAAATTGCTCACAAAATTTCTTTTCACACCTATTGGACAGAAGCTACGCATATCACCATTTTTTATATTTACTCAGCCAAATGGAAGAAGGGAATAATGGCTATTGAGGGTCCTTAGCAATTTCTGCTACAATAATGTCATTGGGACATAATGGTGGAGTTCCTTAGTTCATTCACTCAGGATGGTAAGAAAAGGTCTTCTGGAAAAATGGATTTTGGCTGAATCTTGAATGATGGATTGGATGGTGTAAAACAAGAAGGAAAGGGATCATTTCAGGAAGAGGAGACAATGAGTAAAGCCATGGGTTTATTATTAGACTTTCTTGTGGCTGGAATATAGAATGTATATATCATGTTAAAGGACAGAGAATGACATTAAATGAGTCTGAAAATAAAAGCCAAGCCACAAATAGATTGTATTTCCTTGTGAAGAATTTGCATTTAATGCTATGGCAGCAAGAAACATCAAATTTTGTTGGCAGAGTGGTGGTCTAATTTGTTATGTTTTTTAGAAAGATGGCTGGCAATCTGTGAAGAGTGAAAGTAAGTACAATACTGATGGTACCTGAGCTCAGGTCATAGAGATAAATAGCATAAGCAATATTTTTCAGCCATTCAGTAAACTAAAAATATATCTTAAAGTCCTCAGCTATCCTTTTATTGATATATTTCTCCAAAGAGCAACCTTGTTTGTGATTTACCCCTGTACTCCCTCAGAATGCTTCCTCTAGCCAGCCAGAATTCCTGGTTTTCCACAAAAAAATAAATAAATAAATAAATAAGCCTACTTTTACTCAGAGTATTAGTAAAACAGAATCTAGAGAGATGTATGAAGTAATCTGCAAAACATTTTATATGTTTTGTCATCATATGCATGTCCTAGCTGATAGACAGTCAATTAAGTGTAGAGATGCTATGTCTTACAAAATGAACCAGCAATTAGCAAATCCTCCTGGGTGAATGTAATAGATCCATTTATTTATATAGAGTAGCACAATGTGCTTCCTTTCCTAGGTTTGGAATAAATGTTAAAAATCAGCCAAACAAACATTAGGTTCTAGCTATTTAACTAAAAACGGATGTGATTGGAAACTATAACTCAATTTTTAAAAATCTTACTTCACTGATCTTTGTACTCCTCTAGTCATCTACACCCACCTCCCCACCTGAGCGCTCCTTTGAGTCAGTCAGTATTCCAGGCCCTAAGGCTATGGTTGTGATTGAGAAGGACAAAATCACTTCCCCTACACAGCTTACTTTCTTTTTAATGTGTTTGGCGCATTCCAGGCACTCTAACCTCTCCTAGTTTGGAAGGCAAAGTGGGTAAATGAGGGGGTTTCAGTGATCATGGGTTTATTCATCTATGTCTTATTTCATTCAACAACCAACTGCACTGTAGGCTTTGGGAATACCTTATTTATGAACAAACAAAAACAAACAAATGTTGCTTGTGTAGAGCTTACATTCTAGTGGACATATATCCTCAAAGGCATGTTTTGAGGACTTTATAATTTTGTCTGTTTCTTTGTTACAGGTATGTGTAGGTTTCTTATGAGTTTTACCTTGCTTCCATAGGTAATACACTACCAGGCCTAATGGTTTTTACTTCAATGTGCGTATCATACTCATTCTGTTGCTTCTTCAGCTGCTGGGGTGATCTCTTTGAACAGAAAGTCACATCATGTTACCCTATATCCAAAACTCATTTTACTCAGAAGAAAAGCCAGGAATCAGACAATTGTCTCTAAGGCACTATGTGGTCTAATTTCTTCTCAATCTTCTGATTTCATCTCTTCATCTCCTCCTTGTCCATTTGGTTCCAGACATATGTTGGCCTTTTTGCTATTCTTCAAGCATGTTCTAGTGTAGAGCCTTTGAATTTACTGTTTTCCATTTCTAGACCTTAACTGCTTCAGACATTTACATGGCTACATTTTTCACCTCCTGGCAATTTTAACTTAAATGTCACCATTTCAAGGTTTTACCTTTTAGTCACCTTCTCTAAAATTGCAACGTATCTCCATATTTAATTTCACTTACCATAATTTACATTTTTCTTCTTCAATAATATGTAGAACTTTAATATTTTATTACCTATACCTCACCACTAGATTTCAGGCTTCCCGTGATAGAAGGTTTTGTCTCATGTGTGTTTGCTTTCTGTTGCTATGTAACAATTTGCCATACTCACTACACCTTAGGGCCTTCACACAACACCATTTATTAACCCACAGTTCTGTATGTCAGGGTGGACTTGTCTGGGTTCTCTCCTTAGGGTCTTACAAAACCCAAATCTGGATGTTAGTCAGCTTTCCTGGGCTCTTATCTGTAGCGTAGGTGTAGGGAAGTGGAAATGTGTTTCCAAGCTCCTTTATGTTGTTGGCAAAATTCAGTTCTTTGCAGGTGTCGGACTGAAGTCCTTATTTCCCTGCTGATTGTCAGCAGAGGCCATGCTCAGCTTCTAGAGGCTGATTACATTACTTGCCTTGTGACCTCTTCATTCTTCAAGCCAGCAAAGGTGTGTCGAATCTGTCTCCTACTTAGAATCTCAGTGGCTTCTGCTTCTGCTATCAGCTGGATAAACATGTTTTTAAGCTCTTGTGTGATTAGACCCATCCAGATAACCTAACATTTATCATGTAATTTAACATAGTCATGTTAATGATTTCATATCCATAGATTTCCCCTGTACTCCAAGTGTGGGAAATTAAATAAGCTCATGTGTCAATGGAGGGTATCTAAGAATTTTGCCTAGCACAGTGTATATGTCCCAACTCCCAAGTAGTCTATTGAAATATTTATTGAATGACTAAAGAAAAAAAATGAATGAATTAGTTATTTAAAAAATAAATGAATGAGTGATTTACTGTTGCTACCATATTGCATGCCTCTGTAGGGAACTCTATCAGGGTCTTCCTGATGTCTCTGCCAAGCAGAGCAGGCAATCACTGTTTAGCAAGGATTAGCACACATGCCTAGGGTTCTACCTGGGCAAGATCACAGTGGCAGTTTCCCTTGACTCAAGTCTCATGAGAATCTCTTTACTCAGCTCCTACCAGCAGATAAATCCTAATAGACTAAAAAAGAAGAATCCATTCACAAAGACTCATCACATTCTAAGCTTATTGTTTCTCTTCCCTGTAATAATTGTTTCTCTTTCCTGTAATACAAAGAATCATTTACTAACTAGGCCCTGCTCTTCTTTATTGGCTTATTCCCAGCCCTTCATAGAGCCCTTCCTTAATCCTTTCCATTTTCTTCAGAAGCTATATCTTGAACTCAAAATTCTGAAAGAGACCAATTTATAGAATGAAGGGAAGGGAAAGGAGAGTGGGGATGGTAAGTACCAAAATGAATAGAAAAAAAAAAAAAGACAGAAATAACAATAGTTAATATTTTCAGCATATTATTTTCCACTATATTTTTTAGAACTTTTTTTTTCACTTTATTATTATGATACTAGTTCATGAAATAGGTACATGGTTCATGGAATAGGTACATGAAATAGGTACATGGGGGGCCTGGTTCATGAAATAGGTACATGGGGGGGAGGGATAGGGGGAGCGGTCCTTCAGCTCTGCTTGTGCCCTCTCACAATCTGGGACGCTTACCTGCCAGCCTTCCTGATTGCCTCAACTGCTCACCTGCATGCCTGATCACCCCAACTTCTCACCTGCCTGCCTGATCACCCCTAACTGCCTCTGCCTGTCTGCCTATCTGCCTGATCATCCCTAACCAATGCTTACCTACCTGCCTGATAGCCCCTAACCACCTCTGCCTCAGCTTTGTCCAAAAGGACTTTTGGAATGATGTCCAGAAGGTCATTTGGCTATCTGGTCTAATTAGCATATTACACTTTTATTATTATAGATAGTTGCCTTGATCCTAGCTGCAAGGCTCTGCTTGCCATAAAGATAGAAACATTTTAATTTTTACTCTTGATTATGTCAATTAACACAGATGGCCAACAAAAAGGTGACTTACCAAAGGATGCATAGCAAACTGTGCTGTTAAGTCTTCTTCTGTGAAAACGTGCATGTCATGAATTGTATCTGCCAGGCTACATAAAAGAGTGAAGTTTCTGTCTGTCTTTGCAATCATGTGAGCAAAATGTCTGAGACCCCAGTCCAGTCTGGTTTGGTGCTCACTGAAGAGTTTTGTGTTGTTTTTTTTTTCCTTTTCTCCATTGGTGAAGAATTCCTAGAAGTTGCAGGATATCTTCCTTTTAATTTTTCCCTTGACACTCTGACTTTACTTATGTCTCTCACCTTTGCTTTCCCTCCATCCCCCACTCACAGCAGTAACTTGCTTCAGGCTCACTTTGCTCCAGTGAATGGGATATCAAGCAACCTGTCTGCCACCAGAACTATGATTCCCAGAATGCCTGGTGCTCCCTGCACTCTTGGTTTTTGCTTCTGGTCCAGGGGCTGCAGCAATCAAAAGGATTGGGAACTCCAGTTACCCTTTGGCCTGCCTAATAGGACCAGACACTCCAGTAGCAGCCAAGCAGTGAGGCTGGATATGCCTGAGGGGGCAGATCCAGCCTAACTGCTTGGCCCCCACACGCCCAGGCAGGGCTGACAGAACTGGATACTCCAGCAGGGCTGAGGTGACTTGACACTGCCATCTTATGGCTATGGGTGCCACCATCTTTGTGACAGAGTGATGGTTAATTTGCATATTACCCTTTTATTAGATAGGATGCTTACTTACTTGTCCCTTTCTCTTACACTCTAAGATCATTAAGGGCAGAAATAGAAATCATTGATTTATCTCTTTCTTTTCCTTTCTGGTATAATCCAAAAGTACATTCCCAATAAGCGGTTGCTGAATAAGTGAAAAATGAATGCATGCATTAAAAAGATAGGATATGTGCACATTTATTATTCAATTTAATATAAAAGTATGCAACCCAACAAAAGATATCCAGATTTCAAATATCTAGACAAATAGAGATATTCAAAAAGAAATTTCAGATTTTTTGCCACAACAGACTAGATAGCTTAAAGAAATATTGATGATAAATTTATTTTTTCTACTATTGTTTTGATTATAATAAAAATATTTAAGCCCCATTTTATTATACACTTCCATGTGTCATTTACCAATATGAATCAGATTATTAAGTGCAAAAACTATTTCTTAGATGTCAAGTGTATGTATAATATACTTCAAAAGTTATAAATTTGACTTGGTTGTTTTTTGATATCTGCTAGCTAGAGGATGTTCACATTAAGATAAATGGATTGTCATGTTCTGAGAACTGTTTAGTTTCACTTTTAGGGGACCATCTGTTCTCTGATTAATGGATTTGTGTATAAGAGTGGGCATGTTGATTTAGCTCTTTTAAATAAATGCCATAGCTAATTATTCTTTTAAGAATGCAGTTCTTAACACCTCAAACTTCTATAGACTCTTCTGAAGAAATCTATGTATTAAGGGTCATGAGCACTTATGGCTTTCTTTTAGGATGCAATTACATTCATCCTAAAGTATAGAAAATAATTTAAAATGTTGGATTCCATATATTCTGTTTTTTTAATCCCTACCAAAGGATATTTTTCTATTAATTTTTGGAGAGAGTGAGAGGAGGGGGAGAAACAGAGAGAGAGAAACAAGGATGTGAAAGAGATTCATGAATTGGTTGATTGGTTGCCTCCTGCACATGCCTTGATCAAGACCAGGGATTGGGGATGGAGCCTGCAATTTGAGGTACCTGCCCTTGACCAGAATCAAACCCAGACCTTTCAGTCCGCAGGCCTACATTCTTTCCACTGAGCCAAATTCGCAAGGGTTATTCCATGTATTCTTGAAAGACTAATGCCCTGCCTATCTAAGAAATTCATTTTTTTTTAAATAAGCACATAGTTTGAAGCATGCACACTGAACAATAAGGAAGAAAGAAGGGCCAACCTATCCTTCCTTAAATCAACTTTATTCATCACTGAGATGATAGCAACCCATGCCATCACCTGCACATTTGTTTGAACACTGATTCTCTGCATCATCACAAAAAGAAAAGTAATCAGAATAACAGAATTACAAATACATATAATTACCATGTTAACATTAGACAGACCTGTAGGTAAGTAGGTAGGTAGATAGATGGAGAGCTAATTTATTTTATTACATAGATCTGTGTTTTTATAAACTGTATTCTACAGCAGAGCCCTAGGTTTATGGGGACTGTGAGTGGTATTCAAAGAGAAGGCAGGACAAAATTGGGCTTACAAACACTCATTTCTAATTCAAACAAAACTGGTTTATTTATTTATTTTGTTAATCTTTACCCTAGAATATTTTTTCTATTGATTTTTTTGAGAGAGTGGATTGTATGGAGGGAGATGGGAGGGGAGAGAGAGAGAGGTGAGAGAGACACATGAATTGATTGCCTCCCAAATGCATGCACCCCTTCCACCACCACCAGGTCTGGGGATCAAGCCTGCAACCCGAGGTAAGTGTCCTTGACCTGAATCAAACCAGAGACCCTTCAGTCAGCAGGCATGCACTCTTCCCACTGAGCCAAACTTGCTAGGGCAAAACTGGTTTATTTTTAATTTTACAAAATATATTTTGCATGTTTGCATTTAATAAATCAGCTCCATAGCCAAAGTAACAATGTGGAAAACAGTTCTCTGACGTCTGTCCCCTTTGAAACATCAACCTGGATTGCAGAAAATGTTTGTCAATGCAAAACAACATTCATCCTTGTCAGAAGATACCAAGTATAGTCTGGCAACTAGTTCCTACTTATTTAAATGGAGAGAGAGAAAAGATTCATTGCTTCATATCTGCTCACCACACACTGACTGAATATGGTGAGGGGCCAGTATATACCAGTGATGAGCTCTCTGCAACCATATAGTTTTTAAGACCATGATGAATATTTTTTGTTGCTTGAATCTCTGACACTGCATGAGAAATAGTGATAAGATAAGATATTTTAGAATAGAGAAATTTTTCCACTTGTTATTTTCCAAATTTTCATAAAAATTGATATATATATATATTTTTTTACATAGCACTGACTTATTTTATCAGTTGGGGTTTTCGGTACTGAGTCTAAGTTAAATACTCTAGTTAACTTAAGCAAAAGGGAATGCATTGGCAGGAAGTGGTATAATTTACAGATTTCAAGTAACTGTTAAAAGCCAGGCTTCATAAGGGAAGAACCCAGAGAAACTTCCTGAATTTGGGTAGTAGCAACTATAGAATCCCTCTATCTCATCCCCAAGTCATTTGCTCACTAGTTCTTTCCTCCTGTTACCCTAGAGTAAGTGCCTTGTTCCCATCAAAAGTCAAACTGCCCATTTGCACTCTGGATATTATTTCCTCTTATCTTCTCTATGACTAAACTTTGACAATTCAACACTTTCTAGGATAGCTCTTCCCTAATTTATGCCTCTATCCACATTCCCCTCAGCATATAAGCATTCCTTAAAATGGTCATCTTACAAACACAAAAACAAAATAAAACACCTCTGTTATCATTCTGCCACCAGCTATCACTTTCTTATTATCTTGCACATCAACACTTTCTAAAGGGACTGGTTGATTTGGCTATTTCACTTCCTCACATGGCATCCTTCAAACTGCACTCCATTGCCTCAGGGCAAAATACTGAAGAAATAACCCCTCTTGTCAAAATACTGCTATTCTCTATCTTTGTCAAATCTGATGGTCACCTCTCTGACTGTGCTTTACGTGGCCTCTGAGCAACATTTAACCCTGGTGACCATGCCCATTTTATAGAAATACATTTTGTTCTTGTATCTGCTGGAAGGAATGTTCTTCCTACACACAGGCTACTCCTTCCCAAGATCTTTTGCCAACTTGTCATCTTCTATTTGACTTCTAAGTGCTGAAGTGCCTCCTGGGCTTTGTCCTTGTCACCTCTTCACTGTCTGCACACTCTCCATTCATGACCCCCTTCACTTCTCTCATCAGGTACTGCACATGTCAATGAATCCCAAATATCTCTCTGCAGCCCTGTCTTCTCCTCAGCTCAAGATGTATATACCCATTTGTTTATTTGGCATCACACATATGACCAATAAACATTTAAAACTTACCATGTGTAAAACAGAATACTTACTATCTAGTACACAGCTCCCATTCCCAACCAGATCTTTCTTCAGTCTTTTACCCAGTAAACCATACCACTCCATAACCAGTTGGCCTAGCCTAAACACACATACACACACACACACACACAGACACACACACACACACACACACACACACACACACACACACACAACGTCTATGACATTCATCTAATTCATCAGCAAATCCTATTGATCATACTTCTAAAACATACATAAAATTTATTCACTGTTTTCTCTGCTAAGACAACACAGAGAAAAACATGCCTATTTCTCACTTGGACTATTGCTATAGCCTCCTAAATAGTTTTCCATTTTATATCTTAGTAATTGCTTTTTCTTTACAAAATATAAAAATAGAAACATTATTTATAGGATCACTCTCTTGTTTAAATCCATCCAGTTATCACTTATGGTAGTTAGAATAAAATCTTATTT
This sequence comes from Pipistrellus hanaki, assembly GCF_964339955.1. Taxonomy (NCBI): domain Eukaryota; kingdom Metazoa; phylum Chordata; class Mammalia; order Chiroptera; family Vespertilionidae; genus Pipistrellus; species Pipistrellus hanaki. The sequence continues at coordinate 144,968,007 of NC_140504.1, read as the reverse complement.
GTATTCTGCTTTGGCCTATGATGTAATCATACTACTTATCTGGCCTCATTTCTTACTGGTTTGCTCTTATTAGTTCCACTGGTCTTCTTTTCATTGAATGTACTAGAGAGTATTTTTTACCCCTGGAGTATTTTTTTCCACAATTTGTACATGGATGGTTCCTTATTTTGATGATTCATTTAAATTCATATCTTTATTTTGCTATTTAACATAACAAACAAATCCAAAGTATCAGGCTTAAGATACATGGACACACAGACACACACACATTTATCCACCTCTCATATACAGTAAAATTTCACTCAGTGTGCGTGTGTGTGTGTGTGTGTGTGTGTGTGTGTGTGTGTTATGCAGATTCGTTCTGCAACACAATGTGCTAAGGGATTTCTTCTACTTAGTGGCTTCAACATCTTTGTAGAACCTGGCAATCCCCACCTGGAGATACTTTGTGTCTTGTCTACATCACATTTATGGAAGAGAGTTTATGGGCCAGACCTAATGTATATTCCATCAATGTTTCTCCATGTTCCATTGGCCAGATTTCAGTCGTATGGTCACCTTAAAGACAAGAGAGGCTGGAAAATATGGCTTGGTGGTTTCCCCAGTGGAAAGACAAAAACATGAAGATTGGTGATTACCAGAATTCCTTGACATACCACTTAACCAAGTAGTCACCCAGTAACATTCATTCCTGTCACCTACGTTAATTATATACAAAGCCCTTTGTACTACATTATATTTAATGGTTTACTAATTAGTACTAATCAGTCATGCATTATGTATTAATTAATATTTTTATTGTTTCCCTTGAGAATAAAATAAGCTTCATAATGACAAAGCCCCTGTCTGTATTGTTTTTTTACTGTATCCTTAATTCCTAGATCCAGTTCATGATGTATACATGTTAATCTTAGTAAATGTCTTTATACATTTAGAGGGTCTTCCTTGTCGTATGCCCAAGATTAGGATAACACAGCTTGTTTGACAAATCCATGAACACTATGTATTAAGAGAAACAAATGCAATAAGATTTATTTCCTGCCGAAACTGGTTTGGCTCAGTGGATAGAGCTTTGGCCTGCAGACTGAAAGGTCCCGGGTTTGATTCTGGTCAAGGGCATATACCTTGGTTGCGGGCAGTAGGGGGTATGCAAGAGGCAGTTGATCAATGATTCTCTCTCATCGATGTTTCTATCTCTCTATCCCACTCTCTTCCTCTCTGTAAAAAAATCAATAAAAAATATATATATATTTTAAAAGATTTATTTCCTTTATCCCTTTTAGTAACTTAGTGAGAAGTGGGTTCAAAGCCAAATAAGCACTTCTTATTGAACTAATTGGAAGATTAGGCCAATACTAGAAGTTGAATATGGAGGTCTTCCTATTTCTAAATTTACATGGGGAGCCTCCATTGAGCCAGAGCTGCATAGATCTTCCCTATGCTCCTTTTCTTAAAATACATAGCTCATTTTAGGATAAGTTTTTCTCTAGAATAATTCATTTATGGTGTGTGTATTCCAGCTAGTTACAATCTAGGAACAATTCTCAGTTCTAGGAAAAATGTGAGGGACCATGTACTTTAGTAATTCTCTTTTTTAGTTTTTGGCCAATACATTTTAGAGATTTTAATATCTGTACTGTAAAGTGTTAGCATCCATGAATCCCATGTTTAATAGTATCCAGTAAAAAAAAAAATAATAATAATAATAATAAGTCCCCAGGCAAATTACTTATCAGGTGTAAAGGAGATGGAATTTAGCAAACAAACAAAACAAAATAACACAATGGAATGCTATGCTGCTGTAAAAAAGGAGAAATTCTTACCATTTGCAACAGCATGGATGGAACTGGAGAGCATTATACTAAGTGAAATAAGCCAGTCAGAGAAAGATAAATATCACATGACCTCACACATTTGTGGAATATAATGAACAACATAACCTGATGAACAAAAACAGATCCAGAGACAGAGAAACATTAATCAGACTGTCAAACTTCAGAGGGAAAGTAATGGAGGGTGAGGGTAAGGGAGAGAGATCAACCAAAGGACTTGTATGCATGCCTATAAGCATGACCAATAGACATGGGCACCAGGGGGATAAGGGCATGAATGGGGGGTGGCAGTGAAGGGGGAAAATTTGGCATAAGGACATATATAATACCTTAATCAATAAAGAAAAAAAATAACACACCAAGTGATCTACACTTTCCTTCTTAAGAAGTTAAAATCTGTAAAATTATAATGTCATTATATGTGAGTCAAAAGAAAATTTCTTGTATCTTATTGAATACATAATAGCAAAATCCTGAAATTATAGCAAGTGAAAAATTATTATTCTTTAATAAGTAAAAATTCGTATATGTTATTATATGCATATAAAAAGAGCTCAGGAATCTTTATATTGAAAAATGCGATATAGATGCTTCACTATTTCCATTTTTAAGTTCCTATATTTTCCTCAAATACCATTTTTCAATGATGCACAATTTGTGGAGGTTATTTCAATTGTAATGTCTCTAGGATTTGAAAAGAATTGTATTCTCATCCTAGTAATTGGTGTGCATAAAAGCTCTTTGGGGTTTTTAGTCTGTATTTTCCTTCACTATCTGAGACAGCCTTTAATGCAAGATGATTCAATGAAGTTATTTTTGCAACTTTTCTCAAGTATTTTTCACAATTTTATATTCTATAAAGACAGTTTTCTTCCTGGACCCAGAATCAAACAAGCATGTTTGTAAGTTAGAATTTATTTATTTCATCTTACAAATATATATATATATATATATATATATATATATATATATATATATATATATATATATTTCATTTTTTCTATTCTCAAGAAGCATTTATTAAAGGCAGACTACTCATTTTCCTTAAGTATACAGTGATAAGTAAAACATAGTGTTTAATCTCAAAGACTTATAGTTTTGTAAAAAGCCAAATAAAGAAGTCAAAGTTAAAGTCTCAAAATATATAATAAAAGTGCATGCAAATTATTAGGAAACTTGTTTAGTTTAGATCCAAATCACACTATTTAGAAGGAGGAATGCTTGAATTAAATCCCACCTGATGAGTAGAATTCACTGGACAGAATCTAGAAATGAATTACAGTGCCTGGGAAGGTGGTGATTTGTGAAATAGCACAGTAAATTCAGGTGTGGTGAATATTTGAGTATTTCAGTGGGCAAAACTGAGTTATGTGAGAAGAAAAAGCTAAGCAGGACTAGATCAAAAAGAATTTTGTATTCCACAGTAAGGAATTTATTTTTGTCCTCTATGGAAATACATTTATAGTTTACAAATTTCAAAATGTCTAAAGTAATTTAAACATGGCATTCCATAATCATATTTTAGTATGAGAGCTATCACTTGAAGATTGAGGAATGGGTTCTAATAAACAAATGAAGACCAATTAGAATGACTTATGGCTCTAATACTTCTATAACATCATGATTAAACCACTGCCTTTAATTTTAAAACATAGTAACTCTAAATAGTTAATAAAATATTAACATGAAAAATAATAATAAAAATGAACTAAATTTTAATAGTTCAGAAATGGAAAATATCCAGCAATTCCACTTCTAAAGGAAACAATATTACTATGTTGAAGAGATATATGCTCCCCCATGTTTATTGCAGCATCATTTACAATACCCAAGACATGAAAAAAAAACTAAGTGCCCACAACAGCAGAATGAATAAAGAAAATATTTTTTATATTTACACACACACACACACACACACACACACAAAATATAAAGAAATATATTTATAAAGATATATTAAAGAAAAAAAGAAACCCTGCATTTGCAACAACATGGATTGATTTTGAAGGCATTATGCTAAATGAAATACATCAGACTGAGAAAGACAAATACTGCATGATTTCACTTATACCTTGAGTTAAAAAAAAGAGAGAGAGAGAGAGACATAGCCCAGCTAGTGAGGCTAAGGGATTGAGTATTGTCATGGTTTAATTCCTGGTCAGGGCAGATCAGATTGTGGGATCAATCTCCAGTGTGGGTTGTATAGGAGGCAGCCAATCAATGATTCTCTCTCATTATTGATGTTTCTATTTCTCTCTACCTCTCCCTTCCTTTCTGAAATCAATAAAAATATATTTTAAACGGAGAGATAGATCATATTTGTGATTTCCAGAGTAACTGAAGCAGTGGAGGATAGAGATAGGAGAATTGTATAAAAGTTGTCATATGGTTCTAACTTCTAGTTATATTATAAATGCTACTTATTGAGGATTAGTATACAACATGATTACTAATGACTATAGGTAAGCTTTTGTATGGCATATTTGAAATTTGTTAAGAGATAGATCTTATAAGTTCTCATCACTAGGAAAAATACTTTTTTTTTCTGTGTTCTTTTCATCTATATGGTATAATGGATGCTAACTAAACTTATTGTGGTAATGTGTAAGTCAAGTATTATGCTGTTAAAAGGAAGAAAGGAAGGAAGGAAAGAAGGAAGGAAGGAGAAAGAAAGAGAAAGAATTGAAAAGCAAACATGAAGGATAGTAATTAGGAATTTCCATATTGTCAGAGCCATTAAGTTTCCAGCTGAATTAGTGAAAAAAAAAAACTACAACAAATCACAGTTTGCAGAATATAATGGGTAGATCAAAGGAAAATAGAATGTACATATTTGAGATGGTATCATACTTCTAAATAGAAAAAAAATTACAAATTAAAAAAATGGAATGCTGCTTTAAACACAAAGAAAAAATAATTTTCAACTCAGAAAGCTTAATGAAAATTATCAGTAAAATTTGGATGCAAAATTATGACATTTTCAATCATTTAATGCTCCTTTTATTAAATATGTTGCTGCAGGGGTATATGTTCACAAAATGAATAAAGAGAAAAAACAAAAACAACAAGGGACCAAGAAACAGAAGACTGAATATAGAAGAGACTAGACTACTTAGGGAGGGAGAGAAAAGCAAAAACAAAAAGACAGATCATCAACATGCTTAAAGAGCAAAGGAGTCCAGTCTAGAAGGGATATACCCATTAAACAGATAGATCAAATAGAGTACCTGATTAATGTCTTGCTCACCATCTTATTGGGAACTAAAGTTCTCTTAAAATTTAACATATATATTGGCCTTTACAGTTTCTTAACAAAGGCAAACTATTTTCAGTCTCTTTATCCTATATTAAGTCTTGCAGTTAGCAGTTCTCTGAGGATTCTTACAGCCTGCCTCTTTCTCCAACCCCCCTCCCCCACCCCCCCCACACACACCTGTCCCTCATTCTTCCTGCCAAGGATGAAGAAATTACCTTAAAATGTGCCTGCATATGAACAAGGACAGCAATCTCTAAAATAAAAGGCACAGTCATTTCCTTGAGGCATAGGGATACCTGGAGTACAAAATAAAAAATTACTAAACCCAAATTGTAAAACTTTAGGCTATTGGCCCAAGGCAAAATGCACACCTCCCATCTGCCAAAAAATAATCTGGAAGGACTGGAATCCAGGTTCTTCTCCCTTCCCTCAGGGAACCATCACAAGCAAAAGCATAGTACTAAAGGAATAAAAGATGAACACACAAGAAAAAGCACAGAACATCTGAGATCTACAAGAGCTAAGAAAGAAACCCAGAAAATGTTATATTTTGCCTGTATCTATAAAAGCCTGGAGAAATTTTCAAAATAGAAAAAGATACCGCACTCAAAGTGTTAGGATACATCTTATGAAGAAAAAGAAGACAATAAAACCTGAAAATATCAAAGTCAAGGAACTATTTAATTTCTTCCAGAGGAATAGCAGATAACCAAAACAAATATGAGTTTTATTAATATTAAATTTCTTTATGTAAACAAGGGGTGGCAGTAGAACAGTAAGTAAGGACCTTTAATTGCACACCTAGGAAAATAATCACATGTAGTTAAAAACAAATGTCAGGCAAACAGGATCTGAGATGATTTATCAGAAAATGACTTTTTTTGGTGGTGGTAGTGGGGGGGGGGCAATTGTAAATAAATAACTATATTCTAGCAATACAAAATCAATCCACAAATCTACGAGAAAGGAACATAAAGTACGTGAGAACTAAGAATGAACAAAGATCATACTGAGGTATGCTCTTTTCTAAAAAAGCAGTAACAAATAAGACCAAGTAGCCATGATTACTCAAAACTAAAATTGCTGGTGATTGCACCAGAGGGAAGGAAGACTTTTCAGTTCTTCTCTTCTGGGTTCTTTTGCTGGTTAAATTGGCACATAACAGGTTAACAAGAGGAAAATTAACGTCACACTACAGGACCCCCACAAAGACATGAGGGGCGAAAGGACTGTCAGGTAGTTGAGGCATCCTGAGCTAAGAAGAGCCAGTAAGGATCTGGAAATTCAAAAGGAAAAAAGACAGTGCACAGGAAGGTGGGAAAAGCAAACGTTTGATCAACAAGTTTACCACGTTCGGCACAGACAATGAAATGAGACAGAGAAAACTTTGAGTAAGCTTGTCCTGTGGGTTGTTGCCCTCAGCTAGCTACACCTACCTGGCCCATACTTTTTGTAGTTATCTTATATCCTTTTCAAAATGAAATAAGTAGAAAAATACCAATGGAATGGGAAATTAAATAATATTAATAATTTTCTTAAACTACTAGTTATAAGGAAAACAATAAACCCATAAACTGAAAATACAAATTTTTCTTGAGCAAACACTGCAGTCATGAAATCAATAATTCATCAATCCAGCAAGCCTAACATATTCCTATAATCAATTCATAAAAACTGTGTTTTCTCTCTAAAATAATAAAATTAGAAAGCAATGGCAAAACACGGCTTAAAACTGCTCATATGTCTAAAAATGTAAATAATAATTGAAATAAAAATTTGTAATATTTACTATCATATGCTTAGAGATTAATAACAATGAAATATTTATAGCTTAAAGTAGTGAAATAAAGAATACAGTCTTGCTATTAATTTTATTTGATTTGTTAGACAATAAGAAAGCTTAAAAATCATTAAGAAAACAAAAAACACAGATAAGCAAAGAAGTAAAATGACCTGAAGAATAGCAAGGATTAATAGAAAAGTAAGAATAGATAACAAAATAGAGAAGTAAAACAATAAAAATTGGTATGTCTAATATACAAATCTTGGTCCCTTGAACAGAGTATTTAAAGCAAATAAATATTCCACAAATTTAAAGAAAATGGGAAAAAAAACATTCAATAAATAACCAAATATAACATAAAGTAAGGTAAATTATTACACATATTATAGGTTTAAAAAATGTAAAATAAACATAAAAAGCTAAAAATAATACTATATTATTCTGTTTGTACCGTTATAACAGAATATCATAGATAGCTCACAAACCACAGAAATGTATTTCTCATAGTTCTGGATGCTGGGAACTGCAAGCCAAGGTAGTAGCAGATTGAGGAGCTGAGGAGAGCCTTGCCCGGTTTAAGGATGGCTGTCTTCTTGCTGTGTCCTCATGTGGCAGAAAAGGTGAGGATCTCTTTGGGGTCTTTCAAAAGAGCAGTATTCTATTAAGCTTCACCCTCATGGCCCAACCACTTCCCAAAAATCCCCCATCCTAATAGAGAAAAGCTGCAAGATGAAAGTAGAGCATAAAGACTTGAGAAAAATGCTTAGAAACCTAGGCTCACACAGAGGCATCATTAGCAATGTGGGAGGCATGTGGTACACTGAAGGTAAGCATAGTAACAATAAACCCAAACCTAGGTCACCTCCTAACTAGATAAACTCAAATGCCAACAGTCACAGCTTGAGAAAAGCAACAAGCCCAATTCCAGACTTCCTGTACCTTCCTGATTCACTTCTGTCTATTCCCATGATGTCTGCTCTTCAATCAAAATTAGACACAGGCCATAAAAGGGGAGGACAGGGTGATGTGGGGAACAGGTCCCACTGTCAAAAGAAAACAATACTTTAGTGGTCAAATTAATATTAAATTGTATTCTATTTTCTGTACTTTCGTGTTTTTTTCTCAGAAGTATGATTTCTGTATGAGCAATATGAACATTTATCTTGTAACTTGTTTAAAATGCGAATTGTCAGGCTCCCTCTGAGGCTTATTGAATCAGAAACTCTTGGGTGGGACCCAGTAGTAGAGGAATCACTAAGCCAGTCTACAATTATTTCCTTGAAACTGTAAAATTGTTCAAAAATAGAGAAAGGGTTGTATTACTATTGACATGTGCCAATTTATACAAATTCTTGTGTGATCTAAATGAGAAAGATTTTTTGTTTTCCATTTTATCCTCTAGGGCTTTTCTCATCCCAGCTGAAATTCCTATTAGCTTCTTAGAAAGAAAGCTTATGGTAGCTACTGACCCTCCACTGGCACATGTGACAGATTTGACTGGTGTATCACAGATGACATTAGAGAACTTTGATCTGATTTTTCAATAAAACTTATTTTTAAAAGATTAACTATATGATTCCTTCACAATACAATTTACTGATGGGAGATAGCACATTTTAAAAATGAAATAAATGTTACACAAATCTGTCCTCGGTTTTGGATTTCTCTATAAAATTTAATAATGGTCTCTTTCTAAGGCACTTACTAGAGTTATAAGTACTAGAGATTGCTCATAATATTTAACATCTGGAACATATGCTAGCAGATGAGCAGCATCTCACAGTAACTCATCAATCATGATATAAAAGTGCTTACTGCACCATTTCATGAGCTCAAGTGGAGTATATTTCATTTTCACGGAGTCAAAAATAGAGACAGAGATAAAATAAACAAAAATAGTAGCATGCGAATAGAAATGTATGCAATTAAATGTACTTACTTGATCAAATAAAAGAATGATTAGCATTCCGCATCAACTTTTATATTAGAGACAGGGTATAATATAAAAGTATGCTATTAAGACTTAGAAAAATGTCTTCTCATTCATGAAAAATTAGTGCAATATTTGTCAGTCGTTCCTATCATATTAGTCATTCATCCTAACGGTCTATTACAGAAATATTCAGGGTTCTCCATCTAGCTCAGAAGTGTTATATGCAATTTAAATACTAGTGCATGGGTCTTATTAATACAATGATGGAAATAAGATATAATTAGAAAAGATAAGTGACAGTATAACATATCTTTACTCGTAACCTATTATGCTGATGATAAAAATAGATATATTTCCACTTAAAAAGCTGAAGTTTGACTTTTCCACTTCCTTTTCTTTCTTCACCTGCCACGCTGCTCTGGGACTTTAAAAGACGTGCAGGCTTTATGGACCAGGACTCATTTTCTCATCTGACTTTAAAGACCACTTCTCCGCACAATCAGAGTGAGGCAAGGGACTGCCATTATTCCTTACTACTGAAAATCCATGTTAACAAGCCATTCCAGCCCTGACTGGTTTGTCTCAGTGGATAGAGCGTCAGCCTGTTGACTGAAGGGTCCCAGGTTCGATTCCGGTCAAGGGCATGTACCTTGGTTGCTGGCACATCCCCAATAGGAGGTGTGCAGGAGGTAGCTGATCGATGTTTCTAACTCTATCCCTCTCTCTTCCTCTCTGTAAAAAATCAATAAAATATATATTTTAAAAAAACATTTCAAAATTAGAAAAACATTGTATGTTCTCTCATGCTATAGATTTTCTCAGATCCTTCAGGGCTCTTACCTTACAAATGTTATGACAATGTAAATGACTGCTCTCTGTACAACCCATTTGGAGAAATCAACGATGTTTTTACGGAACAGCTGGTTTAACTAATGAATGAACTACAAATTGGCTTCAGGTATGGAACTACTGAAACAGGCCGCAGCAAAACAAGGCGAGGCGCTGGGGGAAACTGTGGCAGCTGACCTAGGGGGAAGGCGCTTAGAATATAACAATAGGAAACGTGTTGTTGTTTTTTTAAAGAAAAAGAAACAAAACAAAACAAAAAAGAAAGTCTTACTTTTTGTGACAGCATGGATGGAATAAGTTATGTGAAATAAGTTATGCTATGTGAAATAAGTTAGAGAAAAACAAATACCATATGATCTTACATATATGTGGAATCTAAAACACAAAATAATTTAATAAATAAAATAGAAACAGAAGCATTCATAGAATAGACTGACAGCTCTAAGAGAGGAGGCTGGTTGGGGGCTGAGTGAAAAAAAATTGGGATAAAATTGGGATAAAAATTGGGATAAAAAGGGATAAAAGAAACAAAAATAGTAGCATGTGAGTAAAAATGTATGCAATTAAGTATATTAACTTGATCAAATACTAGAATGATTAGTATACATGTATACATATATACAGATATACATATATACACATCATATATAATACAAGCCTAATATGCTAAGTGTTTGGTTGACCAGTCAGCCATTCAACCAGTTGCTATGATGTGCACTGACACAAGTGGGCAAACACTCTGACCTGTAAGTTAGCTTGCTGCTGGGGTCTGGCCGATCCAGACTGAGCGAGATGGGCAGGACATTAGTTGCTGTATTAATTATTAAATCTATCTGTTTGTTATTATAAATTCAGTTCAGTGCATGTTCATTTTACATAACGATCTTTAAAATTGTAAAATAAATCAATATTTTGTAGCACTTTCTTTTCTTTTCATTTGTAGACAGGCATAAGAGAAAAAGAAAGAAAGAAAGAGAGAAAGAAAGAAAGGAAGAAAGAAAGAAAGAAAGAAAGAAAGAAAGAAAGAAAGAAAGAAAGAAAGAAAGAAAGAGAGAGAGAGAGAGAGAAAGGAAGGAAGGAAGGAAGGAAGGAAGGAAGGAAGGAAGGAAGGAAGGAAGGAAGGATGGAAGAGAAGAAAAAGGAAAAAGAAAAGAAATTGTGCTAAATAGATAGTCTCAGAGATCATTTTTAGTCTTCAACAGTTGGGAATAAATTCTAACATTGTAACATTAAGGAAGAATTTGTAAGAAAAATGAGAATGGAGAAATAATTTCTCCAGTTATACATACATGTTTATTGTGATTCTTCCCTAATGCCCACCCATTTCTAAATTTAAGAAAAAAATCCAAATGCCAGTCTTATTTTATCTTGCTCTTCTTTTCTACTCGTGTGTTATTCGTTACGTCCTCAGTTCTTTTTATTTTTTCTTCCCAACTCAGTGGCAGAAGGACTATGAGTGCATTTTTAGAATTGAGTAACAAAATTAGAATGTGTTTAAGGGTGGCATTATTCTCATTTTTATACCCATTGATGAATAGTTCCACTCATAACAAATTAATTGTATTTTTCACTGATAAATTTGACACTTATACAGGAATATTAATGCAGATCTCTAAGGTGAAATATGTAGGTATTGTGCAGTACTCACTTTTATAGTCTTCCTTCTTCTAATCTCATAAATAATGAAGAAAAAGTATTCTTATTATTAATGGTACTTGTTTTGGCAACCATAAATTGATATGTGAGTTTTAGCTTTTTACAGAAATAGGACAAGTAATATCGTTATGAATATGAATATAAGTATTAAATTATATAAAATGGACTTAGGAAAATTTATTCTATCAAATTCCCAAGCTGCTGAAATAATAAAACTACCCCAAAAAGACAGATATAAATTAATTTCAACCTCTTTTGTTTTATATTGAATGGCATTTTGTGTCTAATGAATAAGATCTTATAAAAGGGAAATATATTAAAAATAAAAATGGGGCCAAAACCAGTTTGGCTCAGTGGATAGAGCATCAACCTGTGGACTGAAGGGTCCCAGGTTCAATTCCAGTTAAGGGGTGTATCTTGGTTGTGGGCACATCCCCTGTGGAGGTGATGTAGGAGGCAACTGATTGATGTTTCTCTCATTGATGTTTCTGGCTCTATCTCTCTCCCTTCCTCTCTGTAAAAAATAAATTATATATATATATATATTTTTAAATAATAAAATTGGGATTTTAAAAAATCACATACATCAAAATATTAGAAAATCAAAGTATAATATCTTAAAATAAAAAGTGTGTCCAATGTTTTTCACTGTGTATAATAATAAAAATGTCATACTTTAATAATTCTAATACTAGAGATAAGATGCCAACAAAATAAATCTGTTTTGAAACTGTGATCTTGAATTTTTTAATATAAATATTTGTGCTGGTTTTCTAGCCTGATAAAGTATATAGTATAGATATCTGGACTTAAGTGAAGTCCAGAGGCAACTTATCTCACATGTCCAATTAATGAATTTGTAGGCAATATTCATTTTGATCAGATGGAATAGTACAGAATGGACAATAATACAGTTGTGTGGGTTTGTGATATCCTAACAAAATTTTGTATCATTATTGAATGACAATACACAAAGAATATATCAGATAACAAAATTATGTCGATTTGAGTGGAGTATTCTAGAGTCATACCACTGGGCTGCTCAGCCAACATCAAGATGATCTATTGACCATGTCAGAATAATCTGCAAGGAATGACAGAATCAGAGTTTTGAAGGACTTTGACATATATATTTAAAAAAATGAGCCAAATTTAGCAACATTAAATCTCATAATAATAAATACCAACTTCTGCATATATTCTGGGTAAAATGTAATTATATAACCTTCTTTGAAATAAATGATTTTTATGTATTTTTAAAAAATATATATTTTTATTGATTTCAAAGAGGAAGTGAGAGGGACAGAGCGATAGAAGCATCAATGATGAGAGAGAATCAGTGATCTGCTGCCTCCTGCAAGCCCCATGCTGGGGATCTAGGCTAGAACCCAGGCACATGCCCTGACCGGGAATTGAGCCTTGACTTCCTGCTTCATAGGATGACACGCCAGCTGGGCCAAAAATGAGGTTTAGAGGGGGGGGGAAATAAGGGTCTTTTCAGTACAGTGTCCCCAACATCCTGACTAGAAACGCATCCTCTTTCGGTCCCCTGTTCCTTTCTGCCATTGTCTTACAAAAAGTAGAGCAGTGTTCCTACGGAATAAGAATGAATGCCCTATCTCTGAGTCTCCTAAAGATAAGTTTCTCTTGAGTATTCACAAATATTCTTTATAACACTAAGATCCATTAATAAAAGTATAAAAAGGACTTTCAGAATTCATTTCAATCCCTCTCCCGGCCAACTTCACAGGAAAACTGCTTTCCTCCTCACACTTTCAGCCTCTACCTCTGACCACTTTGCTTTCTGCCGAAAGAGAGAAGTATTCTGGAAATTCCCGTTGCCCATATCACACTTAGAGCATCCTCTCTCTCCTCCCCTCCCCGCCCCTCCCCGCCCCTCCCCTCCCCGCCCCTCCCTGCCCCTCCCCTCCCGGCCCCGCCCCGCCCCGCCCCGCCCCGCCTCGCCTCGCCTTTCCTCTCCCTTCCCCCTTTTGTCTCAAATACGTGATGATTTTTCTGTAATGCATCAACTTCCAGGAAAAAAATAAGTAAAAACTGTGCTCAGGTGACAGAATAGATGCTTTTTAGGAAAGAGGTTTTCAGTGATACCAGTGATGAGATAAGTTTGTCCGCTACAAGTAAGGAGAAGTGACTCGACCAAAGCACTGAAGAGTGTGGTTGAGTAACTCCTAAGAAAATGGGAACACATGGGAAGGAAGCCATTCATTGTTAGTGATGTGAATCTTTGGTGATGTGAAGATCTACAACATATGTCTGTGAAATGATAAACTTTGTAAACTTCCTCATGAAATATGTTAGTAAAGTTATTCCATGGCCATTAGAGTTCTCTAGCAGTCTTTTTGTCTATATGAGTTAACCTAGTCATAGGGCTAAGCAAATTTGAAATATAGTTTAATTCAACAACTCATAATATACTGTTGGTACCAATCATAAATAAATAAAAAATCTTGAAACATTTTAAGATGACAGTTATTTAAAGAATGTACACTTCAATTTGCTTGAATGACATTAATATAGTATATATTTTGTTTGACCTGAAAATCTTTACATTACAATCTGATGGTTTAAAACTCAACATATTTCAGTAAAATAAAAATGGTGCTAAAAACGAATAAGCTTAAGACAAAATCCTCTATGTTAAAAAATAGTAACGATCTTTAGGATAAGACTATTAACATTATTTAATCATGAGCACAATTCAACTTTCTCTTGGATATATTTAGAAGGTTGTTAGTTTAGAATTAATTTTAAGTTGAAAATCATCAGTAAAAGATTCTCTTTTAGGTTAAGAGGAAGGCATTTTAATCTGCATTTAAAAATTAGCAGTGAAATATATGCAGGAAAATATGGTAGTCAATAAAATTTTATAAAACACAATACGTATTTTTAAATGAATCTATTATTTCTTTAATTTAAGACAAGAAAATTCAATTTATGTTCTATGGAGAAATCAGCCATTAAAAACATTGTGTGTATTTATTTATTTATTTATTTATTTTTACAGGAATAAAGATTTATTGCTAATAAATCTATTGCAAAATAGACCAATAAGATGTCCAAACATTTACTCAGAAAGAATGTGTCTTTGGTGGAGCAACACACGGGGCCCACTGCATTCCCACGTACATGTCTATGTGGGTAGCAGCAAGATGGCCTAAGCGCCTCCTTCTTCCCTCCTGCCAGCTTCCTAAGTCCTCCAAAACTGCAAGAATGGATCACTTGTATTTTACCTTTCCTCCTCTGTGGTTAGTAAGCATCCTCAGGAAATCTATTAAATTGGTCATCTGTACCCCAAGGCTTGGGACTTTCACAGACCTGAGAATAAAAAAGAATGGCCACAGTCTCTGCTTCCAGGAGAAAAACATTGTGTTTAATTACAACCATTAGAACTAACTTCTTACTGGGGCTGCAGGAGAGCTTTGTAATTATTTATACCTCGGGTCAAGGTTGAAACAGCAATTTGGTCAAGTTTTAGCATCATGGATTTTAGAACAAGTGACACCATTTTGGGCCCCCTAGTGTTCTCTTTAATAGTGGAAATCAAAGAAAGTTTGTAAATAAAGTTAAGAAATACATTGTATGTGAAATTAAGCTAAGAAATACTGATTAAAATTATAGACTTTGTCATCTGCAAAGAGTTCACAGCTGAAATCATAGAGGTAGAGAAAATTCTTTAAAATCCTATATAATAAAGATGTTATATGCAAACTGACCATCACTCTAACACACAAGATGGCCGTCCCATGTGGTCAAAGATGGCTTCCCCCATGTGGACACAAGATGGCTGCCACAAGATGGCTGGCAGGGGAGGACGGTTGGGAGGGACCAGGTCTACAAGGGAGGACAGTTGGGGGAAATCAGGCCTGTAGGGGAGGGTAGTTGAGAGGGACCAGGCCTGCAAGGGAGGGCAGTTGGAGGTGACCAGCCCAGCAGGGAAGTACAGTTATGGGTGACCTCTCTGGCAGGGGAGGGCAGTTAGGGAAGACAAGACCAGTAGGAGAGGGCAGCTAGAGGCAATTGGGCTGGCAGTGGAGCAATTAGGTGTCAATCAGGCTGGCAAAGGAGTAGTTAGGGGATGATCAGACTAGCAGGCAGAAGCAGTTAAGGCCAATCAGGCATGCAGGCAGGTGAGCGGTTAAGAGCCTGCAATCCTGGATTGTGTGGGGGATCCCAGATTAGAGAGTATGCAGTCTGGGCTGAGTTACACCCCCCCATGCATGAATTTTGTGCACCAGGCCTCTAGTAAATATATAAAAGTAGAAGAGTAAAATGAGAAAAGAATATAGGATACCAGCATAGATGAGTGGATAAAGAGGCTTCTTTGAAGATGAGAAATAAAAATGGTTTATAATTTTAAAATTGACCAAAAAACTCCCATAAAAAAAATAGAAAAGAGTAATGTGGCAGAAACCAATCAACTTAACCAACCAACCGTTCACCAGTAAAACACACACACACATATACTCACACACACACACACAAATGAAACACCAAATTGACAGAACAAAGTATTTAATGATGTATGGTTTTTAAAAAAATATATATTTTATTGATTTTTTACAGAGAGGAGGAGAGAGAGATAGAGAACTAGAAATGTCGATGAGAGAGAAACATCGACCAGCTGCCTCTTGCACACCCCCTACAGGGGATGTGCCCGGAGCCAACGTACATGCCCTTGACCGAAATCGGACCTGGGACCTTTCAGTCCGCAGACCGACGCCCTACCACTGAGCCAAACCAGTTTCAGCAATGTTGTATAGTTTTAAACAAAAATTGAGATGTGCTGATACAGGTTTGGCTCAGTGGACAGAGCATTGGTCTGCGGACTGAAAGGTCCTAAGTTAGATTTCGGTCAAGGGCATGTATCTTGGTTGCGGGCACATCCCCAGTGGGGGGTGTGCAGGAGGCAGCTGATAGATGTCTCTATCTCTTATCGATGTCTCTCTCTCTCTCTCTATGTTTCTAACTTATATCCTTCTCCCTTCCTCTCTGTAAAAAATCAATAAAATATATTTTTTTAAAAAAATGTAGGTCTGGTATTATTCTAATTATCCTTAGCTAATTTCTCAACCATCTGCGTATTTTCAAAACTTCTTTGCAAGTTATTTGGAGCTTAGAGCTCAGATTAGTTCAATAAATTACAAAAGATGAAATAAAAAAATGAATGCAAAGAAAAGGCAAACTAGTGGTTCTTTAAATTTTCATATTTAATGTTGACCTATGATGCTCCAATAACAGATTTCCCTGCCCAGGGAGTCCACTATTGCTTAAGCACTGAGATTGATGTTAAAACACCTTCCCAACTATTAGAATGATTTATTTTAAGTATCATCAGAAACATAGAAAGTTAATAGTAACACATGAATAAATTAATGACATCCCAGGTTTAACAGTGTGTCACATGTTTATAAATATAGAATTCTCAATATTAGTCAATCATTCATCTTTATTCCCTACATTCTCCTTACAGTTAAGTACAAAGAAATTGGATGCAATTTTAATGCTGTGAAACCTCTGTAAACATTTTCTTATGGCAATCAAGGTGCATATTCTAGTAAATCAAATTTTCCTGCATTAGGTAAAAGTTTAAACATTGGTTTTATGAAGAACCATTAAGGATATGCATCATTGTGGTATAGAATTGATTTATTTAAAAAAACCTCTGCATTTTAAACAAAAAATGAAATATATCTTCATATAAATGTTCTTATAATACAAGTTTATTGTATTACAGAAATACAAATAATAACAAGTTTTATGAGTTGTCAAGAAATATTTATTGTACATATTTCTTAAGCATCATAATAAAATGTTTATTCCAAATACAGTATATAAAATTCACAGAGTATGATTCAGGGTACTTATATTCTTTCTACATTAACTTTTTAAACATTTCATTGCATTTTTTTGTAAGTAATGTCATGATCTATAATACCACTGTTGCCACCTAAAAAAGTGATAAGATTAAAACTTTTTGTAATATGCATATGCCTAGATTAGTTTGTTAAAGGCTGATAATATGATGTTGTACAAGAAAAACATTGAAAATATATACATTCAAAATATCATTGGAGAGTTTATCACTATTGAACAATAGTCTCTTTAAAAGTTAGAGTTTATCACTATTGAACAATATTCTCTTTAAAAGTTAGATGGTGTGTTCATTAAGAAACTGTATAATTTCTTATCAATTCCAGTGGCTCTCTAGTATATTCCATAGATGTGGATTGAAAAGAAATCATTAAAAGTCATTCATGCTTCCTTTACTGTGTCCCTTTCTGTTCATTTAAAAATAACAGCTTCAAGGCGCAGGCTTATTGTCATGCTAAGGAGTTTTCCTGTCTCTATAACTGTATTTAATTGTTATGTCAAGTGAGAGCCATTCAGTCATGATAATAAAAATAAATTTTCATAGCAGCTGCCTTTAGGAATTAATTGTAATATATTAACTATTTTGATCTGTGCTCACCAGAGAGTAAATTTTCCAGATTGTTTTCAACATGGTAGAATCAATAACCAGGTTTCAAGTCATCATATCAATTTTTAGTTAAAATCAATTAAATGCTCAAATAAAATTTATGGAAACAGTCCAAATTTTACACGGGAGTAATAAAATTGTTTTAAATAATCATTTCTGTCAGAATAAGATTCTCTAAAGCATTTTATTTATTTTATTTTATTTTATTTTGCCAAATCTAGCTTCAATAGCAAGCATAAAAACAGATGTACAACTTCCTATCAAAATCTCTAAGTACACTGAAGTATGCCTAAACATGTTTTATTATTTCATAACTCAGCTTAAGTTTTACTGAATCCTCTAAAATCCTTTCTAGAAAACATAATAACAAATGAGCATGGAATTAAGTGATAATAACTGCTATTTATAGCAGTTTACCATGTTTCAGACTCTTCTCTAAATTATTTACTGTAATGCTTCCAAAGCCTTAAAGAGATGCTATTGCCATAGAAATTTTTCTTATGAGAAAATGCATGATTGAAAAAAATTAAATAACTTGGTTATTTTTCTATGGCTCATAAATTGTGGGGCTTGAATAGTATCTCAAGTAATTCATTCATCCAACAAAGGATGAATGTCTCTCTGTGTCTGACACTGTCCCAGGCACAAGGTTACAAAGATTCATAAGACAAGTCTCTGCCACCAAAAGCTGAAAGTATATTTGATTCTAAAGCTCCTGATGTAATGTTGCCAACTTCAGGCACATTTAATCTGAATCTTTGATGCATTATTTTAAAACCCCTTATTTTATACTTAAAAAGTGAGTTTTTATTTAATATAATTAAAATGCAACTAAAGGAGTTATAATAGATGTATGCACCAGTGAGGATCAGGATAATCCTATTTAATAAAGAGGGAATATGCTAATTGACTGCCCTGCCCTCAAAGATAGCAGTGCCCATAACCACAAGATAGTGGCACCCAGTCCCCTCAGCTCCTCTGGGGTGGCAGGTGTGTGGCATTGCCAGGCCCGTGCCCGCGCCCTGGTGAGTCCTGCTGCTCCACACACCTGCCTCTGGAGTCCCCAAGTCTCCTAATTCCCCCAGCTGGCTTGGTCGAATGTAAAGGAAAGCCTTGGATGTCAGCTGCCCAGTCGCCCAGGGCTGGCCTGAGGGACAACCAAATGACTGAACAAGCAGGTTGTGTGGGGCAGTCAGGCAGGCAGGGATGTTAGTGAGGGATGACCAAATGATTGAACAGTAGGCTGCATGGGGTGGGCAGTTGGGGGTGACCAGGCCAGTGAGGGAGTGCAGTTCAGGGCAACCATACCTGCAGGGGAAGGAGGGGTTGGGCATAATTAGGCTGGCATGGGGGGCAGAAAGGGTTGACTAGGTCATCAGGGGGACAGTTTGGGATAACCAAGCCAGCAGGGGCGGGGGG
The DNA here is from genome assembly GCF_964339955.1 of Pipistrellus hanaki. NCBI lineage: Eukaryota > Metazoa > Chordata > Mammalia > Chiroptera > Vespertilionidae > Pipistrellus > Pipistrellus hanaki. The sequence continues at coordinate 144,948,780 of NC_140504.1, read as the reverse complement.
GGGGGGGGGGGCAGTTAGGAGTGACCAGGCCGGCAGGGAGGAGCAGTTGGAGATTACTTGGCCGTCACCGAGGGGAGGCAATTAGGGGCTATCAGGCCTGCACAGAAGCAGTGAGGGGTGATCAGGCCAGCAGGAGAGAGCAGTTAGGGGTGACCAGGCAGTCAGGCAGGTGAGTGATTAGGAGCCAGTGGTCCAGGATTGTGAGAGGGATTTCCTGGATTGAAGAGGGTGCAGGCTGGGCTGTGGAGGACAACCCCCCCGTGCACAAATTTTGTGCACAAGGCCTCTAGTTATAAAATAAACACATTAATTATTCTTATTTACAAAATAATTGCAACATGAAGCCAAAAAAATATCTGTATCTATGAAGAAATCTCCTTTAGCATGACATCAATGTTAAATGTCAATATATATAATATTTACAGTGATATATTTTGCTACTTAAATTTTCCATGTGACAAAACAAGACAAAAACAATCTAGAAACATTTCTATAATAAACTTGATAATCACAAGTTTAATGTATTTAAAATATGACAATACATTTTTATCTTGAATGCCCAACAAAATCATTCATTATTATTTTTTAATATATAAAGGAAAAATGAATGAGAATGTCCATAGATTGTAGCAGAGGTGGAAGAAAGTCATCTCCAAGTTTCAAAGCTGGCATGCAAGTTAGATAGAGCAATAGTTATATAAGATATATTTATAAACCTGCAGGGGAATAAAAGCTTTCTATAAATATATAAAAGGCTAATATGTAAATTGTTCCCTTGGGACTTCAACCAGGAAACCAGGAGTTCATCGCTCCCTATGATGTGCACTGATCACGAAGGGGCAACATGGAATGAAGGAAGGCCTCTGCTGGCAGCTGGAAGGCCCCGATTGGCCCTAATGGCTGGCCATGCCTATGAACCCTACCCATGCACACATTTCATGCACCTGGCCGCTGGTATAGAATAATGGGCAATGTACATAAGCAGGCATTCACACAAAGATTAAATATATGTGTGACAAGCAAACCTTAAAAAATGCTTAACTTCATTAGTATGGACATCAGAAAGGTCCCCCGGGTGTGGTAAAAAATAATTCCTCCTACTCATCATAGCAGTAAGGCCCTGCCCAGACAGCAAACTACTTCTCTGACACAAATATTATGAAATTTTTACTATTTAATTTACATTTTATAGCTTTTCTTATCTAATTTTTTAAACTATATTTTTTATTGATTTTTTAAAAAAATATATTTTATTGTTTTTGTACAGAGAAGAAGGGAGAGAGATAGAGAGCTAGAAACATCGATGAGAGAGAGTCATGAGAGAGAGTCATTGATCATCTGCCTCTTGCACAACCCCCACTGGGGATATGCCCACAACCAAGGTACATGCCCTTGACCGGAATCGAACCCGGGTCCCTTCAGTCCCCAAGCCAACGCTCTATCCATTGAGCCAAACAGGTTTTGGCTATTTTTTATTGATTTTACAGAGGAAGGGAGAAGGAAAGAGAGATGGAAACATCAATGATAAGAGAGAATCATTGATTGACTCTTTCTACATGCCCCCTACTGGGGATTGAGCCCACAACCCAGGCATGTGCTCTGACCAGGGATTGAACTCTGACTTCCTGGTTCATAGTTCGACACTCAACCACTGACCCATGACAGCTGGTCCTATCTAATTACTTATATATTATTTACCTAATCAGAAAAAACCATAGAACAATTTATTTATTCAATATTTATTGAAATCCTAATACATATCAGGCATTGTGTGAAGCACTAGGCTGTAAAATGATACTTTGCTTGCTTTCAAAAAGGTTTCATTTGGGCAACTAAATAACAAACAAACAAACAAATAAATAAATAAATGAAAAGGATCCCAAGTCAAATTTATAGAAAATATCCTTTTATTATCTTTTGGTCGAGAATATGTTTGTATATTTTTAGAAAACAAATCTGAGACCATCTGGATTCCTGCAACAGAGAGGAATTGACAAGAGTGATTCAGCCATGGAGACAGAAGAGAAACAATTCAGAGATGGAAGACACTGACAATGCCTCGCCATACTAGCAGACAGCAGTTGTGTGTCGCTGAAGGATGCCCAGGACCAAACCAGGGATGGTCGGACCTGCATCACCACCATTTGACCACCAATGAAATACCATGGCTGACATGTACACATCAGGAAGTGTTTGACATTGAAATTGGGACTCAAAAGAACTGTTGGCCCAGAAAGGAACTCACTATAGACTGATTCATTTGCCTCTCAGCATAACCATTATGGCTTGTCTCAGTTTCAGTTCTTACAAGAGTATTTCTTGGATCACATGATCTCACAGATCTTGAGGAAATAATGAACAACATAAACTGATGAACAGAAACGGACCCAGAGAAAGAGAAGCAGTGATCAGACTGTCAAATCTCAGAGGAAAGGTAGGGGAGAGTGGGGGTTAGTGGGAGAGATCAACCAAAGGACTTGTGTGCATGCATATAAGCCTAACCAGTGGCAATGGACAACAGGGAGAGGGGGGCATATGTAGGGAGGGGTTTGGGATGGGAATGGGAGGATGAAAACAATTATGTGATACCAAAATCAATAAAAATAAAATAAAACTCAAAAAAAAAAAAAAAAAAAGAAAGAAAGAAAGAAAGAAAGAAAGAAAGAAAGAAAGAAAGAAAGAAAACCTGGCACACAAACACAAAAAAATAATAATAATGAAGTAAATCCATTAAATACTTATTTTTGAACAAATTATTTTTATAAAATTTCCTTCAATAAATTAAAGTTAATTTGTTTACCAAACATTTATTTTTAAAAAAATATATTTTATTGATTTTTACAGAGTGGAAGGGAGAGGAATAGAGAGTTAGAAACATCAATGAAAGAGAAATGTCAATCAGCTGCCTCCTGCACACCCCCTACTGGGAATGTGCCCACAACCAAATACATGTCCTTGACCTGAATCCAACCTGGGACCCTTTGGTATGCAGGCGGATGCACTACCCACTGAGCAAAACCAGGCCAGGGATTATTTACCAAACATTTAAATATCAATTGTCTATATGCTGGATTGAGGTTAATTATTGAAAATGTTAATATATAATGTATATTAAAATGAACACTTTTCAAGGAGCAGTCTGTTGGAAAAAAAATAAGTGTACAGAAAAGATCAGAAGACATTTAATTTTCAAAACACGTGTAAATAGTCTTGACTGGTTTGCTCGAAGGTCAGACTGTCCAACACAGACCAAAGTGTTGTGAGCTTGATTCCCTGTCAAGGGCTGGCTCCTGGGTTGCAGGTTTGATCCCAGCTCCTGTGGGAGGAAACCAGTTGACATTGATGTTCTCTTCTCTTTTCCCCTCTGTCCTCCCACTTTCTCTAAAAATTAATGGGAAAAAATATTGTAAGGTGAGGATTAACAAAAAAGAAACACGTACAACACACTTATCAATAGGGTATTATGAGAGCACCGAAACTGAGACTTTTGGGATACATAAAGGAGTATTGTTTGAAAGAGATGAGGATCATAGTTTTGGGAATAATGTTCTTCCAATTGTTAGGCGGAAACTCACAGTGACTGGGATCATCATTCCAAAAAGAGAGTATAACATAACCTTTAGATGCTTTGGCTCAAGTGGGAGGCAAACATTGATTTAAATTCTTTTATCAATCCATTCTGCCCTTAGCCTTATAATTTTCTCTACCACATGGCTCCTCCATCATATATACAGTGGATTATCAAGAGACCTGACCTAACTATTCAACCCATATATTGGTAAATGATTTATTTAGTGCTATTTTGCAAGATCTTTGTCCAAGAAGGAAAATGGAAATTCACTGGAAAGAAAGAAATCAATTTGAGTTTCTTTCAGAGTGTCAACATGAAATTCAAAGGGAAATGAGAAGTTCTTGTTGTGGTAATTGTTGTTTGTTTTGATTTGTCAGGGAGGAATCTAAAATTAGACAAAAAGATTTGTAAAGGTGAAGGCCCATCATAGAAATCCATGAACTACTACTGTTGTTGTTGCTGCACTTTGTTATAATTATTACTATTAATATTATTTTATTTATAGGTAAGTATATAGTTAGAATAATAAACTAATACCTGGTGCAGCTTTGGATCATAAACAAAAATTTCCAGTTCTAATTTCCATAAGACCCCATTTATCCTAATGCCTCCTTTTCCCAGTATGTGTAGTCTCTGGCTAATTTTAATACTTAGTGAAGTTTAATCTTGTCAAAGAAATTCTTGTTTTCCATTTTTCAGTGACTCAGTAAGTAAATGCCCCTTTCATCTTTTATTAGTTGAACAATCAAAAATACCTAATGAACATAGGAAAAGACATAATGAAAAGAATGAGTACTAGAAATAATTACTGAAACAATATGGAAGATATACACACAAAGTGCTATTTTAGTTTATGAATTTCTAGTTCTAGAAAATGTATTCTTAATTCTTAACTGATATGATGAGTTTGCTTATTTAATTGTAATTTGTATATATTTTCACAATCTCTATAGTTCCTAAGAAGTTTGTGATCACCTTCCTATGTTAATGCTATTTTACGTGTTTGTCTTTTCAATAGTGTTTCAGTGATTTTTTTTTTGTTGTTGTTGTTGTTGTTTAAATTTAAATCTCTGGAAAATTAGATTATGTGTAAAACACTAAAGTCTCTGTTTATTTAGAGAATAGAGAAACTAATTAAAACGTTTTCCTATTCAGAAAAAAAAAAAAGGTTTCAGTCTAATGAGGCACAGGAGTATTTGCTGAATTAAGTATTCATTTAATGCCTATTAGAACAAGGACTAGTGTAGGTTTTGGGATATACAGAATAAAGCAAAGCCCCTGCTATCATGAAAGTTACATCCTACTTTAATCAAATAATCCAATAATAAATGCTATGAAGCTAGGATAAAGACTGAGTTGAGAAATTATCACAAAGTATTATCTAAACCTGAAGGGATGGTCATGGTGGCAGGGAGATAAAAAGCTTTGCTCCTTAAACCCAAGTTTAAGCACTAACTTAGGAGATAAGTAGCAATTAGCTAAGTTAATGGAGGGAAAATGAGAATACCATCCCCAGGAACAGCCATCAGGAAGTGCCCTGAGGTAGATAACGTTTGCTACATTCAAGGAACCCCAGGGAAGCCAATATGTCTGAAACTGAGTGAAAATGGCAAAGACAGTGCTCAGAGACAGTCAGGGGCCAGGCCATAGGGGTCACTAGGAGGCATGGCATGAGTGTGAATTTCATCCTCAACAACATGGAGTGTCATTGATGGATTTTGAAGCCAGGATTGAATGGGTTGACATGTAATACTAATTTCTAATGACATTAACATTGACAATTTTTATAGAGGACATGATAGGCAGTGTGCTATGTGGTTTTGTATACTCATTCTCTAACACTCACAGGAAAACTATGAGATATATATCAATGTCTTCATTTTACAGTTGAAATTGGATTCAGTGAAATTATATAATTCATCCAAGATTGTACAGCTAGTGTAGAAGGGTCTGAATTCAACTAAAGTCAGTCTGATTCTATACCCTAATTAGTATTTTTTTTATTCCAAATCAGAATTCTTTCAAGAATGTGACTTTGTAAAATTATTAAGAGGTCAAATTAGAAAGTGTCCCTCAGCCCAGCCTGCACCCTCTCAAATCTGGGACCCCTTGAGGGATGTCCAACTGCCCGTTTAGGCCTGATCCTAAATGGGCAGTTGGACATCCCTCTCACAATCCAGGACTGCTGGCTCTCAACTGCTCGCCTGCCTGTCTGATTGCCCCTAACTGCTTTTGCCTGCCAGCCTGATCACTCCCTAACCACTCCCCTGCCATCCTGATTGATGCCTCACTCCTCCTCTACCAGTCTGATTGCCCCTAACTGTCCTCCCCTGCAGGTCTGGACTCCCAAACTGCCCTCCTCTACAGGCCTGATCCTCCCAACAGCTCTCCCCTAGAGGCCTAGGTCCCCCCCAATTGCCCTTCCTTGGTTGCCTGGTAGCCCCCAGCTTCTCTCCTCTGTTGCCTGGTCACCCCTAACTGCCATCCCCTGCAGGCCTGATTGCCCACAACTGCCATCCATTGTAGGCCTGGTCCCTCCCAATTTATTAAAACTTTTTAGCCTTGAGCAGAGGCTAGGGCCAGCCAGGAAGTTTTAATTCCTCCATCGCCAAGGAAACCCAAGCCTCCAGCTTGCTCTGTGACCAGAGCCATCTTGATTGGGTTAATTTACATACTTGCTCCTGATTGGCTTGTGGTCGGAGCAGAGGTATGGCCAACTTGCATGTTTGTCTTTTATTAGTGTAGAAAAGGCTAAATGACTGATTGTCCGTCCATCTGATTGGCCAACCAATCAGCCGGCCAGTACCTATGACATGCACTGGCAATTTAAAAATAAATGTTGATTTGTGTATGCACAATACATATAAAACTCTTGCTAGTGCAAATTGCATGCATGTTTTCATTTGTCATTGTCAGTCATGAATTTGTTTCTGTTGACATCCTGAAGCTGAAAGAAAGTGATGTTTTTAACAGAATATGTCTAAAGACCAACAATGTACCTCTGAAGCTGAAAGAAGCCAGCATCATCAACAGAATATATCTGAAGACCAACGTACCTCTGAAGTGAAAGAAATAAATTTCTGATATTCTTGATGGAGATTTTCACACCTATTTGATTGAGGATCCCATTGATTCAATGGATGATGCAGAAAAGGAAAATTTTCCCATCGAATTTTTTAATAGTATTACTCCATCAGGGATGTTGTGTCATAAATTAAAATTGAAAGTAAGTGCAATCGTCATGCTACTGAGATATTTTAATAGTAATTGGGGTCTTTGTAATGGTACTGGGTTTATTATAGAAAGATTGTGACCTAACATAATTAAAGCTGAAGTATTAACAGGATCTGTGGAGGGAGAGATTGTTCTGATTCCAAGAGTTGGTTTGTCCCTGTCTGACACAGTCCTCCCATTTAAATTAATTCAAAGACAGTTTTTCATGATACCAGCATTTGCAATGACTATTAATAAATCATAAGGACAAACTTTAGACAGAGTAGAAATATTCATACCTGAACTCATTTTCAGACATGGTCAGTTATATGTTGCTTTCTCTGGAGTTTGAAGAACGTGTGACATTACAGTTAAAGTTGTAAATACTTCATCACAAGGGAAATTAGTCAAGCACGCTGAAAGTGTTTTTACCCTTAATGTGGTATATAATACATTTAATCAATTTATCAGACATTGTTTTTATAAATGTTTTTATATCATGTTTTTATTATTTTATATCATATTTTTGTTGTTTTATATCATGTCTTTGTTTTTGTTATGTCATGTTGTAATGATGATTTGTTAATGAAGTTATGTATTATTTTCATATTCATTTTACTGATTTTCTTTCATCTCTGACACTTCTATTATAAAGAGAAAATAGAATCATTAAAATATTTCTTCTAATTAATTTCCTTTCAATGTGCACGAATCCATGCACTGGGCCATTAGTATAAATATATTACTCAACCATAAGAAAAAAAAATGAAGTCCTGCCATTGAAACAATATCTACGGATCTTGAGAAAATCATACTAAGCAAAATGAATCCATCAGAAAAGTACAAGAAACATATAACTTTTCTCATATGTAGAATAGAAAACAATTCTTAATTTTTATACAAATTCAATTTCTTAGTGCTTAAACTTTAAAATAACAACTTTCATGTGTTTTTTCTTAGCAGCACTTTCTGGTAGCAGTTCCAGTTTCAGATTTTTGTTTTTTGGCATTGTATCAGTAAGGTTTCAAGCTGAGAAACCAAATGAGTAGATTATTATATAGAAATGTATTGCCAGGAATCAGCTTATACAGTTGTGGAGGCTGACTAAGCAAATTCAAAATCTGTGGGGCAGGCAGTAAGAAAGGGGAGATGATGATTAAGCTACAAATTCCTGGATGTGATCTGAATTTTGTTCTCCAGAGGCAATGAGAAAGGAAGATGCATAGGAGAAGGCAGAAAAATTTCTGACTCAGCTGCTCTTTGGAATCTCTGATCTTAGGAAAGGCCTTTGTCCTCTTTTAAAAGCATTTTTGCTGGTTAATCGGGATCACCCAGAATAATCTTCCTTTTGATTAACTGATTAGATATTTTAATTACTTCTGCAAAATCCTGTCACTGCAGTATCTAGATTAGTGTTGGATTGAATAACTGGGAAGGTATGAGTGTGATTAAAAATGGCCACTGCCTCCTTTCCCTGCTCCAATTCCTATAAGAGATTATCTCTTGTATCAAATCATAACAGCATAGTATCGCTCCAGACCAAGGGCATGGAGCACTGTAGTTCAGCCTTACCACATTTACACATCAAGAGCCAGCACAGACATGTGCTGCTTTGGCCTTATAAATCTCAGAATAACAAGCCAATGTTCAAATAAAACTGACCAACGTTCGAATAAAAATTTTAAAACATCTGTTTGGTAGAACCAGAATCACCTTTTATGCTAATATCCTTAGTTCCCCTCTCACTAAAAAAAATATATCCATGGACCCAGAAAACAGTTTGGTGAAGGCCTGGGATGGGAGGAGAGGTTGAGCTGGAAAAGGTCAATGGGGAGGGGGGTATATTTGTATAATTTTTAAGAATAAAGATAAGCCCTAACCAGTTTGGCTCAGTGGATAGAGTGTTGGCCTGTGGACTGAAGGGTCTCAGGTTTGATTCTGGTCAAGGGCATATACCTTGGTTGCAAGCACATCCACAGTAGGGGGTGTGCAGGAGGCAGCTGATCAATGTTTCTCTCTCATTGATGTTTCTAATACTCTGTCCCTCTCCTTTCTCCCCTTCCTCTCTATAAAATAATAATAATAACAATAATAATAATAATAATAATAAATATTATTTTAAAAAATAAAGATAAATTGAATTATAAAAAAGATAGGATCAAAAGCATGTAAGACATAAGAATGAGTAGGATAATGAGATTCAATAGTATATGCAACAATGTTTAAATTATTACTTAAAGGGAATTTAAAGTGTAAATACTAAAATTTAAAAATATATATGTATATATGGCTCAATGATCTGCACTTTCTAAGGAGTTTGGAAGGCTGGAAAGCATATTTTCCTAAAATAACAACAACTTGATCTATTTTGCTAGGTCAGTTTGAAGGACCAAATCAAGCCATGAATGTAACCAGCCTACTTTGGCAAATCATTCCATATGAAAATCATAGTTTGCTTGATCTTGCAGCAGGGTATTTTTGAGTGACAGTGCTAGCAACTCAGAGACAAAGAAATACTTGTTCCTCCATATCACCATTCATTTATACACATATTTATGTCAATATTTACTATGATCAAATTCTGTGCAAAGCATGATTTCTGGAGTTTAATATATGTATCTGAAAGATAATAAGAAAAATAATCCTATATAATAAAAGCCTAATATGCTAAGCATCCAACTGTTCATTCAACCATTCAACCAGTCACTATGGCATTCACTGACCATCATGGGACAGATGCTCCAACCAGTAGGTTAGCGTGCTGCTGGGGTTTAACCAATCAGGACTGGGTGAAATAGTCTGGACACACCCTGGAGGCAACCTCCTGCCATTCCTCCCAGCTCAGCCAATCTCTCACATTTCCTCCCTGGTCTCTAAAATATGTCTTCTACTTAATTTTCTTTCAATGTACATGAATTCGTGCACCAGGCCTCTAGTGAAAGAATAAAATGAATGACAGAGTTAGGGAGAGAAAAAGTGGAAGAGGAAGAGAAAAGGAAAGAGATAGGACATCAGCAGATGTAGGAGGTCAGAAGGTAGAGGAGAAGAACATTGAAGTCAAGTGTTTTTTCTCTCTCAGTTAGTGGTCCACTTCTATTACCTATGAGTATAGTTTAAAAAAATCTGCCCAGAATAAGGAAGTGTATAGTGAAAGAACCAACCTCTGGGGAAAGGCCAGACCCTCAGATGCTTTTGCAGACATTCGTGCTCTCCCACAGTTTGGCAAAAAGGCATTAGATATTTTTGAGGTCAGATTACCTTTGTGGACATTTCAGTGAAATAGTTTTGAGGCATATATGATGTCACAGTTCAAAGATATCATTCACTGAGGAAATGGTTTTTCTGACAAAGTATTCTGGAAGACTTCTTGACTTAATAATGAGGATATTTTGAAACTTGACAGAAACCTGAAAAGTCAAGATACAAAAGCATATTTATTCTTAGAGTTCCTCTGTCCTGAACTATATTTGTCTACTTTGGTGGGCAAATATATGAGTCAGTCAGTGGTGGGCTAGAACCCTAGCAACTGCTAATGAGAGCCAACTGTGCTCATCTAGTAATTAGGAAAATGGAAAAGCTCCCTCTCACCTCCCCAGCATATATGTTTCAAAATTATTATCCAAGATCTTCTTAATGTAGGCAATATTCTTGCCAATTTGTTTCTGGGTTATTTTTGCAAAACTAAAACCCACAGAAAGGCTTAATAAGTGATTTTCCTGAAGAATGAAGGATAAGAAATAACTGGTCTCATAGGACCTCCAGAGTAAATAAGACATTTAACTAAGTCTTCAGTTTCTTCAGATTGAATTGTTAAAGAGAAGAATGGCACTGTAGAAGTGTTATTCATTTCTGTGAGGCATTTATGCCTCTGTGTGTATCTGACTGAATGGCCCAGATTGGTGTGTTTGTGTGTGTGTGTGTGTGTGTGTGTGTGTGTGTGTGTGTGTGTGTGTGTGTGTGAATCAATTTGTGTAGGGTAATTAACCAAAGGGCACTATCCAGAAACCTTGAAATAAAAATATATTTTAGATATGGTCCTGGACTTAACTTCTAGTGTCATTTTACTGCCGAGGAAGCAGGTTTGGAAAACTGAATGAGAATTCAAAACTGTCATTTGAATCAATAGCATTTTCCACTAAATAACATGGTATATTAAGTATATTCTGTATATGTTCCGCATATTAAGTATATCACAGCTTTTTATTTTACACATGGTAAAAATGGGATATGTACAATAATCTCACAATTTTCTATCAGGTTCAAAAGCCTGAATCCCCAAATAAGAAAGGATGCGAAAAACAGTTCTTTATTAATTATTATCTGTGTATAAAAATTATGTGGGACTTTGGTAACATTATATAGATGAATGGGTCTGGATTCCAGAGATCTTTCTTTCATAGACCTAAGAAAACTTGCATAAATTAGCCAGAATGTGAGGGTGTGATTCTGACAGAAATTATTCCCATTCCCATGCTCATGTTAAAACACACTGCCGAGGGAAATTATCAGGGTTTTCTGGTGGGTGAAATCAAAACCCAAACCCTTGGCTAACCACTGAGGCAGAGAACTTCTGCTTCTCAGAGCCATGACTGTCCTTGAACCATCTTTCATCGCTCACACATGACCATCATTTAACATTGTCTTTAGAAAAGCCTTTACACAATCAACAAGATTTCCTGTTCTTCAACTCCAGGGTGGAAAAGAATTGCAGAAAGGGGTAATCCTGGTGGGAAATAACTAGGTGCCAGACTGGTATCTAGGAATCAGTCCAGTATGGAATTCCCAATATAACTGAATGCCCATTTTCCCATCACTCTGATGCATAGATACACAATTTCTTTTCAATATGTCATCTCTTCACTAAAACCTCACATTCTGAGAATCACTTTCATGAATAAATATTATGGCTTAAGCTCAAATAAGTTGTAGAAAGGATTTATTTGGTCTCACGACAAGAAACAAGAGGCCAAATACCAAAAAGCATTTATCTTCTCTAAAAACCCTAATCATAGCCCTTCATTCTCACACATGGATAAGTTAAAAAATAATTAGCACACTTTAATATGGTTATAAATATATGTTATCCCTTAAAATATTGCTAATTTATTATTTTTTTAAAAATAATTACAGTAAACAATAACAAAGAAATTATAAATTTAAACATGATCATAAAATGAAATGGGTAAGCAAAGAGGACAACTTCCTCCATGATATGGTTTCTTTTCTAAATATGTTGGCTGTCATTTGTAGCAGAATATCATACATACACCATCTTCTCAATCATATTGTTGCATAGAGGATGATATTCAAACAGCCTCAGTATTCTCATGAATAATTATCCCCCCGACTGCTATCAAATACTTTAAGCATCATCTGACATTTCAGTGATTTCACTACAATGCCCAAAGGAACACATACTTGTGGCTGGCCAAAACACAAGCCAATATTGTGATTTAAAAGTTCTGATATCAAAATATCTCATGCAGGAAGTAAATATCAGTTTGATTTTTTAACATATGAATTAATTATGTGAGTCCTATTTTTTAAATGTATTTTTATTGATTTCAGAGAATAAGGAAAAGGGAGAGAGATAGATAGAAACAAATTATGAGAGAAAATCATCGATCTGCTGCCTCCTGCGTACCCCACATAGCTGACTGAGCTTGCAACTCAGGCAAATGCTCTGACCATTCCAAACCATGACCTCCTGGTTCACAGGTCAATGCTCAACCACTGAACCACCAAGGCCAGGTGAATCATAATTTTTGAGAAATCCACTGGGGTGTAGGAGGGTACGTGTCAAAATAAAAGTGCTCCATAAGTAGAAAAATTAACTGTTCAGTCCTGGTAATTGTGTTTTGAGACAGGCACTCATACAATATTAGCAAACTTTAGAACTTCAGAAAAAAATTAACTTTATAAAACTATGCATATACTTAGACCAATATATTTTATGTGTAGGATCTTACCCTAAAGTAGGAGTCAGCAATCTTTTTCTGTAAAGGGCCAGTGAGTAATGTTAGGTTTTGTGGGCCATATGGTCTCTCACACAATTCTTCAACTCTGTTGTACCATGCAAGTTGCCATAGACAAACTTAAACAAATGAGCATGGCTGAGCTCTTTTAAAGTGTTAATTATAAAAACAGGCCACAAGCCATAGTTTGCTGACCTCTGCCTTAAGAAATTAAGCAGAGTTAGCAATATTTATTATGCAGATATTCTGAAAACATATTTTTTATGAAACCAAGAATTAAATACAAGTGAAATGTCCAATACAATGAAAATGATTATAGTAGAAAATGCAAGTCTATATAATGGTACAATATTGGTTTGTTTAAACTATGTAATGTTATGCCAATAAAATAGAATATAAAATTGCACATGTAATTGTGATTCCAGTGTTGTCATATATATATTCAATATGAGGATCTTTAAAGAAAATTTATAAAATATTAATAATGGATATTTTCTTCTTTACCATTTTCCCTTTTATCCACAATTTCTACAAGCAGTCAATATTCCCTTTGTGGTCAAAAATGTTCTTAATATGAAGCTAAGTCTACTACATCTAAATTTAACAAAGTGAACTAATTAACATTTTTATTTTGTTTTTCATTAAAAATGAGAAATAAATATGTTGTGATGGGTCTTTAGTTGAAATATATAACAACAAACTTAAGTAAATAGAAAAATAAACCAAGTTACTGTGTAGAAAAATATTAATGTGAAAAGGTTTTCACCATTCCCAATATTTATCTTTAAACTCAATGAAATACCTATAAATGTCACAATTGGTTTTATTGGAACTTGTCAAAGAAACAGGAAGAGTCAAAATGATTTTAAAGAGAAATAACAAGGCCATTGTCCTCACATTATGAGATATTAAAAATTGTCATACAACTATTATAATTAAGACAGGTCAATTTTCTCATGTGAATAGAGTGATTGATAACCTTGGAATAGGCTCCAGTCTTATATAAAACTTATAGAATTAGTGTGGCATTCACACTGTTAGGTATAAAAATGTCAACTCACTCACTATATTGTACACCTGAACGTAATATAATTCACATAAAATTGAATTGCAATTCTATGTAAATACAAAAAATAAGATAAAATATATATTTTTTAAATGCTACAAAGGAGTTTATTATAAGTGCCAATGGTCACTTTGATCTAAGCCCTGTACAAAGTAACAATGGTTGGTAATTGCCCACCCTACCATTTTGTGTCTGAAATCCCCCTACACTTTTGTGTTCTAGAACCTGGTGTGCCTTAAATATGCCCTCCCATAGCTCCAAATAAAACCATTCTGTTTTCTTCCTCATGGCTTCCTGAAATTTACAGATGACTCTTTTGTTCACTCCCTTCACTTAGAGATGCTCCTCATTAATTAATTTTCTTCCAACTGTTATAGCCTATAGGATAAAATAATCTTAAATCTTCAATATATTTTTTATTTCACAAAAATCAAGTGGGAAAATATGAACCATTCAATATATGGGCTTGGAAAATTGGCTACCCCTTGTGGCTTGAAAATAAAAAGGTGACCTTTCTTCACAAGATAAACATACATTTCTATAGGTATAAAAATACGTTATAAAAAGTAAACTTTAAATTCTTTGGGAAAAATATAAAGGGATAGCTTTATGTCTCTGTGGTAAGAAACATTTCCCTAAACAAAACACAAAAATGCAAATTATAAAGGAAGAGTGATAAATGTGTGTATAATAGAACTAAAAGTCATGTACTTCAAGAGCTAATAAAAAATGAAAAACAGTAAATACAACTGAATATGAAATTCACAGTGGAGTTTGTTATATGGTTTTCTACAGTTATTTTGTGTCAGAATAATTGTATAATAAAATATCAAGCAAGTTTGAGATTTAATCTTTGGCTAGCTCAAGAGTAGAAAATTTAAATAACTTAGAACTCTCAGTAATTACTCATCAGCCCTGCCTTGGATCAGTGTCCAGGCTAGAATTACAGTTTGTATGTTTTAATAGTCTGATTTTAAATCTCTCTTAAAAATCACAGGGAAGAGCCCTAACTATGAATAGAGTATTGGCCTGCAGACTGAAGGGTCCCAGGTTTGATTCTGGTCAAGGGCATGCACCTTGGTTATGGGCACATCCACAGTAGGGGGTGTGCAGGAGGCAGCTGATCAATGGTACTCTTTCATTGATGTTTTTAATTCTCTATCCCTCTCCCTTCCTCTCTGTAAAAAAAATAAAAAAAATATATATATATACACACACACACACACACACACACACACACACACACACACACATATATATTTTAAATCATGGGGAAGAGACAATAGTCTGAATTTCAAACCCTTCGTTCTGGTTATAGGAGGTATTTTTCAGCCCAGTCGCACCTCTCAGAGCCCCTGGTGTTTTTTCTGTGTCCTGTCCAACCCCTGGCAGTGCAGGGCCAAGACATTTACCACTGTCACTCTCCACACGGAAGCTGTAACAGCAGGACTCATTCTCGTGCAGTGGGTAGCTTAGCATTCTCTCAAGAGTACAGGAACATCTCCTAGATACAGGTTCTTTTAAAGTTTGCTCTTAGCGATAATGACATAATATATCTATAAAAGGGGCATAAAAAAGATAAGCTCTGCTTTGAGAAAGAATGTAGAAAAAAAGAGGATGATAGAAAAGGCTTCCTACTGAGAAAATGAATTCAGTGGTGTGGAACAGAGAATAATAAAACTGCCTGAATTTGTATATCCCTGTTTCTTCCTAAGAATGCTGAGGGATTTCTCATTCTATTATGTCCCTTTCCTTGGAAATAGGTGCCCAGTGGAGATGGGAGATTAAGATTTTGAAGTTAGAAAACTGCCAAGTGGAGGTTATAAGCAGTTTCTGCCTTATTGGCTGGAAATGGATGTTGGGAGGCAGGGGCTGGGGGGTACACCTTTCTTTTTTCTGGGAAGAACAACTTGGATGATCCCGTGTTTAAGATATACAAATATTAGGCGTACTAGAGGTCCAGGGCACCACAATCCGTGCCCTGGTGGGGGGTGGACGGGAGGTTCCCTCAGCCTGGCCTACACCTGCCCTCTCACAGGCTGGAGCCCCCCATCGATCCTAGTTATTCATTGTAGCAATTATCATTGTTTAAGCCTCACTTTAAAATATGTGTAACCCAGTTCAATGTAGAATCTTCAAAGCCAGACCTCTCACCTCATTATCTGCATGACACTATTATAAGCCCAGGAAAAGTGAGCTCTACCCAGTTTATTACTTTTATTTTACTTGTTCATGGGCCAAAATCCTGCCCTCTGTCTTTAATTAGGTCTGAGAATTTTCTGTCCATAAAGTGCTTGACAAAATAAAGTTTAGATATGTTAAAGGGGGGGAAAGCATTGTATGAACATGATAATGATGTATGCAAACTTGAGTGTCATTCATCATTGACAGGTAATTCACAAAGAGGCAAATTATATTCTTATATGAAAAACATAGATTGGCAGTCAACTTAATTGTAACAACTGGATGATTTTTTTCAGAGACTTCAGCTATGATTACTTCTCCCTCAAAAAATTTACATTGACTGAAAATGATATCATAATGCCTGAAAATACAATAAGTAATAGACTGCAGAAAAATCAGGACTCTCTAGAGACTATCTATTAAAGATCTATAAATATTTTTATAACAAATGAGCCATTAAAAGTCAGGTTTTATTAAACAATTTCATAAAATGTCTATCTCCTCATATGATTTACAATAAACTGCCTTGATAAAATGGGGAATTATCTCTGACACTTTATTTTTTTTTGGTATAATGTAGAAACAGAAGATTCTCTGATTTATAGTGTGATATGTTTAGCAAAGTTGATTAAATCTAGTGCTAATCCTTAACTAACACCATTTAATTCTTCACTCTTCATTCACAAAACGCAAGCCAAAATAGCAAACTAAAAGATAAAATGATCAATGGTCAAATACAATAAAACAAACACCAATAAAATTATTATTTTATTTTATTTCCTCTACATATTCTGAGCTATTTTTTGGGGAGAAAAGTTCATCTTTCAATCTTCAGAGTCTAAAATCTACTACATAGTTCTTCACATGAACAAAGAAAGGGTAAATACCCCAAAACTTGGTTTTTGCTATAATTCAATCTTTTTTTCATATCGATGAGACAAATAGCACTAATGAGCTAAATTAAGTTATCTGGGACATTTGTTTTTATGATTAATTATAGCACCCTCAATTTTAAAACTATATTTGCTATTGGAAACATAAAGTTTGTATGCAAGAAATCTAACATAGCCAAGACTGGTTTGGCTCAGTGGATAAAGCATCAGTCTGCGGACTGAAAGGTCCAGGTTTGATTCCTGTCAAGGGCATCTACATTGGTTGAGGGCACATCCCCGATGGGGGTGTGCAGGAGGCAGCTGATTGATGTATCTCTCTCATCGATGTTTCTAACTCTCTATCCCTCTACCTTCCTCTGTGTGAAAAATTAATAAAATGTATTAAAACAAGAAATCTAACATAAAACAGTAAATATATTTATTAATACAGATTATGTGTACATGAATGTCCATTTCATTATTCTTCTTCTAATGGTATTTAAATATTTTATTTGACATGTTATTATATATGATATGTTTCAGAAATATGGATTATATTAGAGGCCCAGGGCATGAAATTCATGCACAGAGGGGGTGTTCCCTCAACTCAGCCTGCACCCTCTCCAATTGGGGACCCTTTGCAGGATATCCAAATGCCATTTTAGCCTCGATCCCAGGGAAAGAAAGAGGGAAAGAAAGAGAGGTAAATACAGTGATCTACAGGTTCCACTGAGGCTGCAGATCAGACCCTGACTCACTTTCTGGGTCTCAGCCACCTGAACAGTCAGTGCTGGGTGCCAGGCTGCAGCTGGGCAACCCAGAGCTGACTTCTGGATGGTCTGAGCTTGGTTGCAGGCTTGGCCCCTTCCCAAGCCCCAGCCTTTAGGCTTGGGAATTGCCCCTCCTCACCCTCTCCCTCCAATTGTAGGCTCAACCCCTTCCCAAGCCTATAGCATTGGTGGAGGCTTTAGGCTTGGGAAGGGGTACCCCTGCCCCTCCCAATGGTCAGCGAGTAACTTGGGTGCCAAGGAGGTTTCCAGCATCCAAGTATGTATGCAAATTAACCGCCATCTTTGTTGGGTTAGTAATTTGCATACTCACTCTGATTGGCTGTGGGCATATTGGAGGTATGGTCAATTTACATGTTTCTCTATTATTAGGTAAGATATTTTATTTCAACAGAATGAAATAATTTATTTCTTTTCTTTGTGTATGGAAATTCCATAAGACTAGATATATTTTGATTTTTAATATTAAAAGATACACTATTTTTGCATATTACATCAGATATCTGTTTTAATCTAAAAATCACACAATTATTTAGACTTTTTTAAAGCAGAAGTTTTAAAATACCTATAGTTAACTACTATAAGCCATAGAATAATTAATGTGTCACCAAACTACCCCAATTTCTGGGATGTGCACAAAACCATGATAATCACTGAGATACTGTATCAGTTACTTGCTGCTTCATAACAAGCCACCACACAACTTAATAGATAAAAATTCTCACTCTTGCTCACAATTATGTGGGCCTATTATTTAAGCAGACTCATCTCTGCTCCATGGCTACATTGCCAGGGCTGACTTTGCCTGAGGCTGGAGGAATCAACTGATTCCACTCATGTATCTGCCACGATTGTTGTGTTGGCCCAAAAAGAGTGAGGCTGGCTAGTCAGCTCTTTTCTTTGGTGTTGGCTGGGCTTTATTATATGTCTGTGGCTTTGGTTCTCTTTCAGAGAACCTCTCACTTGCTTCCTTAACAGAACTCTCTCTCTTTCTCTCTTGGCTTCTTGCTACATCATGATTTCACAGACTTCTTTATATGCTGACTGTGATTCTGAGTAAAAGCAGAAGCAAAAGCCTCTTAAAAATTTCAAAATATTTTTATTGATTTCAGAAAGCAAAAAAGGCAGAGGGAGAGAGGGATAGAAACATCAACGATGAAAGAGAATCATTGATCAGTTGCCTTCTGCATGCCCCCTACAGGGGATTAAGCCCACAATCCAGTAATTCTAGTTAAGTGCCCTTAACAGGAATCAAACCTGGGACCCTTCAGTCTGCAGACTGACCCTATCCACTGCACCAAACCAGCTAGGGCAAGTCTCTTAAATTTTTCTCTCAGAAGTTCCAGAACATCAGTATTGGTAAGAGAGTCAAAGGCTGCATATGACAAAGGATGGGGGAAATGCCCTCTACCTTTTGATGGCAGAAGCAGCAAAGACATGATTAAAAAGTTTTCTCAATTTTTTTTCCCACTTAAAACAAAATCCCTAAACCTAAAAGTATGAATTAGCTAAATGTTTGCTATTTTGTTTTGTTTTATTTCTCTGCATGTAGACTGTGAATGTGGTAGAAAAATTGTCCTTACATTACCATTTTTAAGCTTCTACATTGAGCCTGCGGAGCAAAAAAAAATGTTTAATTTTTAAAACTTGCAGTGGAGCTTTTGAAATATTTTTGGAATCTAATCAGAAAACATATACAATTGAAAACTCAGGAATATTCAGAAGTAATTTCTTATTTGTTTTTATTTTTTCCAGTGGTAGTGAGAAGTATAGGTTTTATGGATTTTTTCCCCCCTGTAACCTTATTTTAACCTTCTTACACTTGCTTCTGAACTTCTCTTTTTTCCCCTAGCCCTCTTCTTTTTTAGTTTAACTAAAATAAGTATTCTAAGATTTTATTGTTAAACCTCAAAGTGCAAAGACAACATGGTGTTTATGTATACATTATTCCATTTATTCATTTTTATAGAAATGGATTGATCATATATGATGTATCATGTACTGAAATTAATTCCATAAAACACATTCTTTTACCCTAAATTATTTCTACTAATTTCTATTCAAACAAGTTGACCCCTTCAATGTGGATACAACGTAATCACTACAATTGTTATAGTAAAAATAAGTGTACTGAGAAAAAAAAATAAAGGTCAAAGATTTTGGGCAAACATCAGTGAAATCACTTGTCTCAGGCCAGAACTCACAGCAGAAGAGTCAACAGATATACACCATTGGCTGTTCTCTCTTTTGGTTAATTCTATTGGATTCTCAGAAAAGAGATATAATTTTGCATATTCACCTAGGCTCTTTCTCAGGGCTTGTCTATACAGGCTTGCCCTGACTGCCCTTCCAATTTTACTCTTTGACTACCAAGATGGTGAGAGGGAAAATTCAAAGGCTGGTTGGACTCCAGATTATAAGATAATGATGCAAAAGAACCTTGTGTTCTTGGATCCCCAGATCACAGTTCCAGCTGGTATTCTTGTACCTGATAGTGGGACTCTAGTAGGAGTCCTGAGTGTGCTCTCAGATAAATAGAATAGCATCTAATGTTATTGCCCTTCTTTCCGATCTCTCTCCTTCCTTTTCTACACTGAATAAGCTTGTAGTTTGTAAATGATCATTGTTCTTTCTATGGACTGCTTAGGCTAGGACTTCTAGGCACCTGGTGCCCCAGAGAATAGGTGTTTTACTTTAAGAGAGCCTTGCCTGGTATTGTTACTGCTATCTACGCATTGGAACTTTAAAGCTAAACACTGATTTTCTTGAAATTATTTATTTTCCTGAAAATTCTATAGCAATAACCCTACCTGATGGGTAATACAAATTGAATTTCTTAGCATCTTAACAGAGAAAGGAGAGTGTTCTTGTCAAGACTGAGCAGAACAGAGGCCAGGATGGTGAAAGCATGGGTAGAAATTATTTGGAAAACCTCTACAGTATCAGTGTGACCCAGGCAGATTTCAGTGAAGAATGAGTCTGATCACCAGTATTTGACTATGCTGCATGAAAGAATACAAAAATAAAGCATGGCCCAGGTAGCTTGGTGGTGCCCTTCATCTAAATAAATAGCAGGAATAAAAATAGATTTGGGGATAGATGATGAGCTAGGCTAGAATTCAAAATGTAGTTTTAGGAAAAACAACAGTGCGGATTTGAGATTGTTGTCATTCACTATGTTTCTGAGCCACCAAACAAAGAGTACAAAGGTTATGCATTAGAAAAAGTATAAGTCACTCAATATGCATTCAAGAAATCCAATGCCAAATCTTTTTTTTTTAAAATATATTTTATTGATTTTTTTTTTTAACAGAGAGAAAGAGAGAGTGACAGAGAGTTAGAAACATCAAGGAGAGAGAATCATTGATCAGCTGCCTCCTGCACACCTCCCACCGGGGATGTGTCCGCAACCAAAGTACATGCCCTTGACCTGAATCGAACCTGGAACCTTTCAGTCTGCAGGCTGACACTCTATCCACTGAGCCAAACCAGTTTCGGCCCAATGCCAAATCTTATTTTTGGTACATCTGGAGCAAAATTTGCCCCAGGAAAATTAGCAAATAATGAAAATAGCAGGAAGTTTTCTTGTCTCAATGCATGGGAGGTATCTCTGCAAGAAGTTTTAAGTCAATTCTAAAAATATAAGAGTAGCCTGATTGGCATGGCTCAGTGGTGCAGTATTGACCTATGAACCAGGAGTTCACTGTTTGATTCCCACTCAGGGCACATGCCCCAGTTGTGGGCTGGATCCCAGTGTGGGACCTGCAGGAGGCAACTGATCAATGTTTCTCTCCCATCATTGATATTTCTATCTCCCTCTTCTTCTCCCTTCCTCTCTGATATCAATAAAATATAAATAAAAATATAAGCATAATAGAGAAATGTTTTCATTTCCTAAATAAATTACTAGCAGAAACTACTAGTAATCTTTCAAGATATTCTCTTTCCTTCTTCCATAGTAATATTTATGAATTTTCTAATTTTTAGCTCAGTACTCTGAAAAAAAGTGTTTTCCTGGCTGTCCTATCCAGGCAATATGACTTAGTTCTAGCCCATAAGATGTAAAGGAAGCGTTTCATGTTTCCTCTGCTACCTTCCTTTTAATATAGCTAAATGTATACTTTGTCCAATTTTTATCATTCCTTTCCTCTTAAAACCCATTAGGATATCAGTCTATTAGAATTATGAATTGACCTTAAGAAGGGAGAATGGACATGAGAGAATGGACAAGAGAGTGGTTGACTGACATTCTAAGGACATTGTAGAATGAAGTTGCCATACAATCTACTTTCGACTCATATGTGAGAGAGAAATAAAAGTATTTCTTGAGTAAGCTAATCCTTTTTGGATTTCTATTTCTCAGACCCAAAACTAATCATAAGCGATATATTCAGTGACTATTTCTTTTTTCAGGATGTTATGCTTTGTGTGGAAAAACTAATAGGAAAAGCAGGTAGGTATGAGTTAAACATTAGCAAAAGACCTGGCTACTGGATCTCAATTCCTCTCTAGAGACAGAGTCTGAGTTTGACATGAAGTCAATTTCTTTGGCGAATCATTGTAATCATTTTTGTTGATTTCCTTGGTATCATATTTCATATTATGATGTATTTATCTTTGTTGCTGATACAATATAGGTTAGAACTGGGACCTTCACGCTCTTCTATGATTTAATACCTTTGCTTACATTATCTTAAACCAAATCATATATATATATTTAAAAATATATTTTATTGATTTTTCACAGAGAGGAAGAGAGAGGGATAGAGAGTTAGAAACATCGATGAGAGAGAATCATCGATCAGCTGCCTCCTGCACACCCCCCACTGGGGATGTGCCCGCAGCCAAGGTACATGCCCTTGCCCGGAATCGAACCCGGGACCCTTCAGTCCACAGGCCGACGCTCTATCCACTGAGCCAAACCGGTCCCAGCACCAAATCATATTTAATATACTTAGCTAATTTTACCTTTTCACATTTCTCTCAAGCTCTGAAATCTATGGCATCAAAGATTTCCACTTTTCATACATCTAAATGATCTAAAACAATGACTATAGTATTATATTTTATTAAATGAATATTTCTGAAGCACTATTGGGTACACTCACACACTCCTAGAAAAATGTACTAAAGCAATTCAAATATGCATTATTTACCTAGACAATTGCCAAGAGACAGTGTGAACATATGAAAAGAGACATATAAAAGACACAATACTCCTGAAACCACTATAGTAGTTTGGTTGTCTCCTTGAAAACGTTAGTGCTATAGTGTGGTGAGCTTTGGGGTCTCACTGCCTTTGTTTCACCATTTACTAGCTATTAACCTTAGACAAATTACTTCTCAACTCTAAAACTCCCTTTTTTTCTTAAATACAAAATGGAGTATTAACGGAAATACAATTAACTAATCCATGTAAAGCAATTAGCTGAGGCTCGGCCAGAATAAGTGCCCCATGTGCACTAATTGGAAATAATAATAGGTTTTATTTCCACTTTGCAATCTTAAAAAAATAAATACATACAATCTTCTGTCAATTATCCTTTTAAGATAACATTGTTTACATTTTTTTTATTCAGCAAATAGTCCTGTCTTATTTTTTTCCAGATATTGGAAATACTGTGTAACAAACAGATAAACTTTGCCCTCAACATCAGATGTCTTCCATTTGCCTTTACATAAAAAATTCACTGGCCAAATAAATGATGAGCCTTACTAGCTAAAAGTTCTTTCAGGAGTATTGTGTCTTTTATATGTCTCTTTTCATATGTTCACACTGTCTCTTGGCAATTGTCTAGGTAAATAATGCATATTTGAATTGCTTTAGTACATTTTTCTAGGAGTGTGTGAGTGTACCCAATAGTGCTTCAGAAATATTCATTTAATAAAATATAATTATTTGGGTGATAAGATAAATAAAAGAGAGGAAAGAAAAGGTGAAATAATGGTATGAAAACAGTAGTTTTTTATTTTTTTTCCCAAAATTCGAATATCAGTGAAACATTAGATCGACTACTTAGTTTATTTATATTTCTGTTTCTCATTTAATAAAGTAGATTGTGAAAGTTAAGTTTTTCTTAGAAACAGTTTGGATATTTTAAATGAAACATATTCAGAGGTCTTTGCAGCTTCTCTTGGTGCTAAGAAAGGAATATGGGCCATCAGGAATAGGCTCAGCATACACTAAATGCCTGTGGCCTTCAGATCAGGCTTCTCCGACATGGCAATGCTTCTGTTTCCCCTCCCCCTGCCCTTACATAGCTTCTCATGCCTTTCATTACAACCCCCTCCCCAACAAAAATGTGTCATTTTGTTGTTGTTGTTATCAAGTCATTGTTACTTACCTAAATCAAAAAGAAACTTTAATTTCCCCAGTTGATGCAAAATTTGTAAAATAAACCAACAACATCTTTTTTGCTAGACAAACTTTATTTTAGATCTATTTTTTTCTCCCTGATCCAATGGAAGAAAAATTTCAGTCAGAAACTTGAAAATGGTATTAGTGGAGAGATACCAATGAATCACCAAGGACATCACCAGATTTGCACCCCAAAAATCTTTCCTAGTTGAGATCATAAAGACCATTTATTAAAAATCTGCAGCATATCATATTATGCAGGATAAATCAACATAATGTGATAAGATAGGACATCAAAGTAAAAAAAATGCCTTTTCTGCTTCTGCTGAGACCATATGTTCAAATTATTAAAAATACCCATAATTTTTTTTTTAATAACAAACCCAAGCTTCTCTCATCTACTAGTAAACCATTTGACTTACATTATTATTTGGGCAGATAACTGCTCTTTCCTCTTTGGTAATTTATTATCATTTCTTTTACTGGTAATGTCTTGATTTTTTTTTTTTTTTTGCAGGAGAACTTTTATAAAAGAAACATGTATTTACACACATATGTTAACAAGAAGTAAATGACTATCAAAAAGCAAGGTGCTAATGGATACTGAAGAAATAAAACTTATTTGTGAAATAGTTTGTGATATCAGACACTCCTTATAGTAAAAACTTCCAATATTCTTCCTTATTTTGGACTTCTAGTATCTAATAATAAGTCATTGGATATCTTAATGTGATTGCCTGTTCATTGTCACTAATTTTGACCTGTATTCTGATTACTGAGCAATCTCTAAAAAAACCTGCTCACTCATGGGTATATAGCAACTTAACTCTCTGTATATAAATGTAAAATTCCACCCCATATATGGGAAAACAGCCAAGTTGGCAAGTTTAAAAACACACACAAATGCTGGAACATCTTGACTGGGCTGATGACATGACAGCA
The DNA here is from genome assembly GCF_964339955.1 of Pipistrellus hanaki. NCBI lineage: Eukaryota > Metazoa > Chordata > Mammalia > Chiroptera > Vespertilionidae > Pipistrellus > Pipistrellus hanaki. The sequence goes on along the minus strand of NC_140504.1, from coordinate 144,923,811 downwards.
TTATAGTGTACTACCAGCTGGGAGCTGGCTGAGGTTCAGAAATGGACTCAAGATAGCAGAATGCACAAGGAGGCAGCCACTAGTGTGACTGCTTTGTTGAAACCAGCAAGAAGACAGACCATTTGCTGCACCAGCTTTCTCTCCCTCTGCCCTTAGCTGATTTCTTGTCGGCAATAGAAAAATATGACATAAGGGGATACAAACGCATACCAAGTGATACTGCACAATCTGCTCAAGCTTCCATCGCAGTCTCCAGGCCTGTTTCTCATCTTGCTTTTGGATCCCCTCTGAGCTGATGCAAGCACGGAGTTCCCGTGGACTGGGGCAAGGGGGCTCCACGCTTCTAGTAGGTTAAAGCGTGGAAGGTTGGAGGGGAGCTGAGGGGCAGGATATGTGAACCAATACAAGTTTCTTGGTTTACTATGTTTTCCTTAAAATAAAAATCAAAGGACTGTCAGGTAAAACCAATAATAATAATAATAATAATAATAATAATCAGAAACCCAGCTCATTTACCAGCAATAGTAAAAAGGTTTTGAAAGCTTACTTTTGCCGTTTTATTGTCTGTGCATTTCTGGTTTGTTTGTTTTTTTTTTCATTTCTTTTTAAGCTGACCCAGAGAATGCTGAAAAAGCAGCGAACGGCCATGCATGTTGTATTTTCAGTCCAACCAGCATCATGATGCACTCAAAATCTTGCAAAATAGGTCTTTCCCCCAGACTTGCAGTTCAATTTTGCAAACACCAGAATTTCCATAGTTTTGATAAAGTTCAAGTAAGCATCCTCCAAAATGCAGTATTTATCTGGACCAGTGTGAATGTTGCAGGGTTTTTGTTTTGTTTTTTTATTCACCCAGCACTAATTACCTTGATATTTGAGGTAGCAACAACTGATCTGTAATCTTTGGTTGCCATAAAAGAAAAGCTTTGTATTTATATCCTTGAGGTTCTTGAAACATTGGGTATTGTTATGTCAGCACAACTGGGTATCCTTTTTGGGCAGAAAAATTAACTATCTGGCATTACTGATACAGCAGAGGAATTTCTGAGGTCTTTTGATGAAAGAAAAATATAACTGTAATAAAAATTTAAGGTGTTTTATTTTTTTCTCCTTATATTTCCCTTCTCAATTTGTATTGCAACATCTCTGGCCATTAGGAAAGTGAAGGAAACAGTACACATTTCTTAATATCTAAATAAGACCTGAAATAGACCTGCAAACTTAAAAGTCTATAACCCTGAGCATAAAGAGAAATGACCTACCTTCTAGTATTCCTTTAGAAATGCCAATTCTTTATCTAAAGTAATGATAAAGCTTGGAAAAGTTTATGCTTTAATTTCATAGTTAAGCATTATTTGAAAAATATTCTTCTACTAATCCTTCTTGCTTGGTGAGCCAGGAAAAATGAAATGCTTAAAATCTCATAACCACTTATCCGAATGTGTTTGGCATACAGTACCCCGTTTTATTTTTTAAATGTAATTAGGATGTATAAGTTAAAATATGTAAGGTAAAGGTAAAATACATTCTAACTGCCTTAGTTAGGAAACGAAGGACTGTCCTTCACTGCAGTGTTGCTAACTCCTCCAGAGATCTTCCCTGAGTAACTAGATACAACCGTCAACTCAGTCAGCTTGCACTCACTTCTCTCCTCACAAATTTTGTCTTCTTTTGTGAAATGATTTCTTTGATAGAAATTCTCTGCCTTAATTGACTTTTTTTCTCTATACCTTATGAATGTTTTTCTTCTCATTTGTATTCTGTTATATTTCTTCTTTTCTATCTAAACTCCCAGCTAGATTTCACTAATCTGGTTTTAAAATTTTTATTCAAAATAGATATCATTAATAATAATAATAATAATAATAATAATAATGAGAAGGAGAAGGAGAAGTAGGAGAAAAAGAAGAGGAGTATAAAGCTATGGTTTATTGATTACTTATTATATGGTACTTTGTGTTTAATGGATATCATTTATTTTTTATAATAATCCATAAGGCAGTCACTGTTAGCTACATTTAAGAAATTAGTAAATTCAGTCTCAAAGAACTTAAGTATATTCAGCAACATAACAGGGTTAATGAATATTAAAACTAAAAATGAAACCTTGGTCTCTCTGACTTTGACATGTATACTCATCAATGTTTTTTGCTTATTAATCGATTTTTATCTCCAGTCTTAAGAAATGTTATTAAGAAATATCTGCCTATATTATAAATATATTAATATTTTGTACTCCTTTTTTTTAAATCCAACCAGCCTGCACAGCAGACTTCATGTTTGTATCCTGTGATGATGCCAAATGTGAGATATAAACCTGACAATAACAACAACCCACAAAACTCAGATACTTTTTTTTTAAATCTTGTTTTCTTTATTTTTATGTAAGTCAGCTTAATTTCCATCATAAGCTACCATTACTGTATGATAACAGAAATTTTTATCTACTTAATTCTGGGTGTTTTTTTTGTTTTTTGTTTTTTTTTTGTAGTCTAATCCAGTGACTTCTTAGTCATTATAAGCTAACAACATAGTCCCATTTACACTTAAATCTATCTCCAATGTGTCTTTTTCTTCCTCATGAAATTCTGAGATTGTTATCATTTCAGAATTTGGATTGACTATAGGAATATCATATTGGCCTTCCTGAGTCTCATTTCTCTTCTTACCTTCATGCCATTAAAAAATTATCTTCTCAGGCCATTTGTAGAATAATAAAATGGTTTCCTGGATTTTCTGTAGGTCTAATGTGTCCTTTAGTTGGCTAGTCATAGTCAATCCTCTAATATTTCAGCTATATTCTATTCCATCTCCAGCAGGGAATGTATGGTTGTATCCTATGACACATTCCCTCCTAACTTTTACCAGGTCTCCAACAAGTTTTGCTGGCATGCTTTCTCTATCAAGTGTAAACAGTATTCTACTTGAGAACCAAAAGAACTTTGGGTGCGTTTACAAAATATCTCTTTGGTTCCTCTTGTTTTCCAAGTGGAGTAAACTATTCTCCTTGAGAGTGATCTGAACTTTATGACCATATTAAAAAAATAAAGGGAAGATATAAAACTTTATAGTGAATAAACACCTCATGTACCCGTCCTCTCCAAATAAGAGATGGATTGAGGTTAACAAGCAAAGATAAGTCATATGCATATATGAATCATGATGAGAAGCACAATTCATCTCCTTGGTATTCTTCTGAAAACCCATGAGAAACCATTAGGCAAATCAAAATCAGGAAACATTCTGCAAAATATCTGACATTACTCTTCAAAATTGTCAAGGTCATAAAAAAAGGAAAAAACAGAAACTAATGTAACATGACAATTAAGAACAATGTGGTATTCTTGAATGGATCCTGGAAAAGGAAATGGACATTCTTTAATGAAAAAAGAAAAAAGAAATCCCTGTAAAATCAGAAGCTTAGTCACTAGTACTATACCAGTATTACCTTCTTAATTTTGGTAAACATACCGTATTGTTTTATAACTTAACATTAGAGAAAATTGGGTGAAGCACATATGAAAACTCTCTGTACTGTCTCTGCAACACTACTGTAAATAAAAAATTCTTACAAAATAAAAAGTCCCCCAAAATTAAATTTGTACATACCAGGTATAGCAGGTGACTTAATTGAGATGTAAGAAGGGAAAGAGAGTCATCCTTAGTTACAGTGAGATGACCACCTGACATACTATAAATGTTTTGAAAAGAGTAGATACTTTTAAAGAAAAGCTTACATAGCACACAGAGATACTTTGGTTATGAGATTGCACTTAAGGAGTTGCCAACGTTAACGATGCGTTTTATGTTTTGTTTTGTTTTTTCTTTACAAAAATAAGTATTACAAAATGGGCAATTTTTTTTTTTTTTGCACCAAGTAAGAAGATTGTTGCTTTTCAAACAAACTGCTTCTTGGAGAAAACAATTTGAAAAATGACATTTGTAAATATATCTATCTTAAGATAAATTTGTTGCTGAAAATAAAGTGTCACCTGTAAAAATTCTCATATCATCATGCTTTAAAAGCTTAGAATTCCAATTATCTCACTGATTACAAATCTTACAAATGAAATTCTATGACTGGCTTGGAACTTATTTTATAAAATTATTAAAGTGTAGCACTCTCCTTTGCAAAAGAAAAAAAAATCCTGATGAATGTTAGGGAAGCTCAAAACCTAGTGGCAAATTAAAAAAATTTTTTTATATATATATATATATATATATATATATATATATATATATATATATATATATAATCCCATTCTCTAATAATATATATATATATATATATTATTAGAGAATGGGATTGAAACATGAGTTTCAAGATTTAGTAAATCCAGGCAATGTGTATTTCTTCTCTTGGATCAATGAATTCTAACACTTGACTGTTCCAATAATGACAGTCATTTAACCAATAAATAGCATCTCAATAAAGAGTACAGTAAATCATTTTCTGGCATAAATCAAGGCACTCAAGATGCATATGTAATCATATTGAAAGCACCAATAAATCTAATTAAATATTTGACATTTTTTAGCTCCAAGGATAAATAGAATAGAATGTTTCAGAAAATGAATTTTATATATCTCATCCAATTGACTATCATCCTTTTGTGTACATTATATAAGACAAATCCTATATAATAAGAGAAGGATATGCTAATTAGCTAGGACACCATAACAGTCACAACTGGTCAGGCATGTAATAGTCACAACCTATCAGGTGTGGTCCGGAAGCAGCCCCTGGTGGAAGCAGTCACCAGCGCAGGTGCGCGCAGGCCCCCAGCACCTCCCAGCTGGAGGCCGCCTGGCCAGGGGTCACAAGCAGGCATGCCATGCGGCCTGGCCTGAGAGCAGCCTCCAGAGGAAGCAACCACCATCAGAGGTGTACACAGGCCTGGGGCACCACCCAGCACAGAGGCCACCTGGCTGGGGATCGCAAGCAGGCCTGTGGCATCCCCACTTGTTGCTGAGGTGGAGTGGTCCCCTGCGGAAGTGGCCACCAGCTGAGGTGTGCTCAGGCCTGCCCAGAGATGAAGTCATGTTGCCTGCCTGCGTGGCACTGCCTGTGTGGCACTGCCTGTGTGTGTCTGTGCCCAATGCAGAGGTGAAGCTGTCTGCCTGCGCCCCTGGCTGGGAACGTGACACTGCTTGCCTGTGTCCCTGACAAATAACAATATTAAAATATTTCCTCTAATTTCCTTTTAATGTGCACGAATTTTGTGTACTGGGCCACTAGTATACAATAATAATATACTTTGTGAAGATTTCATAAACACATAACTATTTATATAAAGTATGATTACCCTTTATTTAAAGCAAAAATAGTTTCTCAAAACACACACACACACACAATACAAACACTTTGAAAGAACTGCCTCTCATGAGCAATTGTTCTCCAGTCTGAGCTATCATCCAGATCTCTCTAATCTGCTTCATAAACTTAAGCAGATGTCCAATATCAAGTGGAATATGGGTAGTAACAAATTTTCTTTAATAGGCTTCTAACTCTTTATGCAACTTTTTTATTAGAGAAGAGGAAAATAAAACTAGTTTCAGACAGGTTATATACATCTTCAAACTTTTCTGGCTTACATCAACTATTAAATTTACAGGTATGATGTGTGGATTATTATTCATTTCCTTTTACCTTGATGATTTTATTCTGGGGAAAATAGCAGCCATATATCTTCACTTTAAATGGAGTGGTCCTCAGAAGTAAGAGAATTTACAATCAATGTAAATGTTTCAACTCATTTACACACAGCTCCGATAAGAAATAATGACTCTAACATTATTTAGGGAGCAAAATCTGTCGTGAGGCAGGTCCATCCTAGATAATTCACAAAGAAATGTTTTCCTGAATTTACAAGGTAACCTCAGCTAAGCCCAGGACAAGAAGGTGAAAAGCAGGCAGGCATCCGGGTATTGCAACCTGGAGTGGGTGTGCTTTAGTACAAAAGAAAATCATCATGCAAACTGCACGTGTCAACGTGGCACAGATTTTAAAGAATGAACCCTCAGGCCCTGAAAAAAATTAATGAGTTCTGCCTCTCCTTTCCATGACCTTTCAGTTAGGTTTTCCTGGGAATTTGTTTTCTTTGTTTTAGTCTGAGCTATTCTGTGAAGTGTCTCAGTGGGACAGTGAATCTGCAAAAGTGCTCTCATGGCACAGATTTTGCAATTGACCACTGAGTTGCTGGCTTCTGAGTACTTGAAGGTCTTGACCTAGGCAAATTCGTGTAGAAGTCAAACATTGTCTCACTGAATCCAAGCCAGGGTTCCCCTTTGTAGGTGTTTTCCTCTGAAAGTTTCTTTTCTTTCTTTTTTTCTCTTGCAAGAAGCCTATTTATCGTCTTTTTTTTTTTCTTTCTTTATCTTTCAAACCATACTTTCATTAACAGATCAGATTAATTCATTCAATAAATCACAAGAGAATAGAAAATAGGGACAGGACAGGAACAATGAATCTGAGGTCAGATAACGATTTAAAAATCTGACATTGCCACTATCATGAGCTTGAGATCAAATTAATTGCATTTGAGCCTCAGTTTCTGTTGTATGATATAGGGCTAATAGCCTCTGCCTTGATTCTCACAGAAGTTGTGTACATCGTGTTCCTGCATCCCTTCCATGTTGTTCCCTCTCCCCACTCAGCAGTCAGTGAGATTTGAGTGGGATCCAGATCTAGAGTGAGTCCCTGCTGGGTCTAAATTTATCAGCTAATTTCATCCCATCTGCTACGAAGGCTGGCTCCTGGATAGATAGTAATTTAGGATTATGTGAAGAGGCCCAATTCTTCCCACAGCAATTGGTTGAGGGGTGGGTTTGAAAACTCAATTTGTCCAACCAGCACAAAAAGTACACCTCTTTCTTTAAATTGTTTGTTGTGTGGCTTTGAACCCTGGTCAGATATGAAGATTTCTCAGAGGTTTGGAATTAATCATGGCAATATTCAAATTATCTACCATTCCTTAAACAATTGCCTTTGTAGCACATCCCCTGCAACAACACCCTTAAAGCTATTAGGAATTTCTATTAATTCAGTCTGAGCCCAGCCCCATTGGCAATCACAGGTCTTGCAAAAATATATTTTTCTGCTTGTTCATCTATTTCTTACCAAATAATTCTGTTTTTGTTGACTTAGCTTAAAAACAATTCTATTTTTTTTTAAGAATTCAGAAACTATAAAATGAGAATATGAACTAGAAATAGTGAAGGAGGTGAGGATAGCAGTTAGAAATGTAGACTTGAGATAGGAGAAAGAGTAATTAAAACATACTCTGCATCTGTACACATGTGCAAAGAATAGATGATACATTTTTATAAGCCAGAATAGTTCATTTGTTTTATATAAAAATTAAAGTCTTATAATTTGGAGATAGTTACCTATAGTATTGTGTTGAAAAACACTCTTTACTCAATCTTATTTCTTAAGGAATGCATGCTATATTATGGATAACTACCATCATCCACGGGGGAAAGTGTAGGTGTAAGACACTGGGAGACATTTCTCATGTTTCTGTTCATCAGTGATAGCCTTTGTGTAGGAAGCAACCTTAGAGAATAGATATAGTGATTTCCTTTGGAGCAATGGGCAGGTTTAAATAGTATTCAGTTTAATAAAGATAATGTCTCACTCTGGGCCTGGGTCAAGCCGGTTTACTGTCAATAAAATATTTTGTTTCCTATCTATCTTATAATAGAACTCCTTGTACGTGCAGAGAGGTTCAATTACCTGGCCTTCTCAGCATCAGCCTGTGGGAATCATGCAGTTCAGGCAACCCACACAGATCATGATACCTGGCTTCTGCTATTGCTGCAAATCGAAAAGCCATGTGTCAGAGGACTAGGGTCTCATCTCTTCTACCAGTATGCACAAAACACTAGCACATTAAATTTGAAGAAGCAAGTAGGATAAATTTTCAGACCTTTTACAGCTCTTAACATAATAGTCTATATTTGTTTCATTTTGCCCCATAACAAATTATCCCAAACTCAGGTGCTTAAAATAATACCCACTTATTAGCTCATAGTTCTTTAGGTCAGAAGGCCAGGCATAGTGTGCCTAGGTTTCTGCTCAGGTCTTTCAAGACAAAATCAAAGTGTTGGCCAGGATTTGTTCATTTCTGGGATCTCCAAAAGGGAGGGAGGGAATGAACTTTAAAGTTTAGTTACTTTTTGGGAAAATTTAGTTTCTTGCAGATATAGAATGGAGGTACCCCATTCTCTTGCTGGGGGCTGTCCTTAGCTCCTAGAGTCCACCCATATTCCTTGTCATATGGCTCCACCCATCTTCAAAACCAGAACAGAGACTATAAATCAAGTTTAATCCCTTTCACTAATTTTGTGTTTGACGTCCTTCACCTCTGACCTTTAGATCCATATTCAAAAAGCTTGTATGATTAAGTCAACACACTAAGATAATATCCCTATCTTAATATCCACTAACTGGGGACCTTAATTATATCTTCAAAATCTCATCTCTACAAGTTCCACCCATATTCAAATGTAGAAGAAAATGTGTACAAGGATGAGGGGTCATTGGGGGTCATGGAATGCCACCTCTATAGCATCCAGATATTTACCATCCTTGACTGTTTTGGAAAGTTCCCATATGTTTCTCCTATTACTACCACTGCACTTCACTTCTGACACAAGATGTGTGGGTTTTCCCCATATAAAGCAATTCACCATGACACCAACTGGATGTCCTACAGTTCAATCCAAATCTGACACTAAGTGGTGTTAGCAAAGACGCCCACAGGTTAAGGGCTCAGTCCCACCAGACTCCACCCCACCCCACCTTACACATTAGTCATAACTCTAGATGGTCACCTGTGCTTTTGACCAACCAGCTATAAGTCAAAGGTTCCTATTCCTACCCTCCTTGGGTTTGATAATTTGATAATCCACCCAACTCAGGGAATCACTTATATTCACCACTTTATTACATAGTAAAGAATGTGACAAAAGACACAGATGAACAGTCAGATAAAGACATGCATGAGAAGAGGTCCAAAAGGGTCTTGAGAACAGAAGCTTCTATTACCTTGCAGTTTGGGTGCACTGCCATCCTGGCATGTGAATTTGCTCACCAAACCCCATACTTTGGAGATTTTTATAGATTTCATCACATAGGCAAGCTCAATCACTAACCAATTCTCCAGCCTCTACCCCTTTTCTGAAGGAGGGCAAGTGGGGCTAGAGGTTCCAAGTTTTTAAGCAAGACTTGATCTTTCTGGTGACTAGCTCAGAAGCCATCTGGGAGCCCACCAAAGTCACCCCATCAGAACAGAATGCATTGCTATCATACAGGACATTTTAAGGGAATATTACAACAAAAGATACTCTTGGTCTTCTTTTCTCCAATAGGGGACATGCAGGAGGCAGACAATCAATGATTCTTTCTCATCATTGTTGTTTCTATTTCTCTCTCTCTCTCTCCCTTCCTCTCTGAAATCAATTAAAAAAAAATTAAGAACCAGTCAAATAGCATAATGGCGAAGACAAAAGAGAGTGGTGGTGGCACCTGATATTAACTAAAAAGACATGCAATGCATCATTTTAAAAACACTACACTTGATACACAAAACATACCTTCAGATTGCAAAGAGGCAGTTCTAAGTTGTAACCTGTAATATATCTTTGTCATTCAAATTATCTCCTATTGTCATCTTACTTGGACTTTAGATTATTGTCAGTGAGTTCAAGTTCATATGTCTTAGAAAAAATATGGAGCATAGTAACCAAGCAAAAGTCAGATATGACTCAAATAAAGCTTATCATTAATTTACAATTTTTAGTAGTTTCTTGGTGAAATTTATTTTCAAATTCGGTTGATGGTTTTATTGATATTCAAATTAGAAATTAGTGTTGAGCTTCTGACAAAATTGATTCAAAAATCAATTAGTATTTCACATTTAAGGTTAATTTATAAATGTTTTGAATTAAATGTCTAAGCTTTTGCTGAGTCAAGTTATAAGAAATGGAGAACCAATGAATTTAATTAAATATAACTTGATGCTGACAAAACATATTTTGTGTCAGTGCCATGTTAACTGTCTACTCAAAATCTCTTAAAATTTTACAAACATCTCAAATTTTATTACTTCCTCAAACTCAAGTCAAGTCTTCTTTCATTCAGTAAAAGGTACACATTGATGAAAAATTAGTTATTGATGATTTCTCTCCTTCTTTAACTCACCATAACTAATCATAAAGTATGGCCTATTGATAGCACCTCTAAAATATAGCATAGTACTCTATCTCATATTCTATCATCCTTGTTCTGGTCATAATCATCTCTCATTCTGAATTGTACAAAACCATCTTCATTACATTTCTATTCCATTCTTGAGCTTTTCCCTCCATTCTCCAAATCCCCCCCAAAAAAGGTTTTCTTCTTAACTACTAATCAAAGTGCCACAACCTCACTTAAAACCCTTTAATGGCTTCTTCATCACACCAAGTGCACTTCTACTTGAGGGATTTGGTGTGCAATGTCCCCACTGCCTGGAACATCTTCCCCTAGATGTTCTCTGGGCACCCTATCTTATTGTGCTCAAGTATATTCATGTCTCTTCCTTAGTGAGATTTTCTATGACCCAAACAAATAGCTTTCCTACATCTCCTAACTTTTAGATTTCCTCAGCGCTTCTATGTATGATACTATATTTATATCTTTTACTTATTTATTTTGTTTTTTGTTTGTCTCCTCCTCCAGAGTATAGGCTTAATGGTGATAAAGGTTTAGCTAGGTTTCTCCCTTCTAGAATATCTTGCTCTCATTCTTGTTATGGTATTCCTATCTCTTTCCTTAACACTCAGTTTAAATACAACATATCCTGGGAGAATAAGTTTTTTTGACCACCCCGCCTAAAGTCAGTTCACTTTATCTTCTTAGACATTTAAAAAAAACCATAATAGCATAACCTAAAATAATTTTCTATAACCTAAAATAATTAAAATTACCTAATTATTTTTCAAATGACTAACTGAATAAGTAAACAAAAAAAAAGGATAAAGTGTAAAATCGAAATCATGACTAACAATGATGAGTTTAATGACAAATTATATATAAATTTTGCTATCATTTTTACACTTTAAAACCCACTTATCGATTTAATTTTTCCAGTAACATTACATTATTATTATTTTTTAATATATTTTCTTCATTTTTTTACAGAGATGAAGGCAGAGGGATAGAGAGTTAGAAACATCGATGAGAGATCTATTAGCTGCCTCCTGCACACTCCTCATTGGGTATGTGCTGTAACCAGCAACCAAGGTACATGCCCCTGACAGGAAATTAACCTGGGACCCTTCTGTCTGCAGGCCAATGCTCTTCCACTGAGCCAAACTGGTTAGGGCAATATTACATTATTTTTAACAATAAACCTTACACACAAAGATCACATGTTGTGATACTTGGAATATATCTCAGAATTAAATTCCCATTCTAATTCTTATTAGCTATGCAGCCATGGACAAGTCACTGAACATTAATTTCTTTAATAATATAGCCAAGATAATTATATCTTCATTATAAGTTTAAATGTGGTAGCATTCAATTAATGGTTTTGTTTTTGTTGTTAATAGTGTAAAAGAAAGTCCTCATAGAGGTGGGTGAAAGCTCTTTTGAGTAAGAAATAAAATACATGTTCACACAGCACTGAGCACCCTGAGGGTAGATAAGTTGTAAAGATTAGGGTTTGCATAATTGGGGTAACTCATAGCTTGCGTTAACCTTATGAAGGGCAGACATTTTTCATAGGTGTTGAGAATAATGTTAAAGAACACCAAAACCTAAGCCCTAACATTCATGAAAGTTAGCATGGATTATTAAGCTAATTAAAACACGGGGGCTCTGGAGACCTGAATTTTAATACACATTTTGCCACTAACTTATAACGTAACCCTAGGCAAGAGAGCAGGTCCCTTTATTCTTTGCTTTCTTCATCTGTGAAGTGAGCATTACCTTCCAGAGGGTAGTTGTGCTGCATAGCAATGAACTGGTGTAAAATACACTGCGAGAATGGCATCCTTACGATAATCATAAAAAAGAAGTAAACTAAAAGGGATGTGACATAGTTTAAAGAAACCTGAAGATAGACAGGGCACATCTTATCTCTTTAATTAGTTTATTGTTCACAAAGGGAATGGATCTCTTTTTGCTGTTTCTATGTGGTCTGCATCTCCCCACCATCACTGCCACCCCTTTCAGATAGCATTCAACAGTAAACGATAACATTTGGCAAATATTCCAACAACGCAAAGACTAGAATATTTATGGCCAGCAAATGTTAATGAAGATCATGCCTTCACCTAATTTACTTTAAAATGTGAGGAACGCAGACTTACTTCCACCAGAGCACTCATATGTATTGCTCCTTAATTAGAGCTCTGATGTTAGCCCACTGTTACTCTTGACTGAGACCCCAAGAAGCATAACTGGGAAGTACGGTTCTAGATGATGAATGAGTGTAGCACTCCCCTTCCTCAGTGCTGCACCAGAATACAAAGTGGATGGGTGTCATTGTGGTGTAAAATATGGGCTTGGGTTTAAGATAAATTAGTCTACCTGTGGCACATTGCAAATTTCTTTACAAAATTAATTTATTTTACCTGCCAAATTACTGCACATTTATTAATTTTTGCAGGTTATTCATTTTATTAAGAGAAATTTTCTGTAGAATAGCAAGGTGATTTTTGATTGCTATTTTTTATTTGATTACTACATTGTAACGTTAAATTCTGTTTTGAAATCTTGCAAATTTTCTATCAACATGAAGAGATAAGAACAGGAATTCAGAAAGTTCTTATTCATTTATATTTAAACACCTTAAGCAAAAGTATATATTTCTACTTTTTAAAAATATATATTTATTGATTTTTTACCGAGAGGAAGGGAGAGAGATAGAGAGCTAGAAACGTCCATGAGAGAGAAACCGACCAGCTGCCTCTTGCACACCCCCTACCGGGGATGTGCCTGCAACCAAGGTACGTGCCCTTGACCTGAATTGAACCTGGGACCTGAATTGAACCTCTACCACTGAGCCAAACTGGTTTCGGCTATTTCTATTCTTTAATAAAAACATCTAAGCTAATGTCTATAAAGCCCAAACTATATTCAAGAATGACTCATACCTTTCAAAAGAACTAAGTTTATTTTCCTATTAATTCATACTTAGATGGTTTATTGTAACACAGTCATAGATACTGATTTGGGTATATTTTTTTATAGTATATGACCTCCCTGGAAAGCCTTATGCAAAGAGAAAATGAAAATAGAGCATACAAAACTTATGGAACATTAAATGAGAATGGTTGATAGCCACTACTTGAAATCTCCATCACACCAAATTGTTGCAAAAATAAAAGTAAACAGTATTGTTTAGTTTAATTTAAGGGACTTTTTGACGTAAAAAAACAAAACAAAACAAAACAAAAAACAAAAAAACAAAAATCACGGAAAGAAAGAAAGACAGAAAAAGAGCAGTAGCCAACTTGTTCTGAAACAGATTACATTTCTCTGTAAAAACCATAAATACAAATTCAGTTGGTAATGAGTGATCATATGTGAATCATGTCTATTTTGCAGTAAACTGCAACATTGTTAATAATACCACATCTTTCTAAAAGCATAATATGTACCCATCACAGTTCTGAATATTTCCTGCACTTCTTCAGAAAAGACATCCTCAAGTACTTATCTATCCATCTAATGTTATTTGTTTTATAGTGCTAGCAGAGCTCTTAAAACTATTAGGCATTCCAGAAAGAAGCATGAATACATTAAACCTTTCATTAACGTATTCCAAATTGTTGGTTTCATTTGCTCTTTCAATAAACTAATTCATAAGTTGATATCGATTTTATTTGACCTTCAGGCATGGGGTGTGCTCTGAGGACGGAATGTGAGATGACTGTCTCTGTAAATGTTTTGTTTGAAAATACAGTCCAATAACATTGATTTACAGTGATGCCTCATCACAAAGCCCCTATGATTACAGAATCTGAAATGAATAGGACAGTGACAGTACATCATCCTGGGCAAGGGGAACAGCTAGGTAAGATGAATCATAGACATGCATAACTGGTGTCACTTAACACACATCCATATTAAGGAATGCCATTTACATTTTAGAATTGTTCAGTATGCAAGCATTGCGTTTCAACTTTACAGTGCACGCCTACTCAACAAAGAAGACCTGTATCAAAGGCTTTAAACATAAAAATAGTCATTGACTTTTAACCCTGTATAAATGATATTTTAAGAACTAATAATAATACTTAACTTGTGATCATAACAAAAATATAATTGATTACCAAGTAAATTCAGAGAACTTATCAGTTTTCAAAGTTAGAGATTTATTATTTTTTTATGATAGAAAGCTTATATTGGCAACATTCAAGATACATTTTAGACTGTCAAACCTTAGAGGGAAAGTAGAGGAGGGTGGGAATGAGGGGGAGAGATCAACCAGAGGACTTGTATGCATGGATATAAGCCAAACCAATGGACACAGACAACAGGGGGTGAGGGCATGAGTGGGAGGGTTGTGTGGGGGGTAATGGGGGGATAAGGGCACATATGTAATATCTTAACCTATAAAGAAAATTCAAAAAGATACATTTAAATATTTGTGATTCTTCACATATTTCTCAAAGGAATGTGAACTACATATATATGTGCATATGTATAATGTAGTTATACAAAAGTAAATAACAGAGATTTTGGTGCTAAAATGTTCTAGGTTACAATCTTTCATTTCCTTTGGAAAATAAAAAGAGAATCTTGATAATTGACAAATAGTTCTCTAACATGCCCAAGAGTGGACAGAAAAAAAAATTATGGGTGTAACATAGATATTAGAAAGCAGTTTAAAGCAGCTTGCTATCTAGTTGAATTGAACAATAGGAAAACTTACAGTTTAACAGCTTTGCTAGCAGGTGTTCTTGCTGTCATGGTAAAATGCTAAGTGTTTTAGTTAATAATGATGATAATATGATGGTTTTACCCAAAACTGTTTGTGAAAACTCAAGCAATAAAAGCACACTATGGTTTTGTGTGTTTCTTTAAACTAAGAGACTTTTTGAAATGAAATTAGATCATTTTGAAATGAAATTAGACTTAACCTTATACATGTTGTTAGAATCACTATCTGTAAGTATTTTTTCCTAGCTATTCCACAAGTCATTAACAATGTAAAAGACTTACAAAAGAAATTTGTCACCTACATTTACAGGAACTAGTTATAATAAAGAGAGATACAGTGTACTGCATTCCCTACCAGGTTTTCAGATAATACAGATTCTCCTCTAATTGTATATGTTTATCCTTAGAATTTTATAGACTTAAAAAAGCTTTACCTCAGAGCAAGTAAAATGAGCTCTGACAAAAAACAAAACAAAAACAAACAAACAAACACACACACACACACACACACAAAAAAACAAACAACCAGAAAAACATATTAGTTAAGAATGGTTATTTTAGTTTGACTATAGATTTTGTTTGTTTGTTTTGGTTTTGGTTTTACTTTCCATGTAGGAAGTCCAATAAAAGAGATGATTATAAATACAAATAAACAAGGAAGAAAATTTCAAATAAGCAAAATATTGAGACGCATGTCATCAGAACTGTAGTTCTCTCACTGGTTTCTTATAGAGTTTACTTTAGGCTCAGGCACATAAACAGGCTTTGAACCTAAGCTGTTCCTAATAAGAGGAACTTCTGTATATGGCGCCTCAGTGGTCAGCAGTTCAATTAATAATTATTTGTTTTTCAATGAGGCTATCCTAGTGAAGAGACAGGAACTGACCTCCAGGAACTCAGTGTCCCATGGAAGATACATGTGTTAAAAAAAAAATTGTAGACAGTGTTAAAAAAGAGCTATGAACAGAGTGATAGGAGAGCATAAAGGTGGATACGTAAAACTGCCTGAAGGTTTCACTTAAACCTGCTTAAAGATTGCACTTGCAAAGGATTAATAAATACTGATATTCTTGGGAATAAGGGTATGAAGACCAGTTTAAAGGCTAGCAATCATATAAACCATTATTCAGAATTCACATACCCAGGGATGTTCGTTTTCTACTATAAATATGTATGTGCAGTTGTGATATCATTTTGGGACTCATCTCAAGATTTGGGTATCAACTGACAAAGTTAAGTCTGTGAATATATGTGTTGTATAATGAAGACATAATAAGCCTTATGAACAAACATGAGATTAGTCATAACAATTTGTTAGAAATAAGATAATGGCTCATTTTCTGCAACCATTTTCATAATCAATACATGTTTTAACATAGATAAGTTGCAATAGATGTATTAAATTAGGGATTCAAAAATAGTTCTACTGTAAATTTAGCCATTGCACATTTAGTTTTACTCAATTCATTTTTGTTTGATTTGCTCTCAAATTGTAATCATTCTATCATCTATGAAAGAATATTATTTTATATATATAGATATATAATATATAACTATATATATATATCTTGTTAAAATATTGTTATGTAGCATGTAGTAATATAAATGAGAATAATTGAAGACACAATCAATTCTCAAAAAACAATAAAATAAAAAATTAGAAATTACTATATGCATTATTTTTAAAAATATATTTTATTGATTTTTTATAGGGAGGAAGGGAGAGGGATAGAGTCAGAAACATTTATCAGCTGCCTCCTGCACACCTCCTACTAGGGATGTGCCCACAACCAAGGTACATGCCCTTGACTGGAATCAAACCTGGGACCTTTCAGTTCACAGGCTGCTCTATCCACTGATCCAAATCGGTTAGGGCACTATATGCATTATTGAAAAATGCAAAACACATTATTAAAAAAATCTAACCTTTATTGAATTTTATGCCACAACTACTCTTCCTAATATAACCCTATTAAGATCTGTTGTGTTTTTACTATGTCAGTCACTCTGATTGCCTTACAGAATTTATACCATTTGATGAAAATAAAACCCAACTATATTAGTTATTTTATTATTCTGATCTTATAGATGAGAAAACTGAGGCTCTGGAAGGTAAAATTATTTATTTAGTGTATTAAAACCAGTAAGTAGAACAACTAATATATAAACCCAACTCTCTGGTATTCAGAGGTTGCAATTGAAATCCCAATGCCATAATGCATAGTATTATTTCATACTCAAAGGAATGCCATTTTTCAACTATGTGTATTATAATGCCAAACTGTAGACATATGCTAGGTCCACATTCATAAACTTAGTAATAAAGCCCTATGTTTTAACAATCCTAGAGCCAGATTTTTTAATCTTTGAGCTAGGTGACATTTTAACATAAGCCCTATAAAATTTTTATATAGCTCAAGGCCAGATTCTGCTTTAATCAAATGAGATCATACA